>NC_080834.1:18556423-18857569 GCF_030435755.1 Ochotona princeps | reverse complement strand
ATTGGGCTTCTATAATGACCTGAACAAATGGCAACAACTGCCTCTCTAGGAATTACACCTCTATTTTACTTCCTCTTTATCATTTCCACACTTACTCTTCAACCAGTAATGTCATATTCTCCTCCCTCCAGCCAATCTCTGTCCATTGGAATACTGGACACAATGTCAATTCTACTTGGAAATCTTCTCAAGTTTCCCCAAGCTCCCTCAGGCATGCCATGAAAGTGATACACATCCATACAGCTCTGCCAGATACAAACGCATCTCTGTACGTCTCCTGGTAGGCAGGATGAGGCTGGGCCAAGCATCCATTGGTTCACATAAGAGACAGGGTTGGAGATAGAAATGACCCAGCAATTGCAACTACTAGTGTGTGCACAGGCTGACATAGGTGACAGACTGAGCCAAACCCCCTACTGTCAAGCACACACACAAGTCAGGTCTCAGATCACCTCACATGAGGTTTCTTTGGGTATCCCCCCAACTGAACTGCTGGTCTCAGAACTCCAACCATGGAGAGAATCACAGGATCCATGGACTGACTGTGGAGTGCCTGTGTCAGATCTGGGCCTCTTCAGTGGCTAAGACAGAGCAGTGGATGGCATGCCCCGATGCACACGGAGTATATGGCTGTCCACTGAAGCCTGGAGAAGACATCTGGTACCACTGCAGAGGAAGGAGGGCAGGACAAACTGGTCAACTACCCCAGCCAAGCACTGACAGCAAATATCTGGGTGAAGGGAGACTCTAAGGTGGACTAATTCAGCCAATGTGCCTTGGAAGCTTCCTTCATCCTTGGATGGCTGAGATCTACAGCATTTCAGAACTATTGAAACCACCTGTCAGACTCCTTGGCGCATGCTCCGCTCAGGGACCCTGGAACATCTGGTGGCCGTTCCCCATTCCTAGGTACTGAGGCAGCTGGGAAGCTGGGTGCAGCTTCTCTCCTTATCTCCCCTCTTCCCCCATACAGGAAGAAGAAAAAAAACGTGGAAACAATGGTCTTTCCCCTAATCCTTGACCCTTCCAACCCTAATTAACTAAGTAAACATTATCAAAAATAAAATTTAAACAAACAAACAAACAAAAACCTCATTCCTCTGAGTAAATGCAATGTTCCCTGAGGGCAGAGAATGCACTGATCCATCTTTGGACATCACAACACAGAACATGTTACTATTTTTCACACGTGTTGGGCTACACAGAAAACACTGGCTTAATCAGACGAATTCCTGAACCACCTGTACGGAAGATGCACCAAGGCCAGCTGTGAGCCTCCTGCATTCACCTACAAGCTGCTGTGTCCACCAGTGCACAGAAGGGGTCTCTGGCTGGGGAAAAAGTATTTGCTTTTTCATTCATTTTAATACATCATTACAAATGAGCATAATTATAATTTTCTCTTAAATCACAAAGCATTTGCCCATACTAATCTCCTAAGCCTGTTGTATATCATAATGAGAATCAAATATTTACTAACAGCAACTGTAATATTTGAAAATCATACCATTAACTGAACCACTCCTATTTATTCAGAATTACACCTGGTTTCATAACAATCAATGAAATTTACAAAAACATATATAATTCAACAAGACACATATAAGAAGAGAAAGAGAACAAGTTGAAGGGAAATTGAATATAAGAAGATTCCAAATGTACCAAATGAATATATTCTACAAAATTCCATGTATTTGCCAGGGGAAGTCACACATTTGGCTCTTAATAGTTCTTGAAACTAACAAACACTGGGCAACCCGATCAGTTACCTGATTCTCCATCCTTAAGTTAAAAACAAAAAGTTTTCAGAGTGTTACTCCTCCCTTCATCTTCATAAAGAAGATGCTATGCAGCACAATGAGGTCCTCAACAACATCCTTAATCCTCATTCGACCCACCGACCAAGAGCTTTGTGAAACCACTCTTCCCAACACTGGCTGTGGGCAACAAGAGCACACAGCCCACCGTGGGAGTGCTGGAGACAGGTGAGGATGCCAAAGAAGAGCTCAGGCACACAACTCCTCGCAGGGCCAGCTTCCTGTGAAACACACTGCTTTTCTATTAGTCGGGGGAACATCGGGCCCAGGAGTTCAAAAAGACCCATAAAATTCTCTGGCCCAGTTCCAGCAACGCAACTGCAGGCGGGACTCAAAATTCAATAAATCTATAGGAGGCTAATTTTTAAGCTGGCCAGCGTTTTTGGCTATCAAACGATATCATAAATACAAGTGCCCCTGGAGGGAAAAAAAATGAAGTGCCCTATCCTTGATTCTGTAATCTTCATGTATTTATTCATCTAAGAAATTGCAAACAGAATTTGCTGTACATGTCCATTTTTCTGTGGGTTATGTCTGCAGTTTCATACCACTGCTCGGAAGAGCCAAGCTGTCCATGTATATCCTTTGTGTGTCAATCCTAAGCAGTTTCCCTCCTAAATGTTGGGCCTCAAGACTGCCACCCTTGACAAGCACCTGAAGTATGACTCTTAGACGCAAAATCAGCGCCACGAAGCTTTCACCAGCGGTCCAGGTCTGTGTCAACTGTCAGAGAGACCTGACCTTTAATACAGAGGTGCCCATAAGCATATGGAGTACAGAACAGTCCCTTCTTCTACACAGTGAGTGGGGACAAAACTTTCTCAAGAGATAGCAGATATTTCTTCCAGATAGTATAAAACAAACGCACCAAGAGATTCCCTTTGCCTGTGATAGAAATTACAAATAAGCACGACTACAACATTTTCCTCTATATTAATTTTGAACTTTGAAAATAACAACCTTCCATTTCCATATAAAGTCATATCATCTGAAGGTTTATTCATCTTTCTGTTGTTTTCTGCTATACAACAAAACCTGAATGACACCTGAATGAATTTCACAAATGGATGCAAAAATACTTCAAAATTTTTTCCTAACACCCACTTCTATGAACTTTCTGAAGAGCCCCTGACAAGCACAGATTTCAATATTTTTGCACCAAAATAAACATCTTTTATTTTTCCTAAGAATTGTTGATGTTGGGCCCGGCGGCGTGGCCTAGCGGCTAAAGTCCTCGCCTTGAAAGCCCCGGGATCCCATATGGGTGCCGGTTCTAATCCCGGCAGCTTCACTTCCCATCCAGCTCCCTGCTTGTGGCCTGGGAAAGCAGTTGAGGACGGCCCAAAGCTTTGGGACCCTGCACCTGCGTGGGAGACCCGGAAGAGGTTCCTGGTCCCGGCATCGGATCGGCGCGTACCGGTCCATTGCGGCTCACTTGGGGAGTGAAACATCGGATGGAAGATCTTCCTGTCTGTCTCTCCTCCTCTCTGTATATCCGGCTTTCCAATAATAATAATAAAATCTTAAAAAAAAAAAAAAAAGAATTGTTGACGTTGCCTCATTCACATACATACAACCCACCCACAGTTAAAGTGCTATAACTGTGCTATAGTTAGGCTGTCCCAAGGGCCCCAGAGCCCTCAAGGGAGGAAGCTGGCCTGCAAGACCACTGAGATGGAACTCTTAAATAATGCATCTAGAAGTCACCAGCATTCCAAGGCCAGTCCTGAGCAAATCAGGTCCAGCAATCTTTCTTTGTCAAAGAATCTGCAGCTGGAAATGGTCTAGAAAACTAACTCGGGCTAATCCAACTCTTAAGGAACTAAAGTACAAGTCAGAACACCAATTTATTAACTATCATAAGAATATCCCTTTTGTTGATCACAAACGTGCATCTGACGCCAGGATACCGCTTTTGTACTGTCCCATTACCTAGAATATTAAGTTAATAAAAGCTCACCAGAGGTTAGAATGAGAGCATTATTCCTGTCCGGCAGACATCTTTCTAGCTGTCAAAGCTGACGCTTCCCCAGGTAGACTCTCCCTCCCTTTGAATATTGCTGCCCTTGCACTGTAGACTTCTTGGTCCCGTGAGCTTCCTTCTTCCACACCTTTCCCTCCATCAACTGCTTCCCTAGACAGGGTATGATGAAACTGATGCGGGTGACCTTATGTAGATTATCCCTATTTTTTAGATAAGAAACTCCTAGATAACCTAAACAACAGCCCTAAAGTCACAGCTAGCAAAAGGCAGAGCAGAGATTCAAAGCTAGATCTCGGGCTTTTAATCTTGCAGTAAATAACGCATTTAAGGAGTTTCCCTCTGATTCAAATGCCCACTTATGTGTTTCCATAACACCCTTTGCACTAAGCACACTATGACTGTAACTTTTTGGTACAGTTCTCTCTCTCTCTCTCTGCCTAGACTGAAACTTTGAGAATATAGATGCTCTTTTCTTTTTTTAAATATTGGAAAGTCAGATATACAGAGAGGAGGAGAGACAGAGAGGAAGATCTTATGTCCACCGATTCACTCCCCATGTGCCTGCAACAGCCAGATCTTTGCCTGATCCAAAGCCAGGAGCCTCTTCCAGGTCTCCCACATGGGCACAGGGTCCCAAGGCTTTAGGTGGTACTCTGCTGCTTTCCCAGGCCACAAGCAGGGAGCTGGATGGGAAGTGGGGCGGCCAAGACTAGAACCAGCACCCATACGGGTTCTGGTGCATTCAAGGCAAGGACTTTAGCCACTAGGCTACCGCACTGGGCCCAAGAATATAGATTCTATCTCATGCCCTCTTAAACCCCCTAGATGCCCTAGATGCCATCTACCAAAGTAAATACACAAAACAGTTTGTTGAGTAGATAAACACAAAGATGAACAAATGAAAAGTCTCAAACTAGCCAAGTAGCCTTAGGAAAGTCTCAATTTCTCCAGCAATCAACACCTCATCTAAACAAACAGGATGAAATGGATTGTTAGGGATACACATGGTCCCCTGTGGATCTGATAAGCACCATATTGTAGATGGGTTACATTTTCTTATATCCATCTTGTTTGCATGAATTACTAAAAGTAAGATAAAATCTTCTGTGTATCTTTGCATAACTCTTAATAAGCATCTAGATAAATAGTAGAGACTTCAGGAAGAGTTCTCATTTCTGAGTAACTCCCATCTATACCGGAATCAAACAGTGGCACCCTCCTCTGGTGAATGAGATGAGGAGCTAAACAACACAAAAGACCAGAATTAGGTGGTAGGATGTTCTTTGGTGAGTATATAAAGAAAAAACAAGAGAGAAATAACCCAGTAATCTTGGTTACTGTCACAGTCCAAATAACTATCTAATAATGTATGTTAGAGCACATCATTTTGACCTAAAACAAATGTATAATAAATGAACTGGCTACAGGGAAAATTATTTTTATAGAAAATATCAACTACTTTACAAATAGAAAAAAAATTTAATGAAAAGCATCATTCAGGTTTCAGAATATCAATGTTAAAAAATTAATAACCCATTTACTTTGGCGGGCTCAAAACACAATACCTCACACTCAGAAAGCACAACCCAAAGTTTGACAGAATGCCTTACCCAGACTTTCAAACTAAAACTAGTTGTCAGCCATCAATTTTAATAAAAAGGGTTTTTTAAAACACAAGGCTTCAAAAAGTTAGTGTAAATTTTGCATCTTTCAATTTCATTTTTCCATGAACTTTTTGAAACCACCTTGCAGAAGCATACATGAATCTAGGCACAGAAAATGAAAATGCAGACTTTTCTAACTCAAGCCAAGAAAACAAATCAGCTATTATACTGGCAACCTTGTCATTCCGGTATGTTTGTGTCCAAGTACGCAGTGTCACTTTCCTAAATTAACTTTCCATCTTTAAACTGCCCTTTAACCAACGGCAAAAAGAACCCAACTGCACAAGAAGCTACAAACTAAACCCAGAGAGAAAAAGATTACAAATAAGGGGGGGCGGGGCTAGCGTGGGTGGGAAGCAACATAAACTGACGTCAGTTCCACCAAATAAGTGATTTACCACCGAGTTTATCCTTCCTGGCAAAGCCAGTACTACAAAACCGGTGGACCAGGATGCTGGAAATACTAGCAGGTGAAGGGTGGAGAACGCAGATAAGCCAACCAATTGACAGCTTTCTCAATGTTTACCCAAAACAAAAGCCAAAGAACAAGCAAAGGCTTCAGGGCGAGGGGCATTCCCTGCAGTTCTCTTCAGCCCACTCCGAGAGCTGAGGAGAAAGTCGCACAGAGATGGGGGCAGGGGAGGGACTGGGCAGAGAAGGGCAAGAAAGCCAGCTACCACAAAAGAACAAAACGGACCGTGGGCGGAGGTGGGGAGAGGGGAACGGAACTTTGTTCGAACTGCCCACTGCAGAAGACGGGGTGAT
Organism: Ochotona princeps; assembly: GCF_030435755.1. Lineage (NCBI taxonomy): Eukaryota > Metazoa > Chordata > Mammalia > Lagomorpha > Ochotonidae > Ochotona > Ochotona princeps. The sequence goes on along the minus strand of NC_080834.1, from coordinate 18,851,339 downwards.
GGCCCGTGCTCTTAAGCGCGCGGCCACAGAAGCTCACTTCGCCACTCACTCAATCTGGGATGAGAGTCAAGAACGGTAGCCAAGCGGCCCTCGACCTCCAGGAAACCTGACTCTCTGAGCACAAGCCAGTGCTGCAGAAATATAGGTGAGGGACTTGAATGAGAGCTCCAGGAGGAACCCCAAACAAAGCAGTCTAGAAGGAGAGGGCCGCCTGCGCCCCAATGCAGGCAGGGGCGCAGGGCTGAGGTCAGGGCACCGCCTCCTCTGCAGGCGCTGCCACTGCAAAGGCCAGCGGCCTCAGGGTCCCGCTCAGGCACCCAGCTGGACCCGCAGCCAGCGAGTCGCTGTGTCTAGCGGCCGGATGGATTCTGCAAAGTTGATGGAGTTGGGGACAAGTGCAGAGCTGCCCCCTTGGGTTCCTCCCAGAACCACGACAAGGAAGAATCACGCCTTCAGGCTCACTGAGCCCTACGCTATTCTGCAGCCAGAAGTCTCTTCCCTACTGGAACATCCAAGATACCATCTCTGCGCCCGAGTCAGCCTCCAACCCCAAGCCAGGGGCCATTGACACCCCTGCCAGAGTTCACTGGCAATATTACTAATCGCCCTCCCCCGAAAAAAAGCCGAACGAGCACAGTCATTTGCTGGGTTCCGGCCTTGGGAACCTGACAGTAAAAGGCATGACTATGTCTCTCCGCTAACTCGGACCCTCAGTCCCAATCCTGCAACTCAAGCAGCATTCATCCAACCCAAAACCAGGTCATCGCCACGCGTCTTGCACCAGGGTCCTTCCCCATAGCGCACACCACGTCCTGTTGTTTACAGCCACACGCGCGTAGCAACAAACACAGACATACCCCAAAACGAAGCCCCCCGGAAGCACCTACCTCGCCCCCGTGCCCATCGAAGATCCCGAAGATGGAAGGGTGCGTCTTGTTGGCCAGATCCGTCAGAACTTCGAAGCGGTCCTCCATGTGGTCTCTCCGGCCCTGGATGGAGTACACCGCCACATTGTGGCTCTTGAACTCCCAGGTCTTAGAAAACTCGGCTTCCAGGACGTCAAGCCCCCCAAGCCGATCGTTCTGCATGATCTCCGCCACCTTGCCCTTCACCATCTTCACGGCGTCCCGGCTGGACTTGACGATGGTCTTCACCTCGTCGGTGTGGAAGAAGTAACTCCACAACGCCAAGCTGATGCACAGCAGGAAGAGCGTCTCGGGTCTCAGCAAGAAGTAGCGCATGATGCGACCCAGCAGAGACAGCAAAGTCATTGTATCCTCTATCATTTATTATCCCTGGAGCCCCAACCACCAGCAGCAACGTGCGCCCCGAAGGCTCGCCGGGTCCCGGAGCACTGCGGCCACAGAGCGCGAGCAGGGAGGCGGAGCAGCGCCCAAGGCTGGGGGGAGGAGGCGCTGGGAGCCGGGCAGCAGGCGGACGGGCAGCCGGCCCGAACGGGCACCGCGGGCACGGGCAGTTTCCCTTTTGTCTCTGCCTGGGCGAGCCGGAGGCCCGCGCCCGCCGCCTGCGCCGCCTCTCTCCCTCCCCGCGCCCCCTTTGTGAGACCGCGGCGACGGCCGCAGCAGCGGTGACGGCCGCGGCAGCAGCAGCCTCGGGAGCCTCGCTCCGGTGAGAGGAATCAAGTGAAAGTTGCGGCGGGCGGGTCCGCGCCGGGAGCTGCAGAGTTGGGGACGCCGGCGCCCGCGCAGCCCCTCCGGGGGTGCCCCCTCGCGGCTCCGGAGCGCGATCGGCAGGTGAAGAGCCGGCGGGCGAGGGATGCACGTCCCCCTCAGCCGCCGCCGCAGGGCGAGCGCCGAGGCACCCGCGGGCTCCGATCCCTTCACACACACACACACCCCCTGGGGACCCCCCAGAGGATGAAAGTTTTTGCTGGAACCTGGGCAGCGAGGCGCGGTGGGCGCTGAGCCGCAGCGGCCGGCCCGGCTCTGCCCGACTCCCTCCCGGCCCGGCTCGGCTCGGCTGGCACGCTCCCTCCCCGCGCCCGTGCTCCGCTCGCCCCGCCCGGTGCGCTCGCCCCGCCCCGGCCCGCCCCCGAGCGGGGATTCGCGAGCCGGAGGTGTTCCCACCGCGCCGGCAGGCTGAGGGAGCGGCGGGCTGAGGGAACGCGGGGCGGCCGGCGCGCGCTCGCGGCCCTGGGCGCGCGGGGAGGCGCAGGGGGAGGCGCGGGGGCGCCCGCCGCCCGGGCTCTTGCTGACGGTCGTGGCGTCGGCCGGAAGGGCTCCGGGGGCGAGACAGCGCCGAGTCTGACCGTGGCAGCGGGGCTTTCCTCAGAGCCGCGGCCGCTCGCAGGAAGGTCGAGAAGCGCACGTGAGCGGCTCCCCCCCTCCGGCAAGCTGCGCGATAGTGCGGTCCCTGCCTCGCTGGGCATAAGGCAAGCGAGAGGGGACGCACTTCCGCGGCTTCGCAAAGCCAGACGGAACGGCTCTCGTCGTGGCCTGTCGCCTGGGCGTGGGAGCCTGCAGGGATGCTCCGAGAGGTGCAGAGCGAGCCTTGGGGCCTAACGGCCTTCTGCCCAAGAACCACAGAACTGGGGGTGGTGGGGAGACTTGGAGCCACACCAGGAGCGCTCTGGCTGACCCCTGCCGGTGGCCGCATCCCTGGAGCAGGGGTTCAGTAAAGCCGTGCCAGGTCACAACCTTTCCCCAGGGAGATCTGCAGCTCCCCTAGCGAGCGCTCTTAGCTGCGCCCTGTGGTGTGAAGGTCCCTCTGAAGCTTCTAAAGGCAGCTTCTCGCAACCTCTAAGGAGCCTCGCAGAAAACGGCCTGGGAGAGAGGAGTGCGAGGTTGCAGAGACCCGCAAACCCAACTGGAAACGGGGTGGCACTTCCCCTGGAGGAGAGGCGTCGATGTGGGAAAGGCGCAAGGTACGCCAGACCTGAAAGGGGCACAGACTCCTGCCACCCTTGCTCGGCGGGCCCAGGCCGGCCCGGCCTACCCCTCAGCCATTCCGCTTTGGTATGGTCCTGACTGCTTTTGGTTAGGTAAAACACAAAGCGTCGGAAGGAAAAATGCCAAAATGTTCAGTGTTTAACATGAGTACGTGATGAGTGGTTTTCATTCCCTACATTAGACTTCTGTTTTCCCACAACTTTTCCAAGATGGCTACAAAAGATATACATTTCCATCCAAACTGGGGGTGGGGGGATGGAAATGTAAACATTTAAGTTGCATATGAGCATAATGCCAACAATAAAAACATGCATAGGAAAGACAGGGAGAAAATGCCAGGGTAGCACTTTTGACATGTAGGGGAATGGTCTTGTGCTTTGCACTGCAGTGTTTTCCACCTAATAAAACAGACTCTGAGAAAGGTGATGTTATTAGGAACCTCAGTTTTCGGGGCCAGCATCACCTGCATCCCGTAGTGGAGTGCCGAAGTCCGGCACCACCTCTGGTCCAGCTCCAGCTGCGTGTGGCTGCACACTGTGTGCAGCAGGCAGCAGGCGATGGCCTGCTTGGGATCTTGCCACCTACGTGGGAAATCAGGATTGAGTGTCTGAGTCCTGGGTCATTCGCAAAGTGAACTCACCCGGTGGAAGATCTCTTTCTGCCTTTCAAGTAAAAACAAAAGAAGTACGTTGTCAATAGTTTGTTTTGTTTTGTTTTTGTTTTTTACTGAAAAGCAGCAGATCACTGAAGCCTGACTTATCAACCTACAAACTGATAAAGCTTACAGGACTGCACGTGAAAGTAGGCCCTAGAACAGACTTAACAGTTCACAGCCAAAGGCCCAGGAAGCCTGTGCACACATTCCTGAACAACAGACACTTGGGAAGACCAGGTTCTGCTCTACTATACCTAAGCAAGGGAGAGAAATGATCACTGATCATTCCAGACTCGATGGCTTAGTAAACCTGTCTACCCGGAGGTTCCAAGGACATGTGTGCTGACATGACATCTTAGTAAGTCAGGCTGTGAAAAAAAAAATACTCTTTCAAGCACAGCCTGTGGGCATGTTTTTATTAGAAATCCTTGTGATTTACAGTGTCAATGTCAAAGATGCCTAAGTAACTTTTTGTTATAGTTCACTGTGAATTTGGATATATCCAAGAAATTTTTAAAAAACAGTTATTCTACTGACAAACATTTGCAAATTTGAAGCTATGAATTTTTTTATCTATTATTCCCATTCTCTTAACAATCCTCTGAAGCAAATAGAAAAGCTGTTGTCTGTGTGTATGAGGGAGGTGAGGCACAAAGAAGTGAAATGAATATCACAGTTCAGGAAATAACTCCATTGTGATTCGCAGTTTAGTACCCTACCACCCATTGATTGCTCAATAATGCTAAGATGACCAATTTTCACACTTCTCTGGTAACATTTCAGTAGATCTCTGCTGTAGAAATCTCAAAAAAGAATACATGACTTCCTTTTTGTTTGATTGTCTTATTTCAAAGGCAGAATGACAGGGATCAAGGGGAAGGTCCAAGAGAAAGATCTTCCATCCACTGATAACTCCCCATTTGGCTACAATTAGCCGGGAACCCAACTCCAGGCCTCCCACATGGGTGAGGGGACCAGGTGCTTGGGCCGTCTGCTCTCCCAGGCTCATTAGCAGGAAATTAGATTGGCATTAGAGCAACTGGGGCTGAAACCAGCACTCCAATGTGACATGTCAGTTAGACCCACCGTACCACAGTGCCAGTCACAGAATACATAGATTCTTATTCCACAGTTTTGGTTTTAGATTTTGGGACAAGCAGTGCACCATGAATATTTCCTTTACTCATTGAAAATATTTGTGGAGCAGAAGACAGATGCCAGTAAACTGTCCTTTGTCTCTGCATGAGCACCCAAAGGGCCGTCAGTAAAGTGAACGACAGGGAGGAAAGAGGTATGATAAGTGTACAAGAGTCCACTGGTTTATTACTACAAGTGATATGATAACAGAGAGCTTGTCAGCCAGTGGATTCTGAAGAGATTTCATCGCAATTGAAACGGCAAGATTGGCAGCATTTCAGAACTGTTGAACTATCAAAACTGCTTGAGCAGTCCCCTCGGAGCATGCCTCACATCGGGGACCTGGGGTGGGTGGGAGGCTGGGTGAGACTTCTCCCTTTGTTTCTCTCCTGACCCCAGATACAGGAAAAAAATGATTATATTATGTGGAAACAATGGTCTTACCCACTCCCCTGTATCCCTTGACCCTTTGTACCCTAATGAAATAGTAAGATTATTAAAAATTAATTAATTAAAATTAAATTTAAAAAACAGAGCTAATGAGAATCCTAGATTTTCTTTGTTGTTTAATGCTGTGCACATATTTAAGAAGGACATGTGTCCATGTGGGCCACTGATTAGGGAAAAGAGGGTCATGACATGGAGGAAGGTGGGTGGAATAGATGGCCCCAATTTTTTTTCCTTTCTCCTGTATCTGCGGGGGTGATAGGGCCACACCTTGCTGCCAAATTACGTCAGCACCTGGGGATCAGGAATGACTACCCAATGGCATCTTAGAGACCCTGATGTGGGAAAGAATGTTCCAAGGGTATTACTTGAGTACTTTTAATCATTCTGAGACGCTGTTGGTTTTTTGTTATTCAAGGGTTAATAAAATCTTCCCAGGAACCAGTGGTTGATAAAGTCCATCTTAGTGCATCCACACACCCAGATACCTGCTGTGAAAGGTAGGCCACGAAAGTTGTCCAACTTATTCTGCTTTCCGTGCTCTATCAAAGTACTCAACATCCTCTCCTGGCCTGTGTGAGCTGGCTGTCATTTCCCTGTGCATATCTGAGCATGCTGTCCACTGCACAGGCATCCGCATCTGAGGAGGCCCAGCCAACACATGCACTCCAAGAATGGACCACTCATTTTCTGATTTTGCCTGTGGACAGAATTTGAGTTCAACAGTCTAGTTGAGGTGCCCCTCAAGAAACTTCTGCTGGGATAACCCCAGACCTCACTCTTGTGTGAACCAAACAGTGCAGGATTCAGTTCAGTCCAACACCTGCATCAGCCTACACACACATCAGTGAATGCATTTGCCTGGTCAGTTCTGCCCCCCACTGCATCTCATACATAGATGGTGCTGCGAGCTAGGCCAACCCAGTCTGCCGCAAACCCAGCCCTTATGCACACCAGTGGGAACCACAGCCTAGAACTGACCTGCAATAACCCCAGGTCCATCCGCGGCTCCAGTTCCTGCACATGCCATCCCATCCTGCTCCTCCCACATCCCAAGCAGCTCTCATACACACCCATGGGTGCTGCAGCTTAGTTCAGCCCAACCCAGACCCAGCCCACACATGCTGAGGGGTGCCACTGCCTTGTCCAGGCTGGCCCGCTCCCAGCCCTGGCTTTCCTGCCCAACAGCAAGAGCTGCAGCCTAGCAGGGATGCTCATAGTTTCCCTACCAGGCCCATTTCTAGCCCCAGTTCTTGTGCTTACCAGTGGATACGGTGGTTGAGTCAGCCTGACATAACTTGTACCCAGCCCTGGCACTTGTTAGCATGTGCTCTGACAAAGGCAGACTGGCCTGCACTTATTCGGGCTCTTGCATGTGCCAATGGATACATTGCCTAGCCTAGCCTGGAACTCCCCACAATTCAGCTCACATGTAAGCCAATGGGTGTTGCAGCTCTGCCTAATCTGGTCGCCCTAGTCTCAGATCTCATGCTCACCAATGGGAGCAGTAGCCTAACAGGGAAATCTCCAAAGCTGCCCTACCAGGCTCACCCCCAGCCTCGGGTCTTGTGCATGGTGGTGGGTGCTACTTGGGGCTCAGTCTGGCCCACCTAGCCTCAGTACTCACCAGCAAGTGTTACAGCCTGGCTCTGTCCAGCCTGCCTACAGTCCCACCTCATGCTGGGGGGATGCTACAGTCTATCCCAGCCCAATCATCCCCCAGTCATGGCCCTCACGTTAACTGGCAGGTGTTACAACCCAACCCAGCCTGGCCTGTGCCCTGTTCTGGCACTTACACCTGCCATAAGGTGCTGTGGATTGGCTAAGCCTGGCCCATACCCAGAACTGGCCCACATGTATGCCAGTGGGTACTGTAGTCCTGCCTGGCATAGGATGCCCCCAGCTTCGGTTCTCTAGCTCACCAGCAGGAGTTGCAGTGTAATAGGGCAGTTCCCCAATTCCCCTATCAGACCAGCTCCCAGTAGTGGAACTCAGGTGAATCAGTGCATGTTTGCCCTTATGTAGTCCTTGAAGTTTTTATGAACTACAATGGTGATAAAATTGTTTTCAGGAAATTATCATTTTCTGCTATGCTAGTAACACACGTCAACCTTATAAGTATATAAAGAATATAAGCATATTACTCTTTTTAAAAAATATTTATTTATTTTTATTGCAAAGTCAGAGAGGAAGATCTTCGGTCCGCTGATTCACTCCCCAAGTGGACACAACAGCCAGAGCTTAGCCGATCCGAAGCCAGGAGCCAGGAGCCCGGAGTTTCTTTCAGGTCTCCCATGCGGATGCAGGGTCCCAGGGCTTTGGGCCGTCCTCGACTGCTTTCCCAGGCCACAAGCAAGGAGCTGGATGGGAGCAGGGCTGCCGGGGTTAGAACTGGTGCCTAAATGGGATCCTGGAATATGCAAGGTGAGGACTTTAGCTGTTAGGTTATCATGCCAGGCCCAAACACATCACTCTTAAAAACAATTTGTTTTCAGAAAAAAATAAAATCTCATAGTTGTAGCTCTTAAGTTTAGCAAAAATTTCTAATAAAATAAAATCCATCTATCGTCCAATAAGATGTTTTTCCATGATGCCCTCACCTAATTTTGTTTTGCAACCTCATAACAAAGTTATAAAAATCAAATATAAAGTGACTTTTCAGCTGAGCCTCTGAATGATGGATCTGATTTTTTAATGCCTTTGGGAGTGAAATAGCAGATGGAAGATCTCTATCTCTTTCTGACTTTCCAAATAAAATATATCTAGAAAAAAAATTTCTTAAAATATACATGAAACCACTATGTGAAAATTGAACTCTAACCAATATTGCTGCGTCGCCCTATCCCACCTCTCTGTCTTCCATAGTGAGTCCCTTATCCAGAGTTTTCTGCTCTGCAACAACAACAAAAAGTTGTTGAACTGGGTTTATGGCACAGCCAGTTACAATGTATCCCATTTGGAGTGTCAATAGGATTTCCTCTTCCTACTAATTCTCTTGGGCAAGCAACAGATGAAGGCCCAGCTTTTTGGGCCCCTGCCTCCCATTTAGGAGGCCAGAATGGAATTTCTGGCTCCTGGCTTCAGCCTGTAGAGGCAGCCACTGGGTACTGAAGTTGTGGATGGAAGACATATATAGGTTTTTTCTCTCTCGCTCGCTCTATCTGCTGTTCTACATTATAAATACATAAATAAAGCAAAAATCTTCATCACATATGTCAGCAACCTTGAGTAATAAATTTTTTTAGTTTTGCTTAGTTTTGAGATGTATGTACATGTTATCTTACTGCAGATAATCTTCGCATAATTGTGTTTTATTCTATTTCTAGATCTTCCCACGTTACATATAGTTCAAACATTTTCACTGCTATAATTGCCCATTGTTTATGTATTCATCTTCTATGATTGTGAAGTTCTAATTTCTGCTATTATGACCAATGATTCCATGATTTTTTTTAATTATGTCAGTGCACAGATGAAAGTTTCTTTAGGCTATAAACCTAGGAGTAAAATTGCTGCACAGAAGAAAATAGGAAAGTTTGACTTCACAACTTAAGGTCGTATACCAAGATGACATGTGAAGTGTCCCACGCAGGTGTTTTAACTGCTATGTAAAATATTCACCCCTGGAAGTTAGGTCCATACTGTTTTAAAAAATATGTTATTCCCATTTATACTCCCATCAGCAGTATGATTAAAGCTCCTTAATGTAACTGACCATATAAATTCAATCTTAAATGTAATCTTAAATATTGGTCCTTTCCGTAAATGGTTATCCATGATCATTACTATTGAAACACATTAAATCTTCAGTGCTTCTCATAAAACTTTTCTAATTGTGAAATTTAATAATTTTATATTTTAAAAGCCCCTTAAGTGAAAACTGAATGTAGAGCAGCTGAAACAAAAGAAATTGATGACTTTAACTATAAAATATGTCGGCTTGGATTTATTTTAATATATTAAATTTTCTATAAATGAAAAAATAACAGATTCCAACTATGGCCAAAAGCCCAATGCTGCTTTTACAACTCAGGTTTTTATGTTAATCTCAGAGCTATATCAAGGATATGTGTTTTCTGAATAAAACTTTTACATTATTTCACCAAATCTATTCACATAAACCATATTTACCCATCTTTTTCTTTTTCCTTTTGTATATAGATGTATTTACTTGTATTGGAAAGGCATATTTACAGAGAGAAGGAGAAACAGAAAAAGATCTGTCTGCTGGTTCACTTCCTAAATGACCGCAATGGCCAGAGCTGAGATGACCAGGAGCTGAGATGATTACGAGGGTGCCAGGGGCCAAGGCTTTGGGTCATGCTACACTGCTTTCAAAAACCATAAGCAGGGAGCTGGATTAGAAGTGGAGCAACCAGAACATAAATCAGCACTATATGGGATGTAGATGCTTGCAAGTGAAGGAATGGCCAGTTGAGCCATCATGCTGGCCCCAATTCTAATGCTAATCTAAACCATTTCATATATTTTATTAGTTAATTGACAGACATCAATATTATAGATGTTGGATACTGTGGAACATTGCAAATACTTGAGTAGTTGTTTTGATAATGGATCTAATGATGACAGAAAAAATCCCAAATAAGACAAAATTCTGTTTCTCTCCCCAAAGGAAATAGGTGTTTTGCATTTGTGGGTTTTTCTTTTTCCTTAGAGCAACTCAGTAGAAAAAAAAATAATAGTCAACTCAAAAATACAACTGACTTTGGTAGTCTTGCTGAAAAACAATAGGGCCCTTGTGAGTTGTTGTCAATTTGCACTGCACCAATCTTCATGTCAATTGGCACTACACCAAGCTGGACTAAGCTGAATATCCAATTCTTATATCCAAATTCTTTTTCTTAGGATTTATTTACTTGAAAGGCAGATTGAAAGAAAGAGAGAGAGAGAGAGAATGAATCTTCAATGCACTGGTTCACTTCTCAAACACCCATAACATTGGTGGCTGGGCCAGAGCCAGAGCCAGTACCCAGCAACTCTGTCAGGAGGTCACCAAGCCCCGCAGCACCTGAGTCATCATTCACTGCCTTTCTAGAAGCATGAGCTGGATTGGAGGCAGAGGAGCCAAGACTCCAACAGAGGTTCTATTACAGGATACAAACATTCTAAGGGACATCTGAACTAGCCAAATCCACCCAAATTCTTGTATTCCAAATAGTGATGGCTCCCACGCATCCTGAGACTGTTTTCGATTTACTTCAGTTTTCCTGTGTTCTCTACAGCTTTTCATTCAAAGTGTGTGTTTTATGTTGGAAGAAAGACTAAATTTGAAAATCTGAGTAGCTTGAATATAAGATTATTCACAAAGCCTCCCTATTTCTTTCCTCTCAATAAGATGCTTAATAGCTCATGGGAAAAAATCTTTAGTCATACAAGATATAACTCAATGCTTAATCCCTATATATGATAAATCAGGTAAAGATTTGTATGGTCTAAAAAAATCATGTGTTTCAAGGTTGCATAGAGATAAAGGTAGGTAGGATGTCTGTCCATTTCCATGGAGTTTTTGAGATTTATTTGTTTTTTTACTAGAAAAGCAGAGTTTACAGAGAGAAGGAGAAACAAAAGCATCTTACTCCCGATGTGGACACTAAAGCCAGAGCTGAGCTGGTCCGAAGCCAGGAGCTTCCTCTGGGCCTTCCATGCAGGTGCAGGGTCCCAAAGCTGGGGGCCATCCTCCAGGGCTTTCCCAGGTTACAAGCAGGGAGCTGGATGGGAAGCGGAGCAGCCAAGGCAAGAACCGGTGCCCATGTGGGATCCTGATATGTGCAAGGCAAGGATTTGGCCACTGAGCCGTCATTCCAGGCCCTCCAAGGAGTTTTCAGATGAGTTTCTCTCCTGGCTCCTAGGCTTCAGTACCTTTCAGTATTACTTCAGTGCTACCTGAGCCCAAACTGCCTATGATGGCTTCTCTCTCTGCACCATAACCCTTAATTCACTGTAGAATTGCTTGCAAAATAGCTGGTCCACCTCTTGTCCCCAGCCATATCCACACTGAAAATTCCTTCAAAGGTTTCCCACTTCTCACGTAGCCCTCCAAGACTACTGCCACAAATATCTCCCAAATAATATAATATTTCAATTATTAACATCTTAAGCTTATCTGATTGGCAGAGATGATTCTTTGGTCTCTTTGTAGTCTTTTAACACCCAGAAGTTGGCCAGACACCTTAAATCCACCTCTTGAACTAAATATTATAATGTCTGAGGTGTCACATGACTGACAGTAAACAAGGTTGGGTCAAACTCGTACTGTGTTGAATTCTAGTTATCTATGTTCTTTTCTATTTCTCATTTTTATATGACCAGCTATTTCCAGGCATCTTTTAATATTTTTTAAACATTTATTTATGTTTATTGGAGAGTCAGATATACAGTGAGACAGAGAGAGACTGAGGGGAAGATCTTCCATCTGCTGATTCACTCCCCAAGCGGCTGCAACGGCCAGAGCTATGCTGATCTCAAGCCAGGAGCCAGGAACCTCTTCCAGGTCTCCCACATGGGTGCAGGGTCCCAAGGCTCTGGGACGTCCTTGACTGCCTTCCCAGGCCACAAGCAGGGAGCTGGATGGAAGGCAGGGCCACCAGGATTAGAACCAGTGACCTATGTGATCCCAGTGCATGTAAGGCAAGGACTTTAGCTCAGCTGGGTTTTACTGACTTTGTGTGAGAGTTGGGAGGCAGAAGAGGATCAGGAACCAATCTTCTTCCTGCTCTGTTGGCTCATGACCAGGTTGCGGAAATCAGATTTGAGTTGCCATCAAGCAGCTGCCTCATGACAGCCCCTGACTTCAGCTACCTGACCTTACTATGCTTCTGTGGGTATCTAATTCCCCTTGCTAAATGTCTTTTTCCTGGAAATACCTGAAGTATTTCAGTAATTCTTGCATTGAGTTCCCATAGACCAGGTATCCCTGGCATCCACTTGTCTTCTTCATTGTGACATTCAAAGGAAACAGCAAAATAATCACTAGTACTTGTCTAGTTAATCTCTTTCCCTATTTGGGTTCTCATTCTAAATTTTCTCTAATGTTACTTGACATTTAATTCACTTCCTGAGATTAGACTGTGGCATAAATCAATTGCCACTCTTGTATCTATTTTCAATATATCCTACTGGAAAAGTCTTGGAAAGGAATGCTCAGTCAGGTGAGGGGAAATGGAAAATAACAACTCTTTACTACTATTATTGCTGAGAACCCTGAAGTCAGATGGCGAAAAATGACTAATCATTTTATGCTCATTTGATTAATTCATACCAATTTTTTAAATGTGTTTATGTATTTGAAAATCACAGTTACAGAAGGACAGGGGAAGGCCTTCCATCTGCTGATTCACTCTCCAAAGAGCTGTAACATCAAGAGCCAGGCTTGTCTGAAGCCAGGAGCCAGGAGCTTCTTCCAGGCCTCCCGTATGAGTGCAGGGGCACTATATGGCTAATATTCTACTGCTTTCCCACGTGCATTAGTAGGGAACTAGATTGGAAGTGGAACAGCCATATGGGCACTGCAGGCAGCAGCTTTCATTCCTGATGGAAGTCTTATGTTTCAGAAAACAAAACCCATGTCATAATCTTGTGGGCAAAAATCTTTATGTATTTTTTCCAGCGAGCCTCTTACCATTTTCTTCTGTTTTGTGACTGAAAGTGCATTTGTTCACACTGAGTTACTACCATCTGTATCGTCTGATTAGAGGCATTGTGAATTCTCATCACGCTTTAATGTCTCTCACGGTGTCTAATTAGAGAACAGCAAAAATTTCCCAAGCCATGCAATATGTAAAGAAGCCTATGGATGGGCAAATAAAGCTTCTACTTCTTTGCTCACCTTACAGAATAATTTACTGATTTTTATTGCTTTTCATCCAATGGAATCAAACCAAAGCAAATAAGATGGAATCAAAGATAATGTACTGAATGATGTTAAGCCCCAAAGTGAATGGACTAATTTTGAAATAGTTCGCCTCAGGGAGAAGTTACTTGGAGGGAGAAATGGGGGACAATGTGAGATCATAGCAATAACAGAAAATTGAAAATTTTTTTAGAAAAATTAGCTCAATTGTAAGAATAAAAAGTATCATGACTTCAATTTTTTAATAAAAGGACATATATAAAAAATGAGATAATCATAAAGTTGGATTTTTCTTAAGATGTAGTTAAAGAACCTTTATTTCGTCCTCTCTCTCACTCTGTATTGTTACCCTGGACGTCTCCATCCAAGGCTGACACAAGTTACCCTCCGTGCAGCTCCAGTTCCTAAATGCACTTTGTTGTAACACCTCTCTTGAGGTTCTGCATCCAAGCTACTTAACATTCCTACTAAAAGTTACTTCCAAATCAGTGCATTCAAACCCAAGTCACAATCCTTCTCAAATGACAGCGTCCTTGCATTTGCACTAACCAGAAATCTAGAAGTTGCTCCCAAATCCTCCGTCTGCTTTATTCACCATGTCCACATCACCAAATCCTGCCAATTCCACCTCCAGCAACACTGCTGTGCTCTCGTGTGTGCATGGCTCTCTATCCCCTGCAGGCCTAATCTCCTTCATCATTTTTCACCTAGAACATTGCCATCACCTGCAAGTGCATTTATTCTTTGCCAGTCTTACACCGTTTCAATTCACTACATATATAGCAGCCAGAGAAAGTATCCGATAGGAAGGTTGGGAATGGGTGTGATGTTTAAAAATAAGACAAAAACCATAAAGTATAATGTAAATCCAATCCTGTAGCAATCTTGCTTAAAGCTCCTACATGACTTCTGTTGTTCTTAAAGACAAAAGTTTTTGTTAAAGCCTTTCTCTCCTTCTCGGACTTATTCCATAACACCTGCTACCTCAACTCACCCCTTTAGTTTAAAAAATTATTTATTTTTATTTAAAATGTAGATTTACAAAGAGAGAGAGTGAGAGAGAGAGATCTGCTATCCAGTGGATCATTCTACAGTTGCCAGAGCCAGGCTGTTTTGAAGCAGGAAGTCAGGATCTTCTTCCTGGGTCTCCCAAGTACGTACAGGGTCCCAAGGACTTGAGCCATCCTCTATTGCTTTTCTAGGCCATAAATAAGCAGCTGGATCAGAAGTGGAGCAGCCAGAACTTAAATAATTGCCCATAGAGGATGCTGGCTCTGCGGGTGAGAATTACCCTACTATACCACTGCACTGACCCCTATGTTTGCCTTCTTATAGTTCCAATAAAACTCCAAGTTTCCTCCTAACTCAAGGCCTTCTTTTCCTGTGGTTCCCTAGAGCTGGAAGGCACACTTTGCCAAGCCCACTCTCCCACCACATTCTTCTTGGTTATCTGCTATCCCTTTGTCCACAACTCCTATATCCCTTGGCCTTAAGATCCTTTCGTAACTCTACATTGCAAGTGTGATCATTCTCACCTCTTTCATGGCAACCTGTACTTGTACTTCAATTTGCTCATCCGAATTGTAAAAAAATGTGTTTTGTGGGTTTTTTTTTAATTCATGTCTATTTTCACCCACACTAATAGCATTTAGAGTAAATGCTACATGAGGGCAGGAACTGTGCTTGTCTTATTCTCTCCAAGCATCAGTTCAATACCTAGTCCAAGGCAGGCACACCATAAATACATGTGTGTAAGCAAACAAATGTAGTTATTCTGAAAATGTCTTTTCAGTCCCAAAGTGTCTCTACTATTGCTGGTAACAAGTAAGACTCAGTGTAAATTACAATCAAGAACAGCATCCAAATAAAAGAGAAGTACAATATTAATTCAGTTGGAGATAGGTCAGCATTGATTTTACTAGCAGATACAAACATTAAAAGCTATTCAGGCTTATTTTATTTTTTAATATTATGCTCACCTGAAGATCAAGCTTATGGCACAGACGCTGGAGAATTCTCTACACAAAACAGTGTCTGTTTAATTATTTTTTAATTTTTAGTTTTCATGATACACTTCCTTAAGCTCAGGGATTTCCCTGACCATTCTTCTATTGGGATGTTTCTGTTCCTTTTTCTGAAGTATAAACACTTCTGTATGCATATGACTTCTGTATGTCATCAGAGAGTAAATGTTTTCCCCATCTTGTCATTTACCTTCACATTGTTTATGAGTCTTGAAATAAAAGGAATTTTATTTGGTTTTGGTTTTGGTTGTTTACATTTTTTAATTTTTGCAAAGTCAATTCTATTTTTGCTTTCATAATCTGTGCCTTTTATATCATGCGTCGGGCAGGGAAGGAAGCATTTCATTGCTCTGTGCACATGAGACCCTGCCGGGCACCATGGGAACATCCCCCACTGCTTCTCCCACCATGTCCAACATATTGCAGGTTATAACTCATTCATCATGTTTACATGCTTTTCAGTCATTCAGTGCCTACTATGTGGCAGGCACTGAAGTAGCAAAGCAGGCAAAAAAGACATAATCGTTATCTCCATGGAATTTGCAGTGAAAAACAGTTCTTCAACATGTGTCACTCATAAGTACATGCCCATCCTGGCCAATGTTTGTGTAAGCATGCATAAGCATGGTTTCTGTGCTGATTGTTTCAACTCACCCAATTGTAAAGTCAAGCAAAGGGGTTGGCAGTCCTACTATACTTGAGGAAATGTCCCATCTTGGACTGGCTTTCTCCTGTGCAGGGATCACTAACAACATCTCACTGGTGTCTCATTTATCCATCCCAGAATCTTGAATACATGCCCATCTTCACCACTAAAAGCTTACAACATACCATTACATTGGCCAAAATCCAAACCCAGTACGAAATGCTGGAGACGATGTAGAGCAATGGGAACTTCCTTTCATTGCTGGTAGGGATGCAGATGCGACAGTCAGATTGTAAGACAATTTAACAGTTTCTTACAGAAGTAAACAATCTTTCCATGCAAATCCAGCAGTTGTGTTATTTGGTATTTACCCAAATTAATTGAAATTTTATGTCACCATAAAAACCTTCACACAGGGACCAGCATTATAGCATAGTAGATAAAGCCACTGCCTGTGATACTAACATCCAATAAGGGTGCTGGCTGAAATCTGAGCCATTTTACTTCTGATCTTGCTCATGCAAATGATCTGGGAAAAGCAGCAGAAGACGGCCCAAGTGTTTGGGTCTCTGTCACTTATGTGGGAGATCCCGATCAAACTCTTGGCTCTTGGTTTGGAGCATTGCAGCCACCTGGGGCGTAAACCAACAAATAGAAGACTCTCTCTCTCTTCTCTGTCTTTTCCCCCTCTTTCCATAAATATGACTTTCAAATAATTTTTTTAAAAGCATATGGATGTATTCCTAATTGCAAAAACATCAACACAATCAGAATATTTTAGTAGACACGTAGGTAAATTGGTGCATTCAAAGAACATAGTATTATTCACAACTAAAAGAAATGAGCTATCAAGCCATGAAAAGACATGGACAAAATGTAAAAGCCTATTTCTCAGCAAAAATCAATCTGAACAGGCTATGTACTGATTTCAACTACACGATATTCTTTAAAACCATAGAAACAGTAACAGCATCAATGGTCTCCAGGGCTCCATGGGGACGGAAAGATACACAGGTGGAGATTAGCAGATGATTAGGGAAGAGACACTATGCTGCGTGATGTTAAACTGGATACACATCACCAAAACTTGTCCAAACCCATAGAATATACAACACTCAAAGTGACTCTAACATAAAGTATGGACTTTGTGTGGTAGAGATGTGGAAATATAGGTTGGTTCTCTGCTTCTGACAAACGCACCATGCCAGTAGGGGATATTGATAGTAGGGGAGGCTGTGTGTATGGTGACATATACATGAGGAACCTGTGTATCTTCTGCTCAATTATACTGTGAACCTAACATTCTAAAAAATAGTCACACACACATTGTGTGATTGGGAACTCAATTCTCTTTCCCTCAATTATCTCATCTGTAAAATGGACATAATAATTGTACATATTCCATACGTTGCTGTAAAGACTGCATGAGCTAATATATACCAAGTGCTTAGAACAGTGCCTGGCACTAGCAAACTGGCTGGGGGGGATAATCAGGTACAATAAGTTTATAGACAGGCCCGGCACAATTAGCCTAGTGGCTAAAGTCCTCGTCTTGCAAGCAGCAGGATCTCCATTTCGTGTCCCAGCTGCTCCACTTTCCTTCCAGCTAACTATTTGTCACCTGGGAAAGCAGTAGAGGATGGCCGAAAGCCTTGGGACCCTGCACCCATGTGGGAGACCCAGAAGAAGCTCCTGGCTTCTAGCTTCAGATTGTCTCAGCTCCAGCCATTGCAGCCACTTGGGCAGTGAACCAGTGGACAGAAGATCTTTCTCTCTGTCTGTCCTTATATGAGTTTCCAATAAAATAAATAAATAAATCTTAAAAAAATAAGTTTATACACAACTCTTATATATGTAGGAAAGGATATATTAGCATCTTATACAAAACAAGGCACTACCAAAAACATTTAGAAGACTGAAATACATCAGTTTGGAAGGATCAGGGAAGTTTCACAAAGGAGGGGCGGGGGTTGAAGATAGAATTTTAACATGAACAAAAGCAAGTCTGAAGCAGCAGGAGTATCCTTCAAGAACGGGATTTTATCATGGTTTAGTGTGTTAAGCTTCTGCCTGCAGTGAGAGCATATCATGCCTGCACTGGTTTGAGTCAGCTGCTGCGCATCTAATCCAGCTCCCTATTCATGTGCTGGAGAAACAAGTGGAAAACAGACTAAGTCCTTGGACCCCTGCAATCATGTGAGAGACCCAGAAGAAGCTCCTGGCTCCAGGAGCCAGTCATGACAACCATCTGGGGAGTGAACCAGCAGATAGCACATCTCTCTCTCTCTCTCTCTGGCTCTCCTCTCTCTGTCTCGCTCTGTAAATCTGCCTTTCAAATAATTAATTAATTTCTTTAAAATTTGAGGAAAATACTTCAAAACTTAGATCTTCTATTTTCAGCACTGTTGATAACAATTAAAAGGAGGATGCAACCTAAATGCTTATTGACAGATCAATATAAAAGAATGGTCTACACACACATTGGAATATTACTCAAAACAGAAGGGAATGCTGTCTGTCCCAAGTTTCACCATGAACGAACCTTGAGAACAAAATGCTAAGTGAAATAGGCTAGTCCAAAAAAGTACATACACCCAGTATTATGTTTATATGATTTTAGAGATTGGATGGCACTTGGCTCCTCAATCTCATGAAGATGCTTAAGCCCTAAAGTCTTATGTTAATGGATGCTGATTAAGGGTAGAGACTTGACCTAACGATGGCCTTTGTAGGAGAGGCTGCTGGTATATCTTTAGGTCATTGGAGCAGGTCTTCATAAGGCAGTTCCACGAGATGGTTGCTTATTTAAGCTGAGTTCAGTCCATCTTCCCTTTCGACTTCCGGGCCCACCAGCTGATTGCTCCTCAGCATCTGCCATGTCATTGCCAAGTCTCCACCAGATGTCACACTAAGGGCCATCTGGTCCTGAACTATGACCCCCCCCAAAGTGTAAATCACAACCATATTTCTTCCCAAGAAACTTCTGTCAGGTATTTTAGTTTAAGGAATGAAAAGCAAATGCTTATAAGTATTTAATACATGTTCATAGAAAAACAAAGTAGAATGGAGGCTAGTCCAGGTGGGAGACGGAGAAGGGAGGAATGGAAAGTTGTTTAGTGAGTATAAAGTTTGGGCTCTCTAAAATGAAAATGTTAGAGATCTGTTTCATAACAGTGTGAATAAACATAAGTACATAACACTACTGAACCTTTTAGAAATGGTCTAAATTGTTATTTATTAAGTTTGCCTATTCCCTGCTGTTGATGATTTCAATATTTCCACTAATGAACTAATTTAGAGTCCTTTTTGAATTAAATGTCAACTTAGGCAACACTCATTCACATGTTGATGGTGTCAGATCCATCTTCCAGTATTCTTTAAAACAGGGTGATCACATCTGACCTTAGAATCTCCATAGCATAACTCCTATGGATGCCAAGATTGAAGTAATATGAATTTAGAATCAGCATATCTATAAAGACATTAAGAATCAAAAGAATTCAAGACTTAGGGCATCCAAATATGATCTGAATACATTTACCATAGATGTGGAGGAATCATGGTTGTATGTTTAGATAGAGAAAGCTGTAAGTGGATATAAAACAAATATAAAATAGCATTCCATTGTGGTTTAAAATACTTACTACACCACAAAAATGTGGAGATCAATCCATGCTTGCTGCATGGGAACTTAATCAAAAGACGAAGAGAAGGTCTGATTGCTGAGGTTATGTCTGTATCTGATTTTAAATGTCCATAGTCAACAGAATTATATTCAGTGGTGTAGCAGTTCAAGAGGGGAGTGCTTTCTTATTTGGGATGCATGTCAAAGGTGAACACTTATTGAACAATACAGCCTCATCATTCACACACATGATTCTTATGGGAATATAGGGAGAAAGAAGGAAAAAAAAGAAAACCCTGATTAAAAGGGAGATGCTGTTCAACATGATAAATTCTTAAGCCTACCTTTTTATTTTTTTTTTTGAGATAAAAATGTAACAGTTTGAGTTGAAAAGAAGTCAAACAATTTTTGTTGTTTGTTTTCTGCAACCTTGATATCCAAAAGGAGGATGAGGAAGAAGCGGAAAAGGAGGAAGAGCAGGTGGAAAAAAAGGAAAATGGAAGAAGACCCTAAGGCTCTAGAGAGCTATGTGCCATGCCCCAGGAAGACATTTATAGCGCTGATTTAGTTATTGTGGCTGCGCCACCAACAGCTGAATTGGAGGGTCTATACTGACAAACCAGGAATCTGGGATGAGACAAAGAACAGGAACATCAAGGGAGCCGGGTAGGCAGAGCAGGAAGGTGTGAATGTCTGAGGACTAATCACCAACTAATGATCTTTGGAACCCAGGTTAGGTTCTGGAGCCCAAGCTTACCACAGAGGGCGTAGATGACACCACCACATGTGAGCAGGCCTGGGTACGAAATTGGATAAGCGAGACCTGCTTCAGACAGGCAAGGGCAGAGAATGGCCTAAGACCCTGGGCAATGGAGCTGCTTGAAAATCAAGGGCTGACCCAGCATGGTGGCCTAGAGGCTTGCATATGCCAGGAAGGCAAAAGCCCTCGCCTTTTGTGTGCCAGGATCCCATATGGTGTGCCAGTTTATGTCCAGGCCCTACTTCCCATCCAGCTTCCAGCTTGTGGCCCAAGAAAGCAGTACAGGACGGCCCAAAGCCTTGGGACCCTGCACCCACGTGGGAGACATGAAGGAAGTCCCTGGCTCCTTGCTTCGAATAGGTGTCGCACCGGCCATTGCAGTTACTTCAGGAGTGAATCATCGGACAGAAGATCTTCCTCTCTGTCTCTCCTCCTCTGTATATCTGACTTTCCAATAAAAATAAATAAATCTTTAAAAAAGAAGAAAAAGAAAATCTTCAAGGCCTTACATCATGAGACCACATTTCACATTTCACCACATAATACCCAGTAAAATTAACTATGTCCCACATTAAATAAAATTTCTTTAGCCAAAAAAAATTTTGAGTTTTGCAACTTTGCTTTTGAGATTATATTTCTGTAATTTAATTTATGCTTGACTATAAGTTCTAGGGAAAATATTATACATATTAGAAAAATGGTTTTTTTACAATTGATATATCAATGAAGTAGTTACAGAATATGGTTAAGAATTTGCATTTTCAGGCCCGGCGGCGTGGCCTAGCGGCTAAAGTCCTCGCCTTGAAAGCCCCGGGATCCCATATGGGCGCCAGTTCTAATCCCGGCAGCTCCACTTCCCATCCAGCTCCCTGCTTGTGGCCTGGGAAGGCAGTTGAGGACGGCCCAAGGCATTGGGACCCTGCACCCGCGTGGGAGACCTGGAGGAGGTTCCAGGTTCCAGGTTCCCGGCTTCGGATCGGCGCGTACCAGCCCGTTGCGGCTCACTTGGGGAGTGAATCATCGGACGGAAGATCTTCCTCCCTGTCTCTCCTCCTCTGTGTATATCTGGCTGTAATAAAATGAATAAATCTTTAAAAAAAAAAGAATTTGCATTTTCTAACACATTTTTCACTCAGTACCATGTCAATTAACTTCATGATGTGGTAAATTTCCATGTTTCTTGCTGTTGTTGAATTTGTGTTGTAGCTTTTCATTGGAGGTGATGATATTCTGCCAGCTCTGCTTTCAGATCAAGGATGGTCTCCCAGTGAAACTGTTGAATTTATCTGGACAATTAGATGCTAGACTCTCTGCATGGTTAATGCCTGCAAGGATGGAATTATGACTGGTTATAAGCTGTACTGCTGTAATAATATGGAGGAAATCAATATGGGGGGAGCGGTTGAGGGAATCCCAGAGCCTATGGAACTGTGTCATAAAATGAAAGAATGACAAAGAAGAAGAAGAAGAGAAAGAAGAAGAAAAAATGGCTTTGAACCTCTAATTGTTTTCCAATGTGATTAAGTTTTTTAAATGTGAACGCTGCATCAGCTACACAGGACAAGCAAACTGAGCCCACTACTGCATACAAAGTGATAGCAAACTGCATTAATCTTTTCTAGTAATGAGAAAGTAATGCTTTGGTCACATTTACATTCTGACATGCACTGCTTATCGTTTAGACTTTCCACTGAGTTACAATGCTTTAGCGTTGACCAATGGCCCGCATGAGTTTTCCCATTTCAAGTAATGGCAAGCGGAAGCCTGCACTGTACACTGCATGGCTGTACTGGAGTACCTCGGCTTGGAGGGAAGTGCCCAAGTAACCAAGGTCGGGTCCCGTAGTGGCGTAAGAGATATCTGTGTGCATCACAGCCAGAGAAGAGAGTATTTCCAGAGGAAAAAAAGCACAGAAAGCCTAGGCGGCCAAGACTGGGGTGTTCTGGGGGATCTAGTTCTGAAACACCCAGTTTTGCTGCAGTTGTTACTGAACTTCTCTTTAGTGCCGGGTGCTTAAGCTTGTCTTTCCCTCGCTGCGATGTTGTTGGGATTCCACAGGACTAGGCTCTGTCCATATAACACTGGATATCTTTCCTGGTCTGCTTTATTTTTCTGAATGCTTAGAACAAGTCAAAAATACAGACTTAGCCATGTATCAGCCACTACACAGCTGCCAAGTAACTTTGTAACGAATCCTTACTAAACCATTTTACAAAAAAAAATTGCTTATAAATACACCCATAAAATAAAGCTCAAAACAGAAGGCATGTCACTGTTTCCCAGCATCTCAGCACAGATACACGGCACAAAGCCATCAGTTTCTGGCTACCTGGGAGGGCTTCGCCTGTAAGAGCAGACTCCTGCGGCTGCTGACCTCTTTTGGGGTGGAGAGATGAGACTGGGTCTGTGGCGGTGGATGACAGAGAGAGAGCTCCCAAAGTGATTCCAAACCCGCTCTGTGACCATCGAGTGTACACATCAACTTCAACCACAGCAGAACAGGCCACCGCTTGCATCATGTCCTGCCTCCGAGTTTGTGCTGAGGCCAGCCAACGTACTCGTGTGCTGCTCCCCGACAAGACTCAGTGCGGTAAGGGCAGCGCGTGACAGGCACTGCCCAGGAGACACAGGACCTCCCTGGCACATGACGGTGGCGGAGGGCTGCCTGACAGCCTCACTAGTCCTTCCTCAGCCTGCCGCATGATCTAGGATGCTCCCGTCTCACCCTGCCTCCAGGATGACACTCGGATCACTGTGCACTGGCTCTGCAGCCTGTCTGCCCTCTTCCCCATGTTCTTTCACACAGGCTAATAAAATCCTTTCCCGTTGAATCACAAATAATATCCTTTTATGAAATCCTTTCCCACTGAATAATACCCTTTTCCATCGAATCATATTTTTGTGGCTGATTCTCAGAGGTCCCGACCAACACATTCTAAGTTGAGAACCACTGATTTAGATCCTCTTTATTCAGAATTTTTGGCACTGCTTCTGAAACAGCTTAGAATACTCCATTGTGCATGTTCTTTAAAATATTCCTCTAGCCAGGTGGCTGCTCTTTCAGCAATCTGTCTGATACTGTGTAAGATTTGCCCTCAGAGTAAATTCTTTCAGACTTTCCTCCTCAGCTTTAATCCAGCTACCTTGTAATTGTTTTTTAAATGATGCCATACCCACAAATCTGTTTTCAAAACTAGCTTCCTCCATATTCCCTTTCTCTGATTAAGACAAGGAAAAGCATGTTTTATTTTTCTGCTATACTTTTGCCCATTTCAACTCTAAAAAAGCATTTTTAGATTTTGAAATGCTATTCATTGATACAGTGATTCATATTTTCATGATTTTTTTCTTGAAAGTCAAAGAGGGAGGGAAGAGAGAGATCTTCCATCTACTGCTTCACTCCCCAAATGGCTGCAACATCCAGGGTTCGGTTACGTTGAAACCAAGAGCCTGGAGCACCATCTTGGTCTTCCGCAAGGATGACAGGGCCCCAAGCGCTTAGATCATCCTCCACTGCATCCCCGGTGAGCTGAAAGGGAAGTGTAGCAGCCAGAGCCTGAACCTGTGTTCCCATATGGACATCAGATAATAGGCAGCTGCTTTACATGCTGTGCCAGTCCCTAGGTAAGAATTCTCAACCCCAGACTCTTCAGCCAGGGTCTTAGCACTCACCCCCATAAAAGGACACCAACCTGCCAAACCTTACACAAACCCCGCAGGCTGAGAGTCCTCCTAGTGTGTTTAAGGATGTCCTGGTTGCTGTTTTTAATGTTATCTGTTTGGCTTCCTGGTCTAAGCTGTTTTTGTACAGGGGAAGTCAAATTTGTTGGTCATGCTGATGCTCTGAATCCGATAAAGTCAACCCAAATGACATATGTCAGACTATGATTTCCATTTAACTACGATGGTCATGTTTTCACATGATCTTCCTGTCTGAAGCAAAGAGTTTATGGAGTAAAGAAGCAGAGAAGGCAATGTGGGAGTGTGGAATAAAAGAGATTGGATTTATTGGATTTAAATTCCACACTACCATTCCTTAAAAATACCACACACTCCGCACGTGCTATTCCCTCTTCTTAGATCCTCATTCCTTTGACATATCCTCATGGTTCACTCGCTCTTTTCTCTAGGTGATTTCTCAAGTGTGGCTGTGACAGAGGCATCTTCTCTATGGGTACATATCTATCCCCCATTCCTCCCCATCCCTGACTCTACCTTGTATTTTTGCATTAGATTTGTGACCATTAGGTTTATGTCATTTATTTATTTACTCATTTGCTGTGTGTCCTTCTGAAAATCTCTAAGCTTCCTGTAAGCAAAGATTTTATAGACACAGACACACAGTATCAACTGCATGAAGGAACAATACCTTGCACATAGTAGGTGTTCAATTATCTTTGTTAAATAATTTGTATAACCTTCAAAATGTATATATTTTGGAATGTTTGTACAGAAATAAGACTACCTATACAACAGTTTAAAGCATGTTTTGTTAGTAGTGTGCCATTCATTTTTAATAAAACAGATTAATCATTTTTCAAGAAAGATACTTTTACCTACAAAAGTAGTTTGAGTTATCTCAGTGTTCCCATAAAGCTTCCCTCAATAAATTCAACTAAAACTTCATCAATAATTCCAACTGATACTTACAATGCATTTTCAGTTCAAAATGTTCTGCATGTATAAACTCATTTCACCTCAAATAGCCCTTTTTCATAGGCACACTTCCTATCCCCATTTCACAGATGAAGAAGCTATGGTACCAAGAGCCTGTAATCTACTTGAGGTTGTCAGCCAGGTAACAAATGACAGAAACAAGATTCAGTCCCAGGGCTTGGACAGCCTGGCCTAGACCCAAGCTCTGAATAACCACCCTATATAACCTTGTTATTACATGAAAGTGAAAAGCTGGAATTTATAGAAGGGGCAAGATTGAATTTTCCACTACTCACACCTCATCCTTACGGTGTAAATATAGCCTTGATGTGATTTTTTTAAAAGTGTCCAAATTTGTCTTTTCTAAAAATTCAAGAAAAAAAATGAAAGGTTAATTGCTTAAACCATAGATAATCTCAAAGCATGAATGATCGGAATGATCACTGGCTGCCTCATTTCTTCCCCCTCTTAAGCAGCTTATTTATACACAGAAAGCACCGCACTGAAATTTCAAAATCACCATCGCAGTTCAGTTTAGGAACACATTTTCATAATAAAAGCAATTAGCTTGTGGAATGCTTTTTCTGCCAAAAAGTAGTAAAGTCTCTACAGCTTTGGGTATGGATAACCTCGCTGGCCCAGCGTTATTTCTGAAGGGAGAATCCAGGGCCAGCAGCCCTGGGAGCAGAGCTTCTCGAAGTCTAACTGCTGCTCTGGCCACTTGAGAAGGGCCTCCCGTGGCAGCAAATTCTTGTCTGCAGCAGACATCTCTGGGCTTTGTTGGTCAGTTGCTTGGTTGGTTGATTGGTTTTTTATTGATTCCAGATACCCAGTGAATTTCAAAAGTGGGTTTGCTTTGATTATAATGTACAGTACACTGGAATTTTTGCCAAATCCATCTGGGAAAACAATTTGGCAGCTGTGCTAGGTTTCAAAAGCAGGTGTGAAATAAATGGAAGGTTTATGGGGTGCTGAGTATGGAAGCCAGGCTCTCTGATGACCATTGTTTGCCCCAGAGCACCGTGTGCCAGAAATCTGTGCAAACATAGGCTGTGGGTTTCCAATGCCCCTGCAAATAGCTAGTTGTGCATCCTGCCAGTTTCGCTTCATTTTCTGGTGCAAATAACAGCTGTGCCAGTAAGTGTCTGTAGTTTTAACTTGAATTGCATTGCATTCTTTTTTTATACTAGTAATTTTGGATTTCAGAAGAATGAAGGTGTTGAAAAGAGTTCACAGGTTTTGAAATTTCCCATTAACATTTTGAAAGAGCAAAGAGTTTGACATTTCTCCTGAAGCAGCTGCTCTTAAGTTGCTATTGATTGCCTTGACATCTAGCTAGAGAAATAAACAAACTCCTATTTCACCAGTGTTCAAACCATGTCATAGCACAGGTTCTCAGATAAGCAAATCTATCCCTGGATTCACAAGGGCTCAGTGAATCAGACTTTCCTGGTGAGCTGTGGGCCTAACACTCTTGGTTATCTCTATCTCACCTTTTGAGACTAAGTGAAGCATTAAAAAAAAATTCCAAATCCCAAGCACATTTTCAAAAAGATCTATTTATTATTTTGATTTGAAAGGCATATTTATGGATGTGAGGGCGATGCATCTGTCACCCCATGGATCGCCAGGTTTGAAAGGCATATTTACAAAGAGAAGAAGAGACAGAGAGAAGTCTTCCTATCCACCAGTTCACTCCCCACATGACTGAAACAGCCAGAGCTGAGCTGATCTGAAGCCAGGAGCCCCTCCAGGCCTCCCAAATGGGGACAGGGTCCTGAGGCTTTGGGCTCTCCTCCACTGCTTTCCCAGGCCACAAGCAGAGAGCTGGATTGAAAGTGGAGCATCCAGGACTCAGACCAGCACCCATATGAGATGCTGGTGCCACAGGATACAGGATTAGCCTGTTGAGCCATGGCACCAGCCTGCATAACACATTAATAAAAGTCCCTCTATAATTCTCAGACCATAGAGCCAACCCAGAGTTGGATTCCTGTACTTCAGTATCTACTTTCCATTTGTTTTCATGAACTTCCCAGAAGTCTGATCCTGAAAAGTGCACGATTCAGGTTTAACCAGTCAGAACATTCCAAATCCTTCACCAGACAGCTCAACCAGACCTTGAAGGATGCAAGGCAGAAACATGAAGCCTGGAACTACCACAAAAGTTTTCACTGCTGTGGAGAAAAGCACCCTGTAAAAGAAGCCAACACATGGGCAAGACAGAGTTGAAGACTCATGACAGAAAAAGCCAGGTTACCCATGACATCGAATCACCAGAAGATGGTGCCACCTCTGGCCTTTCCATTGATGTGAGATAATGAGTTCCTTTTATTTTAGGTCTGAGAGGTGGTTTCTATTATTTTATTTTATTTTAAGATTTATTTTTATTTAAAAAGCAGATTTTCACAAAGAGAAGATATTCAGAAAGAGATTTGTTATCCACTGGTTTACTTCCCCAGCAGTTGCAACATCCGGTGCTGGGTTGATCAAAAGCTAGGGACCAGGAGTATCACCCAGGTCTTCTACATATTTGCAGGGATCAAAAGTCTAGGGCCATCCTTCCACTGTTTTCTCAGGCGCGTTAGCAGGAAGATGAATGGGAAGTGGAACAGCAGTATCCAGAGGGCTTGCCAGCACCATAGGAAGAGACTTAACCTACTACACCACAGCAGTAGCTCTCCTGCTTTTTTCTTTTATTTATTTATATTTTACTTTTCTGGCTCAAGAATTCCCTTGCATTTATATATATATATATATATATTTTTTTTTTCTTTTAATAATCTTACTTATTTGATTAGGGTACAAAGGGTCAAGGGCTACAGGGAAGTGGGTAAGACCATTGTTTCCACTCTAACATCATCATTTTTTTTACCTGTATCTGGGGCCAGGGGAGAAAGCCTCACCCAGCCTCCCACCCATCCCAGGTCCCTGATGTGAGGCATGCTCTGAGGGGACTGCTCAAGCAGTTTTGATAGTTCAACAGTTCTGAAATGCTCCCAATCTCGCCATTCCAAGCATGGTGAAATCTATTCAGAATCCATTGGCTGACATAGTCTCTTCATGGTTGGGGTTTTAGGATCAGCAGTTCAGTTGGAGGGATCTCCAAAGAAACTTCATCTGAGGTGATCCCAGACCTGATTCTTGTGTGTGCTTGCCAGTACAGGGTCTGGCACCATCCGTCGCCCCAATCAGCTTATGCACATGCTGGTCGTTTCAGTTTCTGGGTCAGTTCTGTTTCCAGCCTTGTCTCCCACGCGAACCAATGGGTGTTGTAGTCTAGTTCGATCCTACCCACTTCATACTCAGCCCTCATGCAAACCAGTGGGAGCTGCAGCCTAGTTGGGGTGACTCCCCATAACCCCCACCAGGCCTGCATACATATGGAACAGGTTGGGGGCAGATCAGGCTGAATCAGTTCACATCACCCACTGGTAATTCTGAGCACCAGAATAGAGTGTGGGTTGGGCCTGGTTCGGTCACAACAAAAACCAGTGCACATTATGAAATGCTGAGGTGCGGTGAGCCATACAGATGTGGTTGCAGCGCCCAAACAGCACACCTGAGAACCAGGGGGGGAGGGAGAAAACCAGCAGGGGGAAAGTGGGCTCCCCTGCTGGACAGCCACTCCCACTGGGGAGTGTGAGTTGGGATGGGGGAAGACCAGACTGGGCAGGGCTACAACACCTGTGGGCCTCATGTGAGCTAGATCAGGAAAGGGCCAGGTTGGGCTGACTGTTCCTACTGGTACAAGCATAAATCAGAGTGGGTGAGAGTTGGTTGGGCTTTGCCACAGCATCAGCTGGCAGAGGCTGGCACTCGGAGCTTAATCTATCAAGTTAAACTCCAGAACCACCTGGAGAATGTATAAACCTGGAGTGGGAGTGACCTAGGAGGGTGATAGTGGGCACCTCCCTCTTAGGTTACCACTCCCACTGGAGATCATAAAAACCAGGACAGGGGCAGGGGTGGCTAGACAGAAAGGCACCCACCAGTATGTGTGTGGGCTGGATAGTAGGGCTGGTTGAGTTGAACTAGGCTTCAATGCCCATTGACATGTATGAGAACTAAATGGGATGTGGGACAGACTGAACAAGCCTACGGTACATACAGGCAAGTATGGGAACCAGGGTAGGGGGCAGGCCTGGTGGGGATTATGGGGAGCTCTCTTGCTCTTAAATTATAAGCACAAAAGACTTCTTAAGCAAGAGCTAACCTGGTGTAGAGGAGATTTCTTAGTATTGGAACCCTGCCTGCCCCATTCTTCAAAGTAAATGCTTCTGGCTGCACACAGTATAGTATCTCTCTAAAAGCAAGATTCAGGTCACACCATGACACATAGTGTGAGTGCAATTTCCAAGAATGATGTCGCATCTGACTTTGTTAAAGTTATTTATAATACTACATAATAAGCATTTCAGGAGGGTCGATACAGGCTGGATAATTAAGCACCTTAACAAGATTATTCGAAGACCTGGATTTGGGGGGCCAGCACTGTTTTATAGCAGATAAAGCTGCTTGCCTGCAGCACCTTCCAACATCAAACCATTCAGGCACCAGCCTGAGTCCTGGCTGCTCCACCTCTGATCCAACTCCCTGCTAAGAACTTGGAAAGGCAGTGGAAGATAGCCCAAGTGCCCATGTGGAAAACTTGGATGAAACTCCAGGCTCCTGGCTTCAACCTGGCCAAGCTCTGACTATTGTGGCCATTCTTGAAGTGAGCCAGCATATCGAAGATCACTCTCTCCCTCTCTGTGTCTGCCTTTCAAACAAGTGGATAATCTTAAAAAAAAAAAAATGTGTATTTCATCCTTTTTACTCTGCATTCACAGTCAGTGGTCCTGTTATTTTGTAGTTTCTCAAAATTGCCCTGTAGATATTACCTCATAACTTCTTAACTAGAAATAGGTCAGTTGCCTACCCAAAAGCAAAAAAATGGAATATAGACAACCCAAATTTGTATTTTGGCATCTTCCCTGCACACGTTGCTACTTAAAATCTGAACGGAAACAGGGCTTTCAAAACAAGGTTGCATTTGCAATTAATAGTGTCTGCCACACCCAACAAGCTTATCACCAAAATATATATTGTGGAGGTAGACAGCAAGAGTCAAGACACAGGCTTGAGACGCTCACATCCCATAAGAGATCCCTTGGGATTGGGTCCTGGCTCTCTCCCTCTGATGACAACTGTCCACTAATGTCCACCCTAGAAGACAGCAGGTGATGGTTCAAGTGCTTGGATCCTTGGCACCACATGGAAGACTCAGATTGAGTTTTTGGCTCCTGGCTTTGGGCTGACCCTGCCCCAGCTCTGACAGCCATCTGGGGAATAAAGCAGCTAATAGAAGATCTCTATCTGTCTGGAAGAGTACACTGGCATAATGGAAATATACAACTATATGCATGAGAATATGCATATGCAGGTAAACATAAATCTGCTTATGCTGTACCTTGAGAGAAGCATTTCTCTCAAAATGTTCACGATGCAATCCTAAAAGCAAAAAGTGACATTAAAATTCAAGCTTTATGTTCAGGTTGTTAGATGTCAAACATAACTCAGTAAAGCTGTTAAAGTATACAAGTTGTTATTTCATGTGGCATTATAATCATTACACTTGATCTGTGTTTTGACATTAAAACATAAAGCCCTGGACCTGGACGAATTCAACATCAAAGGTATTATTAACACACAAGAATATTCAGGTAACATGCTATGTAATAAGGTGTGTCAGATGCAGAATTTATTATCTTCTGAATATCTGCTTTCAAGGAAAAGAAGTTGAAGGTCAGAGAGTAAATAAAATATTTGTTTTATATCCTTGTGATTTGAAATATATTCAGGTAAAACCTGATGATGGGGCAGGTAAAAGTGATATTTTTAATACCAGAAACAAAATTTAAACACCAATAATTTTTAAAATGTCCAATAGAGAAAGTTAAATAAGGAAGAAAATAGAAATTACACTGAAGAAAAGGGAACTAAAATGAGAATAACAATATTTTCTAAAAATTGTATTGCCTAATCTTCTCCAAAATATAACCTATATACAAGTGTTCTTAAAGAGCCATTATTATTCATATAATACTCCTTGCTTGGAAGTTTTTAATATTTAAATCTGCCACTACAGAAATTATATTTGTCATGACTTATTATTTATTCTGAAGCACAACAGCAATAATCAAAAACATACTGTGGATTTCTGTAAATGTTCAAGTGAATGATTTTCCTTTAGTTCTATTATTGTTATTGCTATGGTGGTTTTCCTGCTATCCAGAATAGATCCTACTAGTGGGGAGCTTAGCATTGGCTTGGTATTTAATGCTTTCACTCTTAATAACATGTTCACAGACTCCACTTATTTCAACATGTGCCTTCTATCTTCCTATTACTTTGTTTATGAATTTCAATTACAAATTCTGTGGGGAGAAAAAATAGGGCTACAGAAATTCTGTCTGTAGTTATTGTAGCAAACAGTAATAGAAGCTGTATTGTGACCTCTCTGCTTCATATAACTCATTTTATATTTGTTAATGAAAAGTTTAATAACAATGCATTGCAACTTGTTCCTTCTTGGGACATTTCCTAGACTCATCTTCTCTCTCTCTCTCCTTCTCTTTCTCTCTCTTATTTATTTCCACTAGAAAGTCAGATTTACAGAGAAAGAGAAACAGAGAGGAAGATCTTCCATTCACTGATTCACTCCCCAAGTGGCCACAATGGCCAGAGCTGAGCTAATCCAAAGCCAAGAATCAGGAGCTTCTTCCGGGTCTCCCACGTGAGTGCAGGGTCCCAAGGCTTTGGGCTGTCTTTCACTGCTTTCCCAGGCCACAAGCAGGGAGCTGGATGGGAAGTGGGCTGCCAGGACATGAACCAGCACCCATATAGCATCCCAGCGCATTCAAGATGAAGACTTTAGCCACCAGGCTACCGTGTCATGCCCCATTTGTATTTTTTTGTTTGTTTGACCTGACACATGTTTCTTTTGGTCAACATATGCTGGAGTATTCCAAAATTATGACTGCAGTAATTTCAAGTGAACTCTTTAATGGAATTTAAATTAACATTTCAACTGGAAAAGTTCTCAGAATGTAGCTGTGACAGGTAGCCCCAAAATGGCTCCAATGATGCCCTCTTCCTGACCGTTACCTGCTCGGAAAGTCCCCTCCGTCTGCTAGTGGACTGTGTCCAGTGACTCACTGCCAATCAAGACAATATGAAGACAAGTGAAGAGATACCACTTCCAAGATTATGTGGTTAAAAGACAGGGCTCCCCTGCCTCACACTGTCACTCAGAGAGTCAGCTGTTGGGTGCTGAACAACCTGTGCAGTGGCCAGGATGGGAAGGAGCTGAGAGGAGCCTCTACCCCAGAGCCAGCAGTTACTGGGCACCTCAGTCCAGCAATTCATGTGGAGGGCAGCCCTGCCAGCAAACACTGAGTGACCTTGGAGATGGAGCACCTTCAGTTGACACACAAACTGTAACTTGAGCCAGGGGCGCCTGGCCATCCTGCATCAAGTCTCTGACCCTGAGAAACAATGAGATAATAAGTTTTGTGTTTTGGCTTCTAAGTTTTGAGGCAATTTGTCAAGCACAAATGAATGCTAATATGATGACCAATTCAAACTTCTTCCCGAAAAAAGTGCAGATTGAGAATTGTGGAAAATACAATATTCGTTCTGATAAACAAAGAGAGAAAGAATTTAGGCTTCAGGTTATCAATTCCCATTTACCCATCTGTCCCACTCCCTGTTTGGTCAGGTAAGGTTGGTGGAAAGAGAAAACCATTAGCAGTTCCCTGGCTTCACCACCAGACTCACATAGTCTGTCCAAACGAGGCTTTGCAGAGTGTGCAAGGCTCTTAAACTACTTTAAGATACTGAAAGTATGGATTTCCCTGCACTTACCAGCCGCACTCCAACACTCCGGACACTAAACGGTATCTACAACTCAGTTCAATTCTGACACTATTAACTTTAGATCCCACAAGCCTAGGACTCAGTCCCACAAGACTTCCCCCATTTGCATTTTTATAATTTTTAAAGATTTATTTATTTTTGTTGCAAAGTCAGATATATAGAGAAAGGAAAATCTTCCATCCGATGATTCACTCCCCAAGTGACCACAACGGCCGGAGCCATACCCATCTGAAGCCAGGAGCCAGGAGTTTTTCCGGGTCTCCCACATGGGTGCAGGGTCCCAAGGCTTTGGGCCTTCCTTGACTGCTTCCCAGACCACAAGCAGGGAGCTGGATGGGAAGTGGGGCTGCTGGGATTAGAACCAGCGCCCATATGGGATCCTGGCAATTGCGAGGCGAGGACTTTAGCCACTGAGCTACTGTACTGGGCCCATCCCCCACTTTAGATACCAAACACAAATCCTGGATCACCAATATCCCTGACAGACCTGCTGTAAGTCAGGGATCCCCACAATGTCCTACTCAGCCCTAGTAATTTGCCAAGAAGGCTCTTAACTCACTACCATCAATTTATTAGAAAGGTCACAAGTAAGCAGTAACACATGGCAAGATGGTAGGTAGGGGAGTGAGGGGGCGGTTACAGCGAGTGTCCGTGCCCTCTCAGGACTTGGCATCCTCCCCAACCCTGAGATGCTTACCAACCTGAGAGCTTCCACACTCTTTCATCTAGTGGTTTTTACAGAAGTTTGATTATGTAGGTGTGACTTGTTAAGTCATTGGCCACTAGTAAATAACTCAATTTTGAATCCCTTTCCTCTCCCTGAATGTAGAGCTGAAGCGAAAAGTTCCAACCCTCTACCTATGACTCAGTCTTTCTAGGGACCAGCCCCCACGCTCAAGCCCTCTGCCAGAAGACATGCCATCATCATGGCCAAGCTATCTTTGCTACTCTGGAAATTGCAAGGTTTCAGATGTTCCATGCCAGGAGGCAGAGGAAAATGGCAAAGATCTTTGAATGAATTCAGACGTCCATTTTAGTTGCCTTTGTTTCAACCAAAGCCACTTCTGCTAAACATAAGTGCAATAAAGTAAATGTTGAAGTAGCAAGGTAATGAGCATAGCAACGACTCCGCCCAAGACAGCTACACGCTAATCCCTGGGAACTGCATATGCGCCATGTTACATGGCAACAAGGACTTAAGATTGCAAGTAGAATGAAGTTTGTTAATCAAGCAGCCTTAAAGTAAAGAGCTGATCCTGGATTAACCAGGGTGGCCAATGCAATCAGAGTTCTCACACGGGAAAGAGGAAGATACAAGGGTCAGAGTTGAAGAGAGGACACTAAGGGAGTTGCCCATGACTGTTGGTTTTGAAGACAGACGATGTCTGAGTCAAGGAATTCCCTTTGTGTAAGTTTCTAAGCCCCCCTCAGTTCACCTGGCCACCAGCAAAACAATTTTAGGGGCATTGAGCATCTAGGCAGAATAATCATGTCCACCGCCCCCCAATTTCTATTCCTTCAGGATTGATTCAGCATTTGCCAGAGAGACTGAGAGTCCCACCCAGGAAGTGCCCAGGCAGCAGAGCTTGCCTGGCTCCCCTATCAATGAGGACCTTCTCAGGCCCCGCTCACAAGTGCCTCACCCATTCAGTTAAACAAAAGCCTCACTCAGGAAAATAACACAGAGCTGCACATTTGTAGAACAAATTTTAGCACCAGTTGCTGCTCCTTGGAGCTCTTCTGCGCCCCGCACACCACATTCTGGAAGTGTGCTGACCTTACACTCCTCTCCCATCTTTCTATACTCTAGAACCTTGGCTGCTTTGATGTTCTTCAAACTGCCGCGCGAGCTCCTCTCATGTGCTACGTATGTCTGTCTGCTCTGAGATTTTTCCAACCACCACCCTGCCCCACCCACACTCACAGTCTTGATTCAGATCCCTACTCAAAGGTGCCTTAACAGAAGAGTCTTCCCTCTGCACATTGTGTTAGAGGCTGCTCTCCCACCACTGTGTCCCTTTCATCTCTTTGCTTTATAGCCTTCATAATTGCAGACCTTCCTATATAACTTTCTTCATTGTATTCCCCACTGCATCAATCTCCCCAAGAGCACGTGCTCTGACTCCTTTCTTACTGTTTATCCCAACTTGCAGAACTAAGAGAGGCAAACTGAAAGCTCTGGGTAAATATTTAATGATTAAATGAATGAATGCTTCTCAGTGACCTAGAGTCATCTTTCCCAGAGGTTTTTATAACAGGTTTTTCCATCTTCTTACATTTTCAGTGATGTATAAGGCTTTCAAAGAATGTGGAGAAAATGGAATTAAAAGATTAAAATCAAAAATACAAACTTTATTCCCCAACATTAGCTCTAGTTCAAGTTCAAGACATTTTATAAGTGATGATATCAGCCATTTATACCATCGTTTTAGAACTGGGAATTGAATAATGTCAGTGAAGTCTTTTAAATGCTATTAACTGAAGAAAAATTGATGCCCTTTAAAGATTTTTAAAGATTAGGGAACAAAAAGCCAGAAAAAGCATAAATCAAACTGTGAGGTGGATGCCCAATGATTTCCCATCAAAACTCTTGCAAAACTCCTGCAAAGTTGTCCTTATTTGATGAAAGGAATGAGCAAAATCATTGTCATAGTCAAGGACTCCGGGAAAATTTTCCTCAATATTTTTCAGCTAGAGCTTTAGCTCACACCTCAAAATATTCTCCCAGCAAACAGACGTTATCGTTTCTGGCTTGCCAGAAAGTCAACAACAAAATGCCTTCAGCAGTAAATTGGTAATACATGCTCAGAGTATGCTCAGGAGACTGCTGCATTGAAGGGTCAACAGGAATAATATACTGCTGAGAAATACATGTCTTCAAGGTGTGCAGCTTGGAAAAATTGCAAGCCATGTGACACCTTTGCGTTTGCCCACCTCCCTGGCTTTGGATGGGTCACTTTCCCCTTACGTTAAGCATTGATTTGCTCATGCTTTGTCATCAGGGACATACTGGAAGGTCATGTTCCATCTCCTGCTCTAATTCTTCCAAGAAATGCTTCCAAATCTGGATCCTGCTTACTTAACTTTTCCATTAAAAGTTCTGCTTTTGCTTACAGGTAGTTTGGGCACACCACATTTGGCTCTCATTGAGCAGGAAGTTTTCTCTAGTCAGAATTATGTAAACTGAAGCAAATGAAATGTCTATGAGGTTTGCTATCAAACTAGATGCTGTTCACACATGTTACAAGTCAGTGTGAGTTTATCCAGATGCAAAAACAAAAACAAAAAACCCACCTTGAAATCCATAGTTGTTTCAGAATACACATTTTCCATCAAATGTTCGAAGTTGTGTTACAGAGCCCAATGATACCTAAGAGTTCTTCAGCATCCATTAAGTTCTTCCTCCTTGAAGAGACCGTGAGGAGCCACCAATTTGACCTGAGTGCCCTTGATGCATTCATCTGACACTTCTGACACTTCTCTCAATTTTAAATCAGACTGCTCATAAAAAGTAAGCATCGTTCAAACTTACGTTAGATTCAATTCCTCTGTTCAAAGAATGCTGAAAAGTTCAATCTGGAAAACTGAACAAAACACTCGTGCTTCAACTCTGCTAGAAATTCACCACCTTCACAGCCCAAAACCCTTGGTTCAGGGGTTGGGGGGGGCGCGGAGGAGGGGCTACTCCAAGCTCCGGACACTAATGAGCCCAGAACGGAGCTGTTTTCAAGTGTGTGCTAGTCTTGTTTCCTCCTTGTTTTACGAGTCAATAAAAGCAGCACAGTGGCCTGAGCGTCATACACTCAAACAGCATTACCAATTTACTACCACTGGAATCAAGGTAATAAATTATGGGACTCCACTCTCCATTTCTTTGCACAGACATGTCCCCTCAAATCAGTTTCTTCAGTCTCAGGTTCTACATTCCCAAAAGTTCTAAAACATATGAACCATATGTGTGAGATAATCATTCACAAAATGCAAGAAAAATGTTCTATATTCTCTTCTGACACATACAGTATACATAATCATTGCAAACATTATTATTTTATTTTATTTTATTTTATTTTATTTTATTTTATTTTATTTTATTACATTGTATTATGTGACACAGTTTCATAGGTACTGGGATGCCCCCACCCCACCCCACACCCTCTCCCCATGTTGGGTTACTCCACCTTGTTACATAACCACAGTTCAAACTCAGTTGAGATTCCCTCACTGCAAGCATATACCAAAAAAGAGTCTAGCATCTTACTGTCCGGCCTAGTTCAACGGCTTCTTAGGGAGACCCTTCCAATATACCATCAGCAAAAATTTACATCATTATGGAATTAGTTGGCATAGTAATGAGTAACCAATATGGCAAACATTATTTTTAAGGTCAAACGATTAGAAATGAATACAACAATACAACAGGCTTGACCCATTTCATCAGATCCATATTCAACTACAGTAACATCTGTTATTTTCCTTTGGTCACTTGGGCTCCCCTATGCTCCATCTACAGTAACATCTGTTTTTTCCCTTGGTCACTTGGGCTCCCCTATGCTCCAACTACAGTAACATCTGTTTTTTCCCTTGGTCACTTGGGCTCCCCTATGCTCCATCTACAGTAACATCTGTTATTTCCCTTGGTCACTTGGGCTCCCCTATGCTCCATCTACAGTAACATCTGTTATTTCCCTTGGTCACTTGGGCTCCCCTATGCTCCATCTACAGTAACATCTGTTACTTCCCTTGGTCACTTGGGCTCCCCTATGCTCCATCTACAGTAACATCTGTTATTTCCCTTGGTCACTTGGGCTCCCCTATGCTCCATCTACAGTAACATCTGTTATTTCCCTTTGGTCACTTGGCTCCCCTATGCTCCATCTACAGTAACATCTGTTATTTCCCTTTGGTCACTTGGGCTCCCCTATGCTCCATCTAGCAGGAAACCCAGTATCTCCATCCTGAGACTTCCCTTCCTTCCTGCCTCTTTTGCTTAAGGAATCCAGCCCTATTCAGGCAGAAACAGGCCTAGTGCTTACAAGTGCTGGGCCAGCATCACCAGAGAGAAGGTGACCTCTTTCCTGGCTGATTTTCACCAGGCAAGTGCTGATCTACTCTGTTGCATAACCTCCAAGAATCACCCGAGACCCTGAACCATTCCTCACTAGTGTGTCCATTCACTCACACACCTGTGACTAAGTATGGCCGCAAACAAGAGGAAACTAGAGAGGAGTTGCTCTATAAAGGAATTCCAATCTGTAGCCTATCACTGCTGCTATGTTTAGATATTGTGTGTATATTTAACTCCTACATATTCTCTCACATTTTTTTCTGCCTTCCTTTAGTTGCCAGTTGCCATTATTATAAAATGAAGTTCCGAGGCAAGGCAATAGTATGTATCAATGCTATTCACTTTTCTCCTTCCCTGAAAGTATATTGCTTTATATCCCATCTTTATTTTGATTGCATTAAGCTTTAAATCTTAACAAAAGAAAATTAAAAAGTCAGCAGGGCCAGTGCTATGACATTTTACTTTAAGCCCTACCTAGAGCACCAACATTCTGCACGGCACTGGTTTTTGCCCCAGCTGCTCAACTACGCATCTGGCTCCGTGCTTATGGACTAAGGAAGCAGTGGAGGATGGCCCAATTCCTTGGGACTCCGCATGTGTATGGGAGACTAGGAAGAAGCTCCCAGCTCCTGGTTTTAGACCAGATCAGTTCCAGCCATTGTAGCCATTAGGGGAGAGAACGAGAGAGTGAAAGATTTTTTTCTCTCTTTTTCCGTAACTCTGCCTTTCAAGTAAAAATAAAAACAAAAATAAAAGCTTTTTTTAAAAAGTTGATTTAAATTTTCTACATTTTTTCCAAGCCAAATTCGGCAGCCTAGTGGCTAACATCCTTACCTTCATGTGCTGGGATCTCATATGTGTGCCAGTCATGTCCCAGCTGTCCCACTTCCCTTCCCATCCAGGTCCCTGCTTGTGGTCTGTGAAGGCAGTGGAGGACAGCCCAAAGCCTTGGGACCCTGTGCCTGCATGGGAGACCCAAAAAAGGCTTCTGGCTCCTGACTCCAGATTGGCTCAGCTCTGGCTATTGCAACCACCTAGAAAATAAACCAGCAGACAGAAGATCTTTCTTTCTTTCTGTCTCTCCTAATCTCCTTATCTAACTTTCCAATGACAATAAAACAAATCTTTTTTTAAAATTATTTATTTTTACTGCAAATTTATTTATTCTTACTCCTTTCTCTATATATAGAGAAAGGAGGAGAGACAGAGAGGAAGATCTTCCATCCAATGATTAACTCCCTAAGTGGCCTCAACTGCCAGAACTGCACCCATCTGAAGCCAGGAGCCAGGAGTTCTTCTAGGTCTCCCACATGGGTGCAGGGTCCCAAGGCTTTGGGTCGTCCTTGACTGCTTTCCCAGGCCACAAGCAGGGAGTTAGAAGCGAAGTAGGACTGCCGAGATTACAACCGGCACCCCTATGGGATCCTGGTGCTTTCAAGGTGAAGACTTAAGCCACGAGGTCACCGCACTGGGCCCGAAAATAAAATCAATCTTCAAAAAAACTGTCTGTCTTTATACAGAGAAGGTAACTCTTTTAAAAAATGTATTTATTTTTATTGGAAAGTCAGATATACAGAGAGGAGGAGAGTCAGAGGAGATCTTCTGTCCAATGATTTACTCCTCCCCAAGTGATTGTACTGGCTGAATCTGAGCCAATCCAAAGCCACAAGCCAGGAGTTTCCTCCAGGTGTCCCACGCTGGTGCAGGATCCCAAGGCTTTGGGCCATCTTTGACTGCTTTCCCAGGCCACAAGCAGGGCGCTGGATGGGAAGTGGAGTTGCTGGGATTAGAACCAGCGCCCATACGGAATCCTGGGCATTCAAGGCAAGGACTTTAGCTGCTAGGCTATCGTGCCAGGCCCTGTTGTTATTTTACTGGGAAGTTCTTCACATTTGCCTTTAGTTTTTGTGGGCGCTATTCCTCTTCTCTGTCAAGAGAACATCTTTAAATGTTCTTCGTAGGGCAGGTTTGAAAGAGGCATTTTCTTTTAACTTTTCTTTACTGTGGAAGAATTTTATTTCATTTTCAAAGACAAAGGAAAGTTTTTCTGGGTACATTATCCTGGACCGACAAATTTTTGCTTTTCGAATCTGGAATATGTTGCTCCATTCTCTTCTGGCCTGTAGAGTTTCCTGTGAGAGGTCTCCTGTGAGTTTAATTGGCATTCCTTCCTATGCTCCTCTGTTGTTGCTCTGTCCTCTCCAATTTCCTGGAATGTGCCCTGTTTGCTCTACACTGGCTAATGTTTCTCTGTCTGTTTAAATGTGTCCTTACCCTATTCCGCCATCTTGATTTCTCTAATGACTGCATTAAACTCTATCACTATAGTTTCAACAATTACTCAGATTGTGTTGTAAAGGTTTTATTGCTCATTGGTAGTCACATATATTTTTTTCTTCTTACATTATTTTTATGACTCACATTTATTTTACTGAAATATTTTTCAAGTATATTTTTATTAAAGAAGGCATAAGGTCTTACATATACAAACTTGCCTTTTCATCTCCCATATGCAAACGACGATTTACCTGGGTATAGAATTCTAAGAATACAAACATTCATAATCTTTACTAAAACTGGAAGTCTGGCATTTGGCTTTGCAGTTAAAATACCACAAGGGGCACCTGCATCCCTGTTGGAATTGAAGTTCTGTTTCCATGTTCAGCCTGACCCAAGCCTGCCTGTTGCAGACATTTTGGGAGGGCACCAGCAAATGGAAGACCAAGTGTTCTCTCTCTCTCCTCTCTCTCTCTTCCCTTCTCAAATAAACCAATTTAAATATCGAGGGGACATTCCAAGATGACTGACTAGATTAAGGACAGATTTATTCTGACTGGAGAGGGTAGAGAGGAAGAGGAAGGAGGGAGGGACACACCAGGGAGGATGTTGTGACACATCTCTTGGTGGAGATGCTGCAGAAGGCACGGACACATCGTGTGGAGTGGCATGGATGGTGTGGCTGCACAGGGAAGGTGGAATCCCTGCCAGGTCTGGAAGACACAGCAGGAAGGTGGGAGCAGGCTGCAGCACCACACTGACCTCGGGATCAGGCTGAGCCAAAACAGAGGAAAGAGGTCCGCAAGGGTCATTATGGGGTTAGAATACACATCTCCTCTCCATTCTCCTGCTGAACACCAAGACTAATAGGGAGAATCAGCTATCTTGGCGGTGACTTGGATCAGCCGGGTTGTCCTCTATACTGTGATCAGTAGAACCTGCTGCGGCAGCTGCAACAAATCCAGTGTGCAGCTGGGTCTGCGTGGGTGGACATCTAACACTGTACAGGCATGCTCCTGGCTCTCTGTGGGCACACACCTGGCCCTGTTTACAGTAAAGGCAATACTGGTTCTGTCAAGAAAATACATCTGTATTTCTCACTGACTGAGTCTGGCCTGGTAGCTGGGCAGAGGGCAGCACATTAACTGGGACAATGAGGCACACACCCACCCTACAGACCTGAGGTACCACCTTCCAGGAAGGAACACTCAGGCATGTGGCCTCAGCAGCTGAAGTGTGCCTGGGTATTTGTGGACACACATCTATCCCAGTTCCTGCCCCTGTGCAGTGAACGTGATTTTCTGGTTCTGTCAAGAAAAAACATTGGCATTCCCCACTGACTGGCCAGTATCCCC
This sequence comes from Ochotona princeps, assembly GCF_030435755.1. Lineage (NCBI taxonomy): Eukaryota > Metazoa > Chordata > Mammalia > Lagomorpha > Ochotonidae > Ochotona > Ochotona princeps. The sequence goes on along the minus strand of NC_080834.1, from coordinate 18,809,993 downwards.
ACTGACTCTGAAGTGGGCTCAGGAAGTGGTACACTCATCTAAGACTGTGAGTCATAGACATAAGACCACTCACCTACAGGCTTAAGGAGCAAGCTGCCAAGGCAAAGCCTGCATAGGAAAATAAGTGGGATTGCATGGAGCTTCAACACCCTGTGGTGTGGCAATTCTGTGACTACATGATAGTGTGTGGTGTGCAGCTGGGTCTCTGGGCACCCAGAGAGTTGCACAGATCTCTTACTTGGTACTTGAGTTGGTATTGGTGGGGGTTGTAACCGCCATGGTATAACCTTGGGTGTCAGTCGTCTTGAAGGAAACAAGGTGAGGTTGTGACTGCACAAAGTCATGGTCCCTGCCTCCCCTGTGTTGACATAGGAGGAGATCCACCAAGCCCAGCCTGGGTGTCACCCTGAACTCTTGCCCCGTACTTGAACACTGACACATGCATGCCACACACACACCCCTAGAAACACTCTAAAGGAGCAGTCACTCCACAGAGGCACCGTTCAAAGATGACTCAGCAGACGAGACATTCTGAAGAGAAATCAAACTGAAAAATTCAGTATACCAAATAAAAAATAGTGGAAAGCCTTAACAATAGACTTGATGAGGTAGAAGAAATAATGCCTCTCAATTAGAAGATAAATCTTTGCAAAACTCTCAGCCAGATTAAAACAACAACAACAATAAGAAAGGAGGAAAAAATAAATTAGTGTCCCAGAATTATCAAATGCCATCAACTGAGCTTACAAATGAGTCAGGAGTTCTTGAAGGTGTGGAAAGAAACAATGAATTAGAAGGTCTGTTTAACAAAACAATAGTGGGAAACTTCCATAATATGGAGAAAATACAGGAAGAGCATACAACTCCTAATAAGCACAATCAGAAAGGATTTCACCATGACACATTATTGTCAAACTTTCCACAGTAAAACATATAGAAAAAAAATCCTAAAATGTGCAAGAGAGAAACAAAGATTACCTTCAGAGGATTTCCAATGAAGCTTAAAGCTGATATCTCATCTGGGAGAGAAGGGAGTGAGACACGGTCCAGATTTTAAAATAAACTGCTAACCCAAAATTCTACACCCAGAAAAGTCCTCATTTATATTTGAAGGTAAAACAAAACTTTCCAAAACAAACAGAAATTGAAACAATTTGCCGCCACCCTTCCGGCTCTATAAGTCATGCCTAAATACAGGCTACATAGAGAAACAGAGAATGATAGTCACCATTATAAAACCATGCAAATGTAAAACATTCCCTTGTAAAGATACTAAGACAATATAAAGCAAGTAATGAAAATATTTATGTAAAACTGGTAGGACCAAGTTGTTACTTTTCAATAGTAACCCTGAACGTAAATGGCCTAAAATCTCGAATCAAAAGATACAGGCTGATTGACAGGATTAAAAAGCAGAACCAACATATTTGCTGCCAGAAAAAACACAACTTCCCAACAGCAATACACATCAAAAGTGTAAGGATATTAAAAGATATTCCATTTCAACAGAAAGAAAAGCAAGCAACTGTAGTCATTCTACTATAGAAAAAAATTGGACTTAACACAGAATTATTAAAATACATGAAGAGCATTACATAATGATTAGAAGGTCAATTCAAGAAGTGACTGTAGTAAATGTACATGTGCCCAATACCAGGGCACTTGGCTATTTAAAACAACTGTTAGTGAATCTAAGGGAGACACAGACTCTAGTACATTAATAATGGTGGAGTTTCAACATTTCACTTTCATCAGTGGACACATAAACTGGACAGAAACTCAAGAAAGAAACAACAGAGCTAATCTATACCATGGACCAAATGGACTTAATTGTTACATACACATTTCATCCCACAGTTGCAAAATACATATTCTTTTCATCAGATCATGGAACCTACTCTGAGATATACCACATTATAGGCAATAAAGTAAACCTCAGCAAATTAAAAAAAAATTAAAATCATGCCATGTATCTTTTCTGACTGCCAGGGGATGAAGCTGGAAATCAACAACTGAAGAAAATTCTAGAAAATACACATGTGGAAACTGAATAATATGCTACTAACTAAACAGTGGTCACAGAGGAAACAAAAAAAAGGAAGTTAAAAAATTCCTGGAAATGAATGAAGATGACAGCATAACATATCAAAATTTACAGGTTATACTAATTAATGCCTGTATCAAGAAATCAGAAAAGCAACAATGAATGATTTAGCAATGTATCTTATGGACCTAAACAAATGACAAAGCAAATTTCAAATCAGCAGAAAGAAATAATTAAAATTAGAGAAGAAATAAGCACAACTGAAACCAAGGAAATGACACACAAGTTCAATGAATTGAGCAGCTGTTTTTTAAACAAATCTGAAAATCCACTGACTCAACTAACCAAAAAAGAGGAAGCAGTCCTAAATCAATAAAATTGATGATTTTTAAATAAATAAATAAATTGATTGAATATTAAGTAAAGAAAACAGATGAAAGGGTAAGGCAAATACAACAGATATCATAGACATACTTGGAAATCTAGAAAAACTGGATGCATTCCTGGACACATATAATCCACCTAAATTGAATCATACATCAAAACCTAAATTGACCAATGACTAGGATATAGCTTAAATCAGTAATAAAGACCTTCCAAAAAGAAAAAAAAATCCCAGGACCAGATGACTTTACTACTGAATTCTACCAAACTTTTCAGTTAATCCTAATTATTCTCAAAGCATTCAAAACAATTGAAAGGTACAGAATTCTCCCCAACTCCTTCTTTGAGGTCAACATTACCTTAATTTCAAAACCAGAAAAGAATATCACAAAGGAAGAGAACTACAGGCAAATATTCCTGATCAATATAGATGAAAAATTCCTCAAGAAAATACTAGCTAGTCCAATCCAACAACATATCAGAAGGATTATTCACCTGGACCAAGTGGGACTCACCCTGGCATTCAGGGATGGCTCAGCATGTGAAATCAATAAACACGATCCATTGCATTAACACGCTGAAGAAAAAAACATATAATTATCTCAACAGATGCAACAAAAGCATTTTATAAAATACAACATCCTTTCATGATTAAAAAAAAACTTGAGTAAATTAGGCATAGAGGTAACATTTTTCAGCACAATTAAGGAAATTTATGGAAAAAAATATAGCCAGCCTCATACTGAATGGGGAAAAAGTTGAAGTCATTTTCACTTAAATCAAAGCAGGCAAGGATATCCACCCTAATATTGCTGTTCAATGTAGTCCTACAAGTCTTAGCCAGAGCCATTAGACAAGAAAAAAGAAATCAAAGTGAGATGTGACATGATTCTCTATACAGGGGAACCAAAAGACTCTACGAAATGACTATTGGTACTCTTAAGAGTTTGATAAGGCCGTGGAATATAAAATACACATGCAAAAATCAACAGCCTTTATATACACAAAGAATTCCATGATTTACAAAGAACTTGTAAGATCAGTCCCAATCACAATAACTGCAAAAAAAAAATCTGTAATGCCCCTGAATAAATGTAACCAAATTATGACAATGTGGAAGCTTTGACTATAAACTGTACAGTAGATGAATTTATATATCAATTATAAAATGTCTTAAATGCAATGATGTTATTGTTATTAGGAGATTGTCCTTAACCTAAGGATTTACATGCTAAAATACTTAGGAATGGAGTGGGAATTTGGCCTAGCAGTGAAGACGCCAACGTAGGACATTCACAGGCCATGTCGGAGTGCCTGGGTTCCCCACTGCTTCACTGATGTCTTCTCCTGCCATACGGGGGAGACACCTGATGGGCTCCTCACCCCTAACTTCTACCTGGTCCAGCCTCAGCCACTGGAAGAACCGAGGGGTTAAACCAGCAGGAAGGAGCTCTCTTTGTCCATTTGCTTCTCATATAAATAATAATTTAGAAATTTCATACTCCTATATTATTCAAGAAGAAAACAAATAAAAGATTAAATCTTCAGGAATGATATCAACAAGGTAATTTCAGTTGAATCAGCAAATGGGGTGGGAGGAGCAATTGTTGAAAGCATCTCAACTTTAATATTTACTTCATAATCAGAGAGATAGAGACAGGCTCCTGGTTGATTCACTCCCTTCATGATGCCTGGGGCTGGCCAAGGCAAAAGTCAGAAGCTGCACACACAACCGAGTGCCCTGTACAGGTGGTAGGAACCCAATTACGCGAACCGTCAGAACCACCCTTCTCCCACAAACCCGGGTGTGCAATGGCAAGAAGCTAGACTGGTGAACTGCAATTAGGAATCACAACCAGATATTCCAATGCATGATGTGGGCATCTTAACCACTATGTTAAAAACTCACACCCTTAGGCAAGGCCTTTTTAAAATGTAATGTCAACATCACCTCCATCCACTATTTTGTTTTCTTCTCAAACATATATGTCCTCCTAACATACATCTTATCTCTCCAGTAAGACACAGCTTTCAAGAGAGTACAGTTATTTCTTCCCTTTAGTTTTCTTTTTCCTGTAAAAATTAAAGCCTTGCTCTAAGCCTCAGCGTGCCTGAACTGTTAGTGACATCTCTGGTTGATCATACAAACATAAAGCTTTTCAAGGGGTATTTCAGCAGGGAAGAAGCAAATGGAATCAATTTCCAGATATTTACCTCCCAGAGGAATTCTCCCAAAGCCAATATAATAAAGAGTGTGTTTCATGGAGGGGGGGGTGGGGTCACATAAAATCTACAGTTTTAATAGAATTGGTGTATATTATTCAATAGCCCTTTTCCTACTTTTTCTTTTTAAAGTCAGATTACAAACAGAAAGAAACACAAGACAGAGAGAGGGGGAGGGAACTGCCATTCACTGGTTCACTCCCCGGAAGGCCACAATGGCCGGGGCTGGGCCAGACCAAAGCCAACAGTCTGGAGGCAGGGTCTTCCGAGTGGCTGCAGGGAACCAAGCAGGGCCTTGGCTCTTCCCAGGGTCAGCAGCAGGAAGTTGGACCAGGAATGCAGTAGTTAGGCTTCAAACAGGCACCCACACAGGATGCCAGAGTGCACAGAGTGACAACAATAAGGCCCCCAACCCTTCTACTGCTTTTTAAAACAAAGGCCCTTACTGCACCCAGAGGTATAAACTATACTTAAACTGAAAACGAGGTTATACTTTTTTGCTAGACAGTAACTCTGAGAGGAGCTGATAGGATTAATAAAGATTATCTGCCAGGTAGACCCTCCTATTACTTGAATAAAGAAAACTGTAGCGGTCCAGCATGGTGGTGCAGCAGATAAAACAGCCACCTCCACCTGCTCAACTTCTTTTTTATTTAGTTTTTATAATTTTTTTAAGATTTATTTTATTTTTATTGCAAAGTCAGATATACAGAGAGGAGGAGAGACAGAGAGGAAGATCTTCCATCTGATGATTCACTCCCCAAGTGACCACAATGGATGGTGCTGTGCCAATCTGAAGCCAGGAGCCAGGAGTTTCCTCCAGGTCTCCCACGTGGTTGCAGGGTCCCAAGGCTTTGGGCCATGCTCAACTGCTTTCCCAGGCCACAAGCAGGGAGCTGGATGGGAAGTGGAGTTGCTGGGATTAGAACCGGTGCCCATATGGGATCCTGGCACGTTCAAGGCAAGGACTCTCCCCATCTCTCCCTCCCTTCCTCTCATCCTTCTTTCCTTCTTCATATCTCAGACTCTGTTTTTAAAAAATCACCTCCAAATGTTAGATGAAAATTGTTTAAACGATGTGATAAGAGGAAAACATTTCATAAAGTATATTGCATTGGCAAGGCCTAGGAAATAAATAATGTTTTAATTTTCTCATCATCCTTTGGTAAGATGCGTTAGTAAAGGTATGTCGAAGTAAGAGTGACAAACACAGTGAATAATCACTTGCTAGGTCTTGGTATGGCATTTTTGATACACTTCCCAGAAATTCGAGAAATAAAGCCTTCTGATAACTGGGTAAGAAAATTACTTTGTAAGTCATGTGGTTTCCAATGAATTATTTTCTCTAACTTAGAAGATGACATAGTTACAGATTATAGATGAGTTTAAATAATTGCTTATCATTATTTTGGCACATAATTCAGTTCAATAGAATAAATGGAATTATTATGTAGCTTTTTCTGCTTTTGCTACTTATTTGTATAAGTAATATTTTTTAACACTTTAGCTATAAAATTGAAAAACAGTAATAAAATTAGATCAAAACTGTCTCATTCCCACTATAACTAATGATCATTTACAGACACACAAGTTAATGGGATAAGGCAGTCATTACATTAGATACTACATTTTCAGTAAAACTGTACATTTTATATTTATTGATAATGTGTCAACGTTTGTTATCTTTGTATTGTTTGGGCTGTATATAATATTGGACATAATACTATAATGGCTATAGTAACTCAAACCAAATAAAAATTATGCTAGCCCTCAGAATGTTAGTTTATTGTCAAGAAGATAATTGTATGAGCCAGTGTTGTGGCAGAATTGGTTAATACAACACTAGCTTTCCGTATCAGAGCTCCAGTCGCAGTTTCTGCTGCTCTACATCTGATCCAGCTTCCTGCTAATAGGCCTGGAGAAGGCAGCAGAGATGGACAGGTGCTTGAGGCCCCGTTACCCACACGGGAGACCTGGATGGAGCTTTTGACTCCTGCCTGCAGCCGGGTACAGACCTGGCTGGTGTGGCCATTTGACACGTGAACCAGGTGATAAAAGTTAGCTCTCTGTCATTCCGCTTTGCTCCTCCTGCTTTTTCCGTTACTGTTATCTTGTCTCACTCTTTCTCACCTTTTTGCTCTTTTAAAGAAATAAATATTTTTAAATCCAATCACTCAGAAGATGATTATAAACTTTTATTTTTTAGGTATATTTTTAGAGAGGTGGATAAACAATAAAAGACCTCCCATGCCAAAAAGATGTATTCCAAGAAGGGTAAATTCTGTAGAAGGAACGAAATCTGAATGTAAGCTTGAAGAAGAAGAAAAAATACACAAAAATTACAACCATTTTAAAAAGAACTGATTCATGAATATGTAAATAAGTAGATATAAAATCATCATGTGTTTAGATTTCACCACTTTTTAAATGTTAAAAATGCTAGTACATTTTTAAATGTCAAAAAAGTGTATCTGTGGCAATTATTTAACATAAGATTTTAAAACTCCATGATGCTAATTAAAAATAAATGAGGGGGCTCAGGTTTCCAAAACTAATTGGGAAAGTTTATTTTATTTGTTTTTAGGACAGACAGCAAACAAAGAGAGGTCCCACCTGTTCACTCACCTACAAGTGCCCACAGGAGCTGGGCATAGACCAAACGCAAGCCAGGAAGCCAGGAACTCAAACATGGCAGCCACCCAAGCACTTGAGCCGTGAACTGCTGTTTCCTAGCGTGTGCGTTAGCGGGAGTCTGGAATCAGGAAGAGAGCCAAAGCTGGAGCCTAGGTACTTCAACACGCCGTTCAATAAGTGACATTTCAACTGCTACACCGCAAGCATGTCCCTCAGAAGCACCTAAGTTAAGCCTTGGAAGGCTGCTGCTCTCCGAAGCTCCAGCCGCTGAAAACGGTCGCTTCCCTCCAGTTGTTGGAGTTCTGTCTGGATTCCTGGGTCACTGATGCTCACTTCCTGAATGCCAGGCTACTCCACAAAAGAGCAGGTTATCCCAGGCCAATTTTCTCTTCACCAGTCAGGTTGAGATGCTCATTCTCCCCTGGCTAGATGGCCACCGGGTACACTAGCAACAGCGGACGACGGACTAGGTCCCAGAAAGCTGGCCTTCCGGACAAATACCAAAACCTCAACCCAGGCAAGGAAAAGATAAGAATTCACTCCCAAGAACCTGGGCAAAAGGCAGACACTTGGCTCTAGGGAGCATTAAAGGGATTTATTAGTAGTGCAAAGCATATAAGATCAAAACAAGGCAACTTGATACAAAACAGCCAATATAAATATCTGGGACTCCTGAAATTCCATCTGGTGAAGTTCGGCAGTTTTCCTCAGCACCTGAAGGAGCAGGAAATCTGCAGACAAAGCCGAGAAAATGCCATCTGATGGAATGACTTAAAGAATTCCAACCCAAAACCTCTCAACTCCAGTGCCTGCCTTCACGGATTAAACTGTGCATGTTCAAGTCTTAGTCCCTATATCCCAGATGTAACCTTAGTGGGAAATAAGTCTTTGCAGGTTTAATTAAGATATGTCTTAAAATGAAGTCCGCCTGGATTGGAGTGGGTCTGAGTCCAATCGCTGGTGTCCTTATAAGAAGAAACGCAGACCCATACAGAGGGACGGTGTCCCTGTGAAGACAGACGCATCTTTAAGGCAAGGAATGCCAAGGGTTGTATTTCACCATCGGAAGCTAGAAGAAGCAAGGAAATACTGCTCCCCAGAGCCTGCAGGGGCAACACAGCCCTGCCAACACCTTCATTTCAGACTTGTAACCTCCAGGACTATGAAGATGAACTCCTGCTATGTTAGGGTACCTAGTTTCTGATTGTTTATTTCATCAGCCCCAGGAAAATATACCTTCCTACTGAGACGTTATAGGAGATCCTAGGGAATCTGACCCAGACCTACCACCTGTTTTTATACTAGTCACTAACCTTTCTAAAATGCCATTCAATTCCGCCAAACATGATTGACTAGTGGCATGCTTACTGCCTGCCACTACACATTCCACCTGCGCACGTTTTTCTCAATGGTGAAAAGAGACACAGCCAACCCCTGACCCTGTGAAGTTCTCAATCTAGAGGGAGATAAAACAAGAAATGTTAAGGAATAAAGAAGGGGACTTGATGGCTTTTCAGTGTCAGGGTGGGCCATCATTTAACAGCCTGCTCAAGGAGCGCTCAGCTCCAGAAGAGAATGTGCCTTTGCATTTGCTGTTTGCTGTGTGGATCACAGCCCTATTAAGAAGATGCATGTTGATTTGTAATTTGTCTAGATGACAAAAATAATAGCAGTGGTTATAATTTTATTACCTGCAGACTATCCTTTGGCTTTTCTAAATTCCTCTTCCAGGGACCATGTAAATCCGTGTTCCTTGGGTACCAGTTTTCCTATCTTACCAGCTCCTTCCTTCATGAGTGAATAGAGGACATTTTTTGACAAATTCAGCCTATTTTTCCATGACATATTTTTAACTTTTTGAACATTTGGACCTGGAACTTCAGTGAAGCTTAAGTGATGTAATAAAAAGATTGCTATGGCTCCTGTGGTATGGTAGGTGTTAAACGAGTTTCAGTTTCTCTTTAGCGATTGAGAAAAGCCTGGGAGGTTGGGAGACACAATCTTTCAGGGGCTCGCTCCACTGCCAAGGAGCCTGCACACACCAAAGCATCGTTTGTTCATTCTGTTCTTCATGCTCTTCCATTTTTATTCCCATTCTTGTTCTCTTCTGTTATGAAGACGGACATCTTTATCCAAAAATTCATTCCTGGTCCAGTCAACTGCTCTACGACTTGTGATAAGTCTTCTGTTGATCCCTTGGCTAGAAAGCCTTTTTTTTCTTAACAACTTTCCCTTAATGTCTTAAACATAGCTTTGCTTAAAGATATAGGTGGTGAGGCTGTGGCATAGCTGTGGTATAGCACGTCGGTTTGTGGCATCAGTTCAAATCCTGGCTGTTCCATTTCTGATCCAGCTCCCTGCTCATGTGCCTGGGAAGCAGTGGAAGATTGTCCAAGTGCTTGGGCCGCTGCATCTACTTAGGAGACCTGGAAGAAGCTCCTGGCTTTGGACCAATTCAGTTCCAGCCATTGCAGCCATTTGGAGAATGAAGCAGAGAAAGAAAAATTTTCTTCTCTCTCATCCTCTCTCTCTCTCTAATTGCCTCACAAATAAATACATACATCTTTTAAAAATAAAATGACAGGGGAAAATTTATGCTAGATCCAAAAATAGTGATAAATTCGAAGACAATCTTGGCAATCTTTGCTATGGTGTAAAAGTAGGAAAAAATCCAAACAAGATTTCTCCAAAGCCATTTGTTATATGTAGAAATGAGGCTCTTGTTTCCTAAGACGATCAGGATTATACTTCAAGAAAATTAAGGGATTAATTACCTCATTAAAACAACATCATCCCTGTACCAGGACAGAATAAGCTTTCTGAAAACCAAAATCTCCTAAATATGAGCCGTTTTTCACAAGCTAGTTATGACCAGAATAGCAATAAATTCAAAATATTCATAGTTCAGGTTAAGAATCACAATGTATGGTCCCTGCTAAAGTGAGTGGAAAGAAGAAGGCAAAGAAATAGGCCACCTGAAAAATGAGAATCTGTGTGCTTTTCTATGCAGGAGATGGAGAAACAAGGCTAGAAGCAGGTATCTGGTAACCACAGTGCAGGAACTGCTTGGGACATCCACAGCCCCGGTGGGACTCTTGGTTGGAGTCTGGGACATCCACATCCCTGGTGGGACTGCCCGGTTGGAGTTGGGGACATCCACAGCCCCAGTGGGACTGCCCGGCTGGAGTCTGGGACATCCACAGCCCCGGTGGGACTGCCCGGTTGGAGTCTGGGACATCCACAGCCCCGGTGGGACTGCCCGGTTGGAGTCTGGGACATCCACATCCCCGGTGGGATTGCCTGGTTGGAGAGCCTCTGCTTTCAATCCAGCCACCAGCTAACGTGCTCCCCAGGAGGCCTGAAATGATAGCTGAGACACGCAGGCATTTATCACCAAATAAGAAACCCCGTTGGAGTTCCGGCTCCGGGTCAGTGTGATCACACCCCAGCTGCTGCAGGCACTTGGGAAGTGAACCTGCATGCGAAAGCTCTCTCTTCCACCTCTTCTAATTAAAATAAATAAATAATTTTAAAAGAAAAGGGGACAAGGCCAGGTATGGAAAAGAACTTTTTGGATTATCAAGCTACATAGACACCACACAGGGCAGAGAAATGAATTGCATTGAGGGATAATTTTCTTTCTTTCATGAATTTAATAACACATGTTTCTAAATGCTTTATAAAGAAAAACTTTAAAAAGAAAAACACCACTACGTCTATTTTATCCGTTTATTATATTTGTTTATATTTCTAATAGCAAATATTCACTTTTTAAACTACATATATTCATAAGGATGTTAATGAAAAGGGCACCACAATGGTGCAATAAAATTGGACCATGGTATTGCTGCCACCTTGTGGGACAATGAAAGAAAGTCTAGCTTCCTCGATCTCCCTGAACTCCTTAGCACCTCTCATTCAAACATTCTCAGACCCACATATGCTCTCATTGAACATGTCCTCTGGTGAGGCTCTGGGGACATAAGACAAGGAAGACACAGTCTGTCAGCCAGACAAAAGATGTTGCTAAAATACTGTCACAGAAGAGAGAAGCTGCTTGGATTGAGGTAGTGGAAGACCCTAAAGACTTTCCCAAAGGGACAAAATCCAGAGATTCATGGATAGCCAGGCTGACCCCAGTGGAAGTGCCTTTCTCTTGAGCAAATGGCTTCCTGGGCAGGATTTGCCTGCCCCTTGTCCTTCCTTTGCCTCTAGATGCTCTGAGCCCCACAAGGGAGGCCAGCACAGATGGCCTCTCGCCGACTCCAGTCCTACTCAGACAGTGTAGGAGCTGAGGAGGCGTGGGCAGGCCATATGCCAGAGAATACTTAGACCACGCCAGTCATGCCCAAATTCCCCCTTTGCCTGGCCTTCTGAAAGGCCTCAGTTTGCCTTTCCATCTGCTGCTAAGTCAAAGCACGGCAGTTACCCTTGTGGTTTCTGTACATTCTACTCACGCCTTTGAAAAGGATTAGCTTAGCAGTGGGGGGTGTGGCCTAGCCAGCCCACGTGTCTACGTCCCACACTGGAGAGCTCCCCTCGGGTACCCTCTGCTTCAGCTGTGCCTCCCAACTACCTCTCCCTGCTACTGTGGGCTCTGGGGGGCAGCGGTGATGGCTCAGGTCTGGCTGCTTGTCACTCATATGGGACACCTGGATTGAGTACCCAGACCTGGATTTTGACCTGATCTGTTCCTGGTTGTTGCAGCCTTGTGGAAAACAAAAAGATGAGGGGTGTGTGTGTGTGTGTGTGTGTGTGTGTGTGTCCCTGTCTCCAGCTCTGCAGGAAGTTATGCAGTCGGGACAGATGGTGTAAGGGGCTAACGAGCACAGCTCCTTGGTTAGCAAGGTTATGAGGAGTTTCTGGCTGCGTGGCAAGGCCCGGCAGAATGTCTCTCTAATCACCTCATTGCTGCCCCACCCCTTTGGATGAACATTCAGTCACCTCTCTGATATTTCATGGAATTCTGAGGATGTTGTTGTTTTTCTGCAGATGTGAAATGATTCCTGTAACTGGTGACACCTGAAGCTGATCAGTCACGGTGTGATAAAAGCAACTTAAGGCAATGACACACAGCTCAAAGCATACAATAATACAATTGAGCCCACATCGTTCCCAAACATCTTGTTATGTGCCTACCTTTGTCATTAAACTTATCCTAAGATACATTTTTCAAACATCTTATTTATGTGCCCACCTTTTTTTCTGGAACTTACCCTAAAATGTGGAATGTTCTCTTTCAGAAATGGCTTGGCAGGCCCAGCGCCATAGCCTAGTGGGTAAAGTCCTCGCCTTGAATGCACCAGGATCCCATATGGGTGCCATTTCTAATCCCAGCAGCCCCGCTTCCCATGTAGCTCCCTGCTTGCAGCCTGGGAAAGCAGTCAAGGACGGCCCAAAGCCTTGGGACCCTGCACCCATTTGGGAGACCCAGAAGAGCTCCGGGCACCTGGCTTTGGATTGGCTCAGCACCGGCCATTGCAGTTGCTTGGAGAGTGAATCATCAGATGGAAGATCTTCCTCCCTGTCTCTCCTCTTCTCTGTATATCTGACTTTGCAACAAAGATAAATAAATCTTCAAAAAGAAAAAAAGAAAGAAATGGCTTGGCAATATCTTAGAAACAGATGGCAATTGTGGAGGTACAAAGAGGTGGTTTACCATGCAGCCTTGAACTGCTGCATTACACGAAATGACACATTTTGGCTTCTCACCATGTAAAGCAGAAAGTATATGGACCCAGTGTGGTGGCCTAGTGGCTAAAGTCCTTGCCTTGCAAGCTGGGGATCCCATATGGGTACCGGTTCTAATCCCGGCAGTTCCACTTCCCATCTAGCTCCCAGCTTGTGGCCTGGGAAAGCAGTGGAGGATGGCCCAAAGCCTTGGGACCCCGCACCCACACAGGAGACCTGGAAGAACTCCTGACTCATGGCTTTCAGATCAACGCAGCTCTGGCCGTTGTGGTCAATTCGGGAGTGAATCATCAGATGGAAGATCTTCCTCTGTCTCTCCTCCTGTCTCTACAGATCTGACTTTGCAATAAAAATAAATAAATCTTTAAAAATATATATATGGGGCATCTTCTAAAGGAAGACAAATGTTGTGAGCCCCCAGAGGAAGATGGTTTGAAACTTTTCACTTATGTTAGGGAAAGAAAACAGCTTAAAAAGATAAAAAGTTTCTTGTTAAAGCCCTCTGTTCATAGAAAGGCTGAGCTACCCTGTTCCCTTTCACTGTCCTTTAACAAAAGAAAAAAAATTGAATCAGTTCTAGGTGAAGGTGATGGTAATTAGTGTATGATTGATTATAAGATTTAATAAAGAATCTATGGTACATGCCTTTATAAATTTCTTTCATTTATAAGCTTTCCTCTTAATCATGTATTCTTGATATCTTAAGCAATATTAGTTTAGGTTTAGTGAAAATTGAGTTTGGATGTAAGTAAACCAGCTGTCACTATGTAACCACATGTGCTGCCAACTGTGGAGTTCCTGGCTTCAGCCAGGTGACTGCAGGTCTAAATGAGTAATGGCTTGCTGAAAATATTTTCTCTGAAGTAAAATTATAATAATGTTTTTTAGGATTGCTTTTGTAATCATTCTTTATTATGAGCTTATCATAGTGGTTAATGTCTCTTCTTGTCTTCTCACTGATCCACGCATCCTTTGTAAGCTCTGAAGTCAGCTAGAGCTGATCTCCAGCACAGCTCCATCTAAGCTGCTTGGGAAATAAATAACTAATTACTTAAAGAGAATGTTCACATTATTTAAAAAAAAAAAATGATCTCGGGAGCCAGCATTTGTGAGGCAGTAAGGTAAGCCACCACCTGCACTGGCATTCCATGTGTGCACTGGTTCAAGTCCCAGATTTTTCACTTCAGATCCAGCTCCCTGCTAACGTCCATAGGAAAGAAAGATGTCCCAAATCCTTGGGACCCTGCCACCCATAGGAGAGGCCCAAATGAAGTGTTTGCTCCCGGTTTTGGCCTGGCCCAGTTCTAGTCACTATAGCTATTTGGAGAGTGAACCAATAGATGGAAGACCTGCCTCTCTCCCTAATTCTGCTTTCAAATAAATAAATAAATTTTTTAAAATAATCTTAGTTTGAATGTACTATTGGTTGCTAACTTCAAACTGATATAGAAGAAAGTAATAGATAAAAATGATTGAATATATATTATGTAAAATAATGGTTGGACTCATTAGCTTTATAAATGAAAGTATGTATAAATGAATGAGCAAATGAATGCATGAATAAATGAAGGAGTACTGAAATGAATGTACGGAGAACCAAAAGTAGGCAAGTACACTATATTAACATTTCATGAATGAATAACTGCATAATAGCTCACCAAATGAATGACACCCATGGGAAAACATGAACAGCAGCATCAAAAAGGAACTCTTAATGAGTTAAGATTCCTTTTAATTTAGAATTTTATTTGCAAGCCTGAACTTACCAACTCCCCAGGCTCGTATATACTAGAATACATACAAGGAAGACACAAGCTTCTCCTTAAAATGGGGCTGCTAAATGGACAGACATCAGAAGTGAGGTTGGTGGAAATTTCTCAAGAAAGTAGAAAGCCGACATTTTAAGGAAAAGGACAACTAAGGCAGAAGCAGTTAAGTTCCCTCTCTCTGGTTCACTCGCTCAGACACAATGAGCCCTGGAGTAGGAACCCAGCGAGCCACCCTGCCATAATGACCCATCAAGCAGGTGCAAGAAGTAAGAAGCATCTGAATGTCACAACTAAATGCCAGTGAGATGCTTTTCTCAAGACTGAGATATCATCCATTAAAGCATCTATGTGATAAAAATCACTTGTCATTAGTACAGGGGCAGTAATCTTACTCACGTGATCCACACGTGAGGCCTGCTTGACACTCAGCACCTCCATATCGCAGTCAAAACATGAAAAGGATGGAAATGGAAGCCATCCAAGTCAAAACACCAGGTGGAAGTCAGAACCCTTATTTTCTAATTTTCTTCTCCCCTAAGTTCAAGTTTCTTTCCATTAATAAAAAGCAGAAGAGTACATCTGCATTTACAAGTGTGATCAAGCCGGACAAAGTTACGCTGGATGCTTTAAGCAAATTCTGAAAAGTATTAAAATTACCTTGCAAGAAAAGGAATCACAAATTTTGTTCTGGGCAGCCCATTTCTGAAGACTTCCTTAAGAAAATAGTTACACTAATGTAAGAATATGTGGGGGGAAATATTTACACAAGGATATTAACAGAAACATCACTTATACAGGTTGAATTCTCTTTATCCAAAATGTTTGGGACTAAAAATGTTTCAGATTTTCTTTTCAGATTTTAGGATATCTGCATATACTTAAACTTCTTTGCACAGTTTTCTTTTAAAGATTATTTCTTTTTATTGGAAAGGCAGATTTTACAGAGAAAAGAGACACAAAAATTGTTCATCCATTGGTTCCACTCCTCAGATGGCTGCAATGACCAGTGCTGAGCTGAGCCGAAGCCAGCAGCCAGGAACCTCTTCCAGGTCTCCCACATGGGTTCAGGGTTCCAAGCTTTAGGCCGTCCTCCACTGCTTTCCCAAGACAAGCAGGGAGCTGGATGGGAAGTGCAGCAGCCGGGACATGGGATGTCGACATCGGATGCTATGATTGATTTTCAGCGCTCTCTGCAGCTGAGTTTCCTTTTGAGCTTTCAGTTGGGAATTCACTAACAAAACTAGCATCCCACTCCAAAATCGAAACCAAACCCATGTTGATTTAGAGAAGCAGGGACTTGATGTCTCAACACTTTGTCCTCGATTTCACTCTATCCCAATTATCTAGTAAAACATTAGTAATATACCAGTAAATGTCAAGCTTGGATTTGCTGGTTCAAGCAGGTTTTCAGCGTCACATCAAGTATTCCCATGCAAAATTCTCAAATGTTTAGAAGCCAGAGTGAATGGGTGTCAAACAAACAACACCAGAAAACTTCCCAACAGTCTCCAAAGTCTGTCCTCTGGCGGACAACAGATGATGACTCAAGTGCTGGACACTCCTGTGGGGAGTTCCCAGCTCCCAGCTGCAGCCTGGCCCAACTCCAGCTGTGCAGGCACTAGAGGAACCAACCAGCAGACACGAGATCTGTCTCTGTCCCTCTGCCTTTTAAATTATAAATGTTTAAAAGTAATTTTAAAACCTCCTAGTCCCAAGGGTTGCAGGAAGCTGAGAACAAGCACAGCTCTTTCATGTTCGATGAAAGGTGAAAGGCCAGGAAGTTTTTGAAGATTCTCCTCCTTACCAGTAGTTAAGAAAATAAAAACGAAAACAACAATGAGACAACATTTTTTTTCAAGCTTAAACCTGAGAAAACTGGAAAATACCGCTATAGTCAACACTTGTGAGAGTGCAAGCAAGGGCTGTCAAATATAGCTGATGGGCATGTGAACCATCTGTATAAATCAGGTCATGCATGATTACTGATGAACTGCGATTTTTGGAGATATAACATTTTTACAGTCAACAGTTTGTATATTCATATCCTTTGACTCAGTAATGTCACAGAAACATATCACACTGAAATACAGGCAAACTTGATCTACATACACACATACTCATGTAAGAATGCTTAGTTCAGGGACTGGCATTGTGGCATCTTAGGGTGAGCTGACACTACATCGACTCACCCTGTTGGAATGCCAGGACAAGTCTTAGCTGCTTTACTTACAATCCGACTTGCTACTAATGCACCTGGGATGGGTTTTGAACCCCTGTCACCCATGTGGGAGACCCAGTGGAGCTCAGGGCTCCTAGATTCAGCCTAGGACAGCCCCACATGGGAAGTACGTCAGAAGATGGAAGAAACATCTCTCTCCTTTCTCCTTCTCCATTGCTCTTTCAAACAAATAGACAAAATAACCTTTTTTTTTTTTTTAAAAAAAAAAGCCATGTTTCTAGTAGCATTGTCCCAAGAGCCAAAAAACAAAAGAAATATGGTCCACATCATCAAGAGAATAATTTTAAAATTCATGGCACATTCACACTATGCAACCAGTATATAAAAGATAGTGAAGTGGAAAGGTAATCAATGTAATGTCAAATGATGACAATACTCCACGTAAAATCACTATACACACTTACAAAGTCATTAAAATGTGAAGGGTATGTATTATTCATTAACATATCTGTAGTGATGAAAGTAAAACAGGGGGTGATTTTGGAGAAGGGTTATCACATACTATGTAATTATAAGAAGAAATGTAACCTCAAGATTTGATGATTATACTAAGGAATGCATCTCTATGCATGTAAGTCTGTTACTGGAAATAGAGAATTCATTATATTGATTTATAAAAGCTTTCTGTTATTAGGTTAATTTTCTGCTACTTCATACACGCCAATGCTTTTGTTTCCTAATGTGAACACATTAAGATATTTTGTATAATTATTTCATTTCTTCCAACAAATATGTACAGAGTGCCTTTTGTGCGCCTGGCCCTGCATGAAAGCTTAGGTGCACAGAGTCTCTGCCCTGCGCTAGTGAGGTGACAGCTTGTGATTCAAAAGCCAGCTGGATATGGCCACATTCATCAGGGCTGTGGGTTCACATTTCCCTTGTCCGAGTCTGGGACTTTGCCTTTTGCCAAGCCAGGACTCAGAAGGACATTTTGATGGGGAAGGCAAAAGTGGTATCTCTTCCTCTGGAAGCTTGTGCTGGAGAATGGACAGGAACATATGCAGAGGCTACAGTGAGAAGCAAGGGCCGCTGGCAGAAGCTGGGGATTTTCAACACACACTGCTGGGGCTCCTTATGCTCTGTAGGGTCCAACTATCCCCAAACGTTGGCAGGCCATGAGCTGCTTATTCTGTCCAAGCGCCAATGTCTAATAATAGCCGCCTTACAAGATTATTTGGAAAACTAGAGGTCATACATACAAAAATAGATCTATTGCAATACACAACAAACCATTACTAAGTAGAAGTTACAAGTTGTTTTCATTTGGAAAACTGAAATGACTGGTGGAAGTATAATGCTTAACATAGCAGTTAAAGTAACAGAAAATGTCATTTAAAGTCACAACATTTCTGACACTAACAACTTTCTTTAGGAGTGGGAGAAACAGTGTTCAGGGAGGCTTAGTGTCCCAGGAATTACAAAGTCAGCCATGGGTTGGGGAATGCCTTTGTCCTCATCAAGCGTGAACTTTAGCTTGGTGATATGGGGTCTGTTGCTGCTGGTGTCAGATTATAGACACAACCCCGTACATGACTTCCCTCCAAAAACTCTTTCCATGCTGGGGAACAAGCCTTATGTCTACTGCTTGCATTCTACTTCCTGGAACTATTTTTAGAAGACTTCAGATGGGACAAGCTGAGGTGGGGAGGATTGTTGTGGTTCAAACAGAATCTTGCATGCCAAACTTATGCAGATGTTTTGAATCTGGAAGGGTTAAGGTAGAGGCTTGATCCAATATTTGGATCTGAAGGAAGGGGCTTTGGGAAGTGAATGGATTGGATCAGGATGCTAGAAAGAAGCCCCAGCACTGAATCACAGTGGCTTATAAGGGGACATGATAGAGGATAAATGAGCTGGTGTCTGCTTCCCAGCTCACTGTGCCATTTTCTCTCTGCTATTCTCTAGCTCACCAGATGCTACCAGCTCTTGCACTACGAACCTCCAAGCTCTAAGCCACAAAAAGTTCCTCTTAGGCATTTTAAAGTTGCAAAAATCTTGACTAATACAGAACATGGTGGTATTAAGGAAAATGCTGCCCTGTGGCCTAAAGGGCCGTCACTTGGGCGTTCAACACAATTTTTCTCAGTATTTGAATGGATTTACACATCTACCATGGCAGGCACTTCTTCAGCACTTCCTTAGGATCCAATCCCAAATTACCAACCTTCAAGTGGCTGCTTCCAATGGTCTTTTCTTGAAACAATCCTTGTATTATCTCTACACAAAATGAAGGCATCAAAGAGACAGAGCTCACAGGGACACAGGAGCACTTCTTAGAAGACAAGGTCTGGAGCAGGATAGAGCAGAAGATTGGCTTCCCTTCACCACTTCCATCCTCCTCCTCCCCCGAGGACTGGTTCTCATGCCGGTGAGAACTGCTTATAAAGCTACTGATGGATGCACAGTGCTAGAGGCAGTAGCCACCTGTCTCCAAGGATTTATTTTTGGCTGAAGGGTTATTGCTTTATTTTTCTAAAGAAATAGTAATTACTGTTCTCTTGTTCTTTCCTAACTCTTATTTGCAGTTACTTTGCTAAGTTTCCCTATGATGAACAGTGCCTCCAATTCCATCTGTAGGTCATGACTCCATGTCTCCTTAGCAAAAAAGTATTACCAAAATATTTCTACGAAATAACATGCCCTGGAAGTGTTAAAATGAAAACAAAGCAAAAGGTAACTGAGAATACACTGCAGCAACAACTAACCAATTAACAGGGAACTGATGTATCATCCAAAACGTGTTATTTAGAGTATACATTTCCAAAGGAAATATGATTTGTATGCAAATGTTAAATGAACATGCATCAGAAGTTTTATTTTATTCATTAATTAATGAAATGCCAAGTATAGGATATTATAATTAGTTCAAAGAATTAAAAGAAATGATAGCTAAGTAGATAGGCAGACACAAAATGAATTTACAAACTAATGGGCAATCCTTCAAATATACAATCTCTATAACTCTGTCTTTCAAAATAAATGTAAGTAGCTAATTTTTTTACAATTTGATATTGCTTGTATGGTGTTTTATTGCTTGTTTAAACTTAAAAGACAGGAATACTAGCTTTTGTAATGGTACATACAATTCATTATTTGTAAAATTCCTGTTTGAAAAGAAAAATTACTATCACTGTAAATAATCTTTAAATGATATGAATGTTTTACATAAGTAAATGTTATAGAAGAATATAACTATTGGATATAACAGTATGGGGATTGTAAAAAACATGGGATGCCCAGCTGGATTTGAATGCATGTTTCAAATATATTTCAAAAATGTTTCAAATACATATATAGAAACATAAATTGTAATATTTGTTTCAAATATAATTTTAAAAGGGAAAAAATGATTGTCAAAGAGGCAACTACAACTTCTACTTTTTTTTCTTATCACAAAGAGATCATTTAGGACACACAAGTTAAAGTTTGGCTTAGTTTTAAAAAAAAAAAACTTTACTTTTATTACTTATCCAAGATAATAGCTATGACTTTCATTTCATCATGAATATTTCTGGGCCCAACCGCCCCGAGGGTGCAATGATCTGATCACATATACAAGCTCAGACAAGGACTGGTGAACATGTGGTGACAGCCCATAATACTTTATTGACATCAGCCTAAATCGATTCAGCTACACAACTGCAACTTTCCAGCACACTGGGGGCACTGAATGACACATCCCTCCCTCTCTTCTAACAAAACTAAATAGTTAGAAAGCATAACTTCTGCACATAGGAAGGATATCTCACAAAAATTTGACAACTGTGACATTTCTCTCCCTGCCGCATTGTGCATAATCTATCTTTTTGGACAGGGTCAAATAGACCTTAGCAGCTCAACAGTTTGTTATTTCCATCTCCATTGCAAAACAAAGGAAAAGTCCTAGTAAGGTGAAGGCAGAATGTCTGCCCTGATACCACAAAAGTCCACAACACACATGAATAGAGAAGCAGCCAAGGGACCACAGTATGTTGGCTCAGTTGGCTAGATCCCCACTTCCAAATGCCAGCATCCCATATGGGCACAGGTTCATGTTCAGACTACCCCACTTCCCATCCAGCTCCCTGCTAATGGCCTGAGAAAGCACTGGAGTGGTCCAAGGCCTTGGGACCCTGCACCCTCGTGAGAGACTTGGAAGAAGCTCCTGGCTCCTGGCTTTTGATCAGCTCAGTTTTGGCCATTGCGGCCACTTGGAGCGTGAACCAGCAGATGGAAGATCTTTTGTTCTGTTTCTCCTCTCTGTAAAATCTGCCTTTCCAATAAAAATAATTTAAAAAAAAAACAAGAAGGTAAAATTCTAGGTAAGATTTTGGGTGGCGTCAATTATTTGATTTGTGATTAGATAGGAAAAATACATGAAGACAAGAGTTGAGAACAACACTCATGCTTCTGGGTTTTGTAGCGGAAGGCAGGAGGGAGGAAGAAAGTTGAGTTTTATGTTAACGAGACTGTGTCAGGCAGAATCAGAATTCCATCACATTTTTCTCCTGATTATCCACCTTCTCACAGACTTTCCTACATTCTGAATAATTTTACCTACTAAGCTACATTACACTTAAGTTCAGTCCCTCTTTTAAAAATAAAGAGGAGAGTGGGGGAGGGGACTTACATCATGGTGTCAGAGTTTCTGACCAGCCTGATATTATCAGAGTTCCCATTATGAGTTTCTATAAATTCCAACCAAAAGACAACAAACACAGAAGCCTTGCTGAGAGGAGAGATACAATTTCCTTCTGATTCTTTTAAAAATAGATTGGAGGCCCCTCCCACCATTACCCCACAAGCCTGATTCTTGGCTGGTGCTTTTAAAATAATTTTGGAAAAATACATTAATAAAAGGCATTTTTAGTTAATGAGTTCATTTTTAAAGTGAGAGCTCAATTTTGCATCTGCCGGTTCACTGGTCCACATGCCTGCAATCGCCAGGGCTGATCCGGGCTGAGGCCAGAAGCCCAGAGCTCCATCCAGATCTTCCTTGGGAGTGATAAGCATCCAAGTACTGTGATCACCATTTGCTGCCTGCCAGGAGCAGCACTAGCAGCAAGCTGGGCGAGACGTGGAGGCAAGTGTTCAGTGTTGTGCTCTGCAGGTTGGAACAATCTTTGAAAAAAAATGGAGAATATAGAGTGGAAAGATGAGGAAGAAGGGGAGGAGAAACATGGAGAAGGAAAAGGAGGAAGGGGAAATGGAGATGATGGAAAGGGAGGGAAAAAATAAGAGGCAGGACTAAGTCCCAAGCACTCAGAGATGCAATGAAGGTTAGACTAAGTCCCAAGCACTCAGAGATGCGATGAGGGTTTTCTAAGTGGTGGCGTAACTGGCTACAGCACAATGCCCAAATGAAACATTTTTTCAATATCTCATTTCTGCCTAATATATAATTCTATGATTTACTAGAAACTCGTTTTGTTTATAGTCTCTCAACAGTGTCTAGCACTTATTGATTTTGATTTAACAGAGGTTTGTTACCTGGCTAACATTGCACACTTTCAGCAACACTCATCACAGAGGACCGTTTCACTTGGTTTAAAATGTCAGTTGGCTTCCCATGTGAATAATATCCAAACTCCCATCCACTTCCCTATTTGTGGCCTGGTAAGGCAGAGAATGAAAACCTCGGGACCCCGTACCCGCGTGGGAAACCCAGAAGAAGCTCCTGGCTTCGGATCGGCTCAGCCCCCACCATGTGGACAGAAGATCTTCCTCTTTGTCTCTCCTGTCTGTATATCTGCCTTTCCAATTTTTTAAATAAATAAATCTTTAAAAATTAAATGAAACTATGCATATAAAACAAGCACAAATACCTAAAATCCTCCAGTGCCCTCCTTAGCCTGTAATCACCCACTGCAGCCAGGAGCAGTTCTGATAACTGGCAGGGCGCCCAGAGCTCAGTATACTAAGCACAAAGTCTGATGCCAAGACAGGCCCATCCCAGCCTGCAGGTGCCTGCAATGCATGGCCTACACCCAACAGGCACACCGTGGATACATACCCAGAGTTTCACCTTGGTTTTATTTTTGGTATTTCCTGGCATCCTTTCTACACTCAATCAGATGGAAAAATCTGTGGGCAAATCGCTCTTCTGGCCTTGTACATCTGTTTAGATACTGACTCCAGTCCCCAGTCTTTCCCAGTCTTTATTTCCTCTGTATAAGGGCTCATCGAATGACTTCTAAACTCTT
Organism: Ochotona princeps; assembly: GCF_030435755.1. Classification (NCBI taxonomy): domain Eukaryota; kingdom Metazoa; phylum Chordata; class Mammalia; order Lagomorpha; family Ochotonidae; genus Ochotona; species Ochotona princeps. The sequence goes on along the minus strand of NC_080834.1, from coordinate 18,786,827 downwards.
CAAATGGATTCGTTTGTTCAATTAATAATATTTATTGATGCTTAGTTCACCAAGCATTTCTAACTTTATCTCTTCCTAGCAGATAAGAATTATACTTCCTGGCCTCAATCAATGAAATAGGAGTGTGTGCCACACCATGCCCTACACACCTCCCCCCTCAATCTGTCTCTAACACACACACACACACACACGTTTCAGACACAGCATTTAGTTGCCACTTGAAGGCGCTCCAGATCGCTCCCTACTTCCTGCCTGGACACAGGCAATCTTTAAAACAATAGAGCTTCAGCAGGCCATATCCCTATGTGGTTAGGTTGAGAAAAACCACCATATTGACCCAAGAAAACCACGTACCATGGGAAAGATAAATTCCTGGAAGGTGCACAGGCCCTGGGAGCTGTGGTCGCTGCAACATAACTGTGGTTAGGGCATCTGTAGATGCTGACAGAGTGCTGAGGAAAATCGTATTTGGCTCCTGTCCAGGGAAATCACTATAAAATTTGAATGTAAGTTTTTGCCTACCTTAAAACTGCCAGTGTCTTCCCACTGTTTGAAGGATAAACTCTACATGCACATTCTAGGGTTTTAGGCACTCTTCCACCTATCCCTAAACTCTACCTCAGATCCTACTCAACCCTGCCTCCATTCATGGTTTGGTCCAGCCAAAATGTCTTGTTGGCCAATTACTATCTTAACCCATATGCTTCAAATTCCTTCCTCTACCTTCCATGTCATATGTTTAACCCGAGATGTTTTCTGCCGCTGTTTGCACATCCACCTCTACCATCCCGTGCTTGTTAAACACCTCATGCCACCCTTTACTAAATCTTGGAACACTCGTCACAATCTTAATCACATGCTTCAGTGACCGTCTGCGTCCGGGACTAAAAGCTCCTGAGGAGTCCATCTTTTCACCATTAGATCAGGCTTATACAGTTTAAGGACTCATTGGGTCCTTCCAGGCTCATTAAAAATGCTATTAATTCCATATATCAGTTTTCTCTTGCTGCAGTAACAAACTACCACGAACGAGATCAACGTGTTAAAGCAACACCAAATTGTATTAGTGTCCAGGTGTGTTGGTGATCGCAGGGCTGCATTCCCTTTTGAAGGATCCAGGAGAGAATCTACTTCTTTGCTTTTTCCAGCCTTGGGAGACCCTCATGTCCCATCTCCAAAGCCAGCGATGTGGCATCTTCAGAGCAGCCGATGACCTTCAGCATCCTATCAGAGTCATATCTCCTCCTACCTCTGAACTGTGTCGAGTTTCTGAAGCATCCACACTGTTAGCCTGGGGCTCAGCTGGGTCATCCAGGAGAACCTCAACATCCTTAACTGCCTTTTCCTTTGAACACACAGGTGACAATCACAGTTCTAAAGACTGAGATATGGACATCCTGTGAGATATGGGGGTAGGGGCATTTTGCTTGCTGCAGTCCGGAGTCTTCCCTTTCTTCCCCCCCAGCTAACTTGGTCTTTAGCTACTCAACATCAGCCATACAAAGATTTCTCTAAAAAGCTGCAGGAATCACTCAGAAATGGTTAATGAATCAGCTTTGCCTAACTACAGTGAAATACTTGACAGAAGCCAACGTTATAGGTTAAAAAGAAAGCTTGTTTTGGCTCTTGATTCTGGATTTTCAAGTTCAAGACAAATGGTCCTATTGGTTGGGCACTCAGCAAGGCTGGAGCAGAGGAAGGACCCCCTGGTGAGGCAGGAAGCAGAGAGAGCTGGTGCGCCTGACCCCAGATTTTAACCAACCTTCTCCTGACAATCAGCCTTGGGTACACACCTCTGAAGACCTCCTCCTGGGACCCACTTTCTTTTTTTTTTTTTTTTTTTTTTTTAAGATTTATTCATTTTATTACAGCCAGATACACACAGAGGAGGAGAGACAGAGAGGAAGATCTTCCGTCCGGTGATTCACTCCCCAAGTGAGCTGCAACGGGCCGGTGCGCGCCCGATCCGAAGCCGGGAACCAGGAACCTCTTCCAGGTCTCCCACGCGGGTGCAGTGTCCCAATGCATTGGGCCGTCCTCAACTGCTTTCCCAGGCCACAAGCAGGGAGCTGGATGGGAAGTGGAGCTGCCGGGATTAGAACTGGCGCCCATATGGGATCCCGGGGCTTTCAAGGCGAGGACTTTAGCCGCTAGGCCACGTTGCCGGGCCCGGGTCCCCCTTTTAATCACTCTCTTGGGCCTCACAGCTTAAATATCTGTATGAGTCGTATCCTCCTCCAAGTTATGCAGGTAACCATGTAATTTACTGTCTAAATGAGACACTGGGTAGTGGAAGGCAGGGTTGCTTTCATTTGTACTGGATTGACCAGAAGCAGCAGGGTGAAGTGAGTGTGTGTTCTGTGGAACGCTCACCATGAGGGTTGGAGCTCTGTTTTTCAGCCTGATCTCTTACGGAAGGATCAACAGGAAGATGCTGGAAAGCTTCACCTTTCTCTGAAAATCCATGCTTCAGGCTAGAGATGAGATGTATGGCTCAACAGGCTAAGTAAAACCCTTCTCTTCTCTAGTTTAAGGATATATAAACAAAAGAATGTTTATGTTAGGATATTATACCTTCATCTATGATACGTATTGTAAATATTAACTCCCGATTTGACATTTATCTTTTTATCTTGTTTATGATGAAGTTTCTTATAACACACAGTTCCAATATGTCTGTAGCCACATAATAAAAGACAAGACGCCAAGGGAAGGAAACTGGGCTCTACCTCTTGGGCTTGTAAGAGTGATTTCCAGCTTTGGCAAGAAATAAAAACATTCTAAAGCAAGGATCTCCCAGCTTTCTCTTTATCTTTCCTAGACTTTCCCTTTCAAGTCTGATACTTGGGTAATCAGCTTGTGATCATAATAGATGTATTTTGTACCCAGAGACAGTTATTAATGTGCAGTTGCTGAAGATACTTCCAATGTATTTTTCTGTATGAAAGAGGTTTGTTCCCCTCTAAATCTTTCCCTTTTTCTCTTGCTTTATCTTTAATGAGTAGCACGATAGTTTTTTGCTTTCATTTATTTACTATGTTATAATCCATTAGTGTCTGTACTCTTTTCTGATGTTTAAATTACCTCTGATTTGGTCTATAGGATTCTGTTTAAGCTGCCCCAGTAAACTTTTAAACGTCTCCATCAATCTCTGGGTTCCTTTTTGTTCTCTGGCACAAGATATATCATTCTCACATTGTGCTTTCCTTGTTTCAAAATTGAGCTGCCATTTCTCCAAGGATCTGTGATTTCTTTCAATGAGAAATACTATTTAGAAACCAAGATCTGAACTTTGGATATACTCATTGTTACTGGAGCCACTACCATGTAACCCTTTGACTTTCCTTCTTCCAAATTCCTTTTCTCATGATTTTGTTTGGCTAAACAGTATTTCATTAGGAATGACCACTTTTTATGATCGGTCTTCTATAGAAGACTATTTAGGTTCTTTCCAATATTTTGCCATTACAAAAAACGTCACAATGTGCCCATGTGTTCCTTCATGTCTATAGTTGTGTTATCGTCAGGGAAAATTCACACACCAAAGACTCAGATTGAAAAGTAAATATAAATGTAACCTTTGTTGGATTTTGCTAATTTCTTCTCCATAGGGGTTGTCGTCTGTTGCTAACAGCACAACACCACTGGTCAGGTAAGTAATAAAAGAGATTTGCTTTTGCTCAAGGTCCTGGTCCAAAGTCGAGGGACCATTTGGTGATGGCCTACTTTCTGGCAAAGGCTCAGGGCATCACATGGTGAGAGATAGGAGTGACAAGAGACCTAACCAAACTGGCTTTTATGGTAGACCTGCTATTAAGATAACTGTTTATTAGCAGTACATTCATGAGATTAGAGACCTAATCACCTTTTAAATCAAGATCTTAATTATTTCTCTTAATGTCTCATAATGGGGATTAAATTTCAACAAAAGTCTCAGAGAGGACAAGTAATATTCAAAACAATAGGAATTGTACCACCAGGATTGTATGAAAATGTGCATCTTTCCATCGCTTCACCAATGGAATTAAAATGTTATCAAGCATACATTTTTACAAACAGAATAAGTATAAAATATAGTATTAATTTGTGTTTCTCTGAAGCAAGAAGTAGCTGGAACATTTGTCATGCTAATATTTCCCTATTTTCCAAATGTTTGTCATTTTATAACAGATTTTGAAGTTTGTACTTATTTGAGAAGCTGGGAGTCAGACAGAAAGCTTGCATTCATTGGTTCATTCTTGAAGTGGCTGTTGCAGCTAGGCTAGGCCAATATTAGGAGCTAGGAACTCGACTCGGGACCTGCATGAGAGGCAGAGACTCAGGTACTGCCTCCCAGGAGTCTGTGTTAGCAGGAAGAAGGAGTCAGGGACAGAGTCCCTCATGAGACACACACCATGTCTCATGTGACTGTGAGACATGAGATACGAGGCGTGTTACCCAGGAAGCAAAACGCCCACTGCAGTTGACACTGCTAATGTTAAGCTAAACTTTGTTACACATCCACCCTCTGCTGCTGAAGTGTTCTCAGATATGGGGATAAAGCTTCCGATAACGTGGAGTAGGTTACAGTTTGAGAATTAAGTCTTTGCATAGAGGTACATTAGAGAATTCTCACCAAAGAGCTGAGGGTAGGCGTGTAGTTGCAGACAAAGGCCACAGCAAATGCTTTTCACAATTTTCAGTGCATGTCTTTGAGTCTCAGAGCTATTCTTGGTAAATGGGGATGATAATGACACTATCCCACAGAGTTAACGTGAGGATTAAATGCAGGGAGCACACAGAAATGCTTAGAACAGAACCTGGCCATCAGTGGATTCTACTGCAAGCCAACTGTTGCAGAGTTTTTTTGTTTTGTTTTTTTCTTAAATTGTTAAAACTTGGTTACAGTGACCCCATGTGTCCAAACATTGTAATAGTTATGGTCTTTTGCACTGAAAGACACTGAAAGCAGGTCATTGTCTGTTTCATACAGGCTGTGGGGATTGGAAAGCTCTTTTAAAACTGTGCTTTATCCATGCATATCAAAGTAACACATGCTCACTACACACCATTGGCAAAAGACTGAGAGCTAGAAGGAATCCTAGCCATTATAATGCAATCACTCTGTTTTAGGAAGTGGGGAGTGGGAAGCAATTACAGAGAAAGGCAGAGAGAGAGAGAGAGAAAGAATCTTCCATCCTCTTCATTCCCATGTTTACTACACAAATAGCTTCAACAGCCAGGGCTGAGCCAGACCAAAGCCAGGACCCAGAAAGTTCTCTGGATCTCCCCCTGGGGTGGAGGGCTCCAACCACCTGGGCCATCCTTGGCAGCTTTTCCAGCCATAAATAGGGAGCTGGAGTGAATGTGGAGTACTGGGACCTGAACTCCCACCAATATGGGTTACTAGAGTAGCCACAACCCTTGCCCCATAAACATTCAGAATACTTGATATTTTACATGCAAGTTTGCATATATGCATGTATAGATATGTGGGTTTTGCATTTACAAATGAGAGTCTGTCACATCAATCCAGGGAGAAAAGATAGTCTTATCAACAAATGGGAGTCTGTCTTTTACACAAGATTAAACACTAGGCTAAATGTAAAATGTATCTTTTGCTTTAAAACTGGAGTATTACCCCCCCCCCCATCGGGGCAGTAGCCTAATGGCTAAAGTCCATGCCTTGTATGTGTCAGGATCCCATATGGCTGCTGGTTCTAATCCCGGCAGCCCTGCTTCCCATCCAGCTCCTGCTTGTGGTGTGCAAAAACAGTCAAGAACAGCTCAAAGCCTTGGGACCCTGCACTTGTGTGGGAGACTCAGAAGAAGCTCCAGTCTCCTGGCTTCTAATCAGTGCAGCTCCAGCTGTTATGGCCGCTTGGGGAGTGAACCAGCAGATGGAAGATCTTTCTGTCTCTCTTCCTCTCTGTTTATCTGACTTTCCAATTAATTAATTAATTTTAAAACCCTAGAGCATTGGGTTGGGTGTTCAACCTCACTTTAAGATGCCCCTAAGATTATTGCTCTCCTTGTCAGTATACTTGGCTTGGACACTCAGCTTCGATCTTGACTTCAGCTGCCAGCCATTACAGATCCTGGGAGGCAGCTGGGAGGGCCCCAATGCCTGGGTTCCTGCCCCCCAGTGGGAGACCTGGACTGACTTTTTGGGTCCATCTTTGGTGCCCAGCCCACCACTGTGGTCATTCAGGAAGTCAATGTCCGTGGTTGAAAGTGCATGCTCGCACCCTTCTCCCTCTCTCTCTGCCTCTCAGACACACGAGCAAATACATTTTAAGAAGAAAACAAGAATTGCACACTTTAAAAATCCACTGACCTGTCTTTCGCTCCAACTGTGTTTGAACAGGACTAAAGATTATTTTTCATTTCCGACTTCTGTCTTCCAATTTCTAACTCCAGCACCTGACGGCACTTTGATCTTGTCTCCAGTTACCACTTCCAGGGCCACTTCACCATCTTCTGCTTCTGGGACCAGTCAGCGTGTTTGTGGTCATCCCCTTATTGCTGACCAGCCAGCCACGACCTCACGAGTTCGTCAGCATTATTCCACAGAGGTGGAAGCAGCTGCCCACCGCCAGGTCACTGGTCGGTTTGCATCTGCAGGCCTGCCACACCTACCTCACTCCGGGCTCCTATTTCCACAATGATAACAACCTGACCCTGGGGTGGTGGGCGGTGCTTGGGCCGCTTCTTCTGCAAGTTGGCTGAGGAAAAACTCTGGAGAGCCAAACTTCTCTTAAAGATGCTGAACCAGTGTGGTGGTCGAGCCCTCTTGCAAGAACAACAGAAACCATCACAGATGACTGGGGTGATGCCCTAGCCACCATGGAAACCACCGCAGCTCTGGGGAAGAACCTAAACCAGGCCCTGTTGGGTGTCCATAACCTTGGGTTCAGGCCACACAGATCCTCTTCTCTGTTTTCTCTTGGAGAATCATTTCATGGGTAAGGAGGTAAACCTCCTTGAGAAAATGAGTGACCACCTGGTCACCCTGCTTAGGTTGGCTGGCCAACAGGCAGGCAGGGCTAATAGTTCTTAGACAGGCTCCCGATCCTGAGGGACTGGGCGTCTGCAGAACCCAGTGCCCTCCGGGACTGTCAGGGTCTCCTGCTATCCGGTGAGAGTCTCAGTCCAGTCACCAGGCAGTGTGATAACAGCCCTAGAGTCCTGTTCCTAGCCTTGGACCAAATAGCAGTAAAGTTTATGGCTGAAAAGGCAAATAAAACAAGAGTGTCGCAACTGTGTGACAATAGGGTTATCCAGTGGTAAGCTGAATGTGGTTTCTTGTCCCCACTGCTCCTCCTGTGCCCTGTGTACTAACAGACAACTAAAGGCAGTGCGTTGAATCCCAGTGGGACAGTGCGTTAAAGGAAAAGAAAATTCAGCTTATTTAGAAATACAGCGCCACATTAAGTCAGAGTGATGGATGGAAATCAGTTTGTTGTACTAAAGAGCCTTTCATGTTATTTATAAGAAAAATGAAACAATTCTTTATGGATATTATATATATATATATATATACATATATATGTATATATATATATAAAGGTGGACATCTGGGTACAAAAAAGAGAGAGAAATGTGTATAATTATATGTCTTGTTTTTTGCAAAGGTACAAAGGAAAACAAATGGGTGTAGTCACAGGCTGGGAACAAAGACCTGGGATGAATGGGAGGTCTCTAAATGTTTTAATATAGTTTTGACTTTTGAGACATGCAAACTTTCCATAAGTTCAAAACTAAAATACTTGCTAAGTCAAAAAGGAAAGGGTCAATTATTCTTTGTTTATTTTTGTTTGTTTTTATAAGGATTTATTTATTTTTATTAGAAAAGCAGATAGAGAACAGAAGACACAGAGGTGAAGATCTTTCATCCGTTGATTCCCCCCCCAAGTGGCCGCAATGGCTGGAGTTGAGCTGATCCAAAGCCAGGAGCCAGGAGCTTCTTCTGGGTCTCACACACAGGTGCAGGGTTCCAAGGCACTGGGCAATCCTCAACTGCCTTCCTAGGCCACAAATAGGGAGCTGGATGGGAAGCCGCTGGGACATGAACCAGTGCCCATATGGGATCCCGGCGCCTGCAAGGTGAGGACTTTAACCACTAGGCTACCTCACTAGGCCCAAGGTCAAATCTTAAAATACCAATTGTAAAAATCAACTTAAAACCAATAACATGTTTAGAAGCATAATTCCTGAAAATTCAATTCAAGTAACTTGAACACAACACTCTGAATCAGAGAAAGGACAGAAAAGAAACTGTGAACTTGTCTGAATAGTTTTATTAAAGGTTGTGGGATTGTTGCAAGGATTCTGAATGTATTCTATTGTGTCATAAAACGTGATTATTGGTGCTGTATGTATCCAAGGGTTTTGACAGAAAAAGGATGCAAAGAAAGAATGGGGGTGGGCCCAGCCTGGAAACTTAGCAGCTAAAGCACTCACCTTGAGTGCACTGGGATCCCATATGAGCACCGGTTCTAATCCCGGCTGCTCCTCTTCCCATCCAGCTTCCTGCTTGTGGCCTGGGAAAGTAGTCGAGGACGGCCCAAAGCCTTGGGACCCTGCACCCATGTCGGAGACCTGGAAGAGGCTCCAGGTTCCTGGCTTTGGATTGGTGCAGCTCCTGCCGTTACTGCTGCTTGGGGAGTGAATCATTGGATGGAGGATCTTCCTCTCTATCCTCCTCTCTGTATATCTGGATTTACAATAGAAGTAAAAATAAAATCTTTAAATTAAAAAAAAATAAAGAAGGAGCTGTTAAGAAAAAACTGTAACACGAATTCAATCTGGAGGTCTCAGTGATTTTTTTTAAATTTTTTTGTTGTTTTTGTTTTTTGGAAAGCCAGATTTACAAAGAGAATGAGAGACAGAGAGAGATCTTTGAACTGCTGATTCACCTCCCAAGCAGGCACAATAGCCAGAGCTGAGTGGATCTGCAGGCAGGAGCCAAGAGCTTCTCACAGGTCTCTCCTGTGGGTACAGGGTCCCAAGGCTTTTGGCCATCCTCCACTGCTTTCCCAGGCCACAAACAGAGAGCTAGATGGGAAATGGAACAGGTGGGACACAAACTGGTGCCCATATGGAGTCCTGACGCATATAAGGCGATGACGTTAGCCACTCGGCTACCACACTGGGCCCTGAGGTCTCAGTATTTCAAAATATGCATTTTTAAATTAATAATATTAGGATCCTTCAAAGTATATATATGTGTGTGTGTATGTATATACATATATAATATATAAATATATATTTATTTATCTTTATGTACATAAAATAAGCAGTGACAGAAACAGCACAGCAACCATTCCATATCTGAATTCAAAATACCAATTCCCAAGAAAAGGAATCAGAGATCCCTGCATAAATGATTAATTCTAGCTGTAAGACAGGTAAAGCAGGAACAAGATAAACCTAGGAAAAGGTATTCCCTGAAACAAGGAATTACTCAAAGGCTTCTAAGGCCTTAACATTTTCACCAGTCATATCTGGCCTTGAAGGAGCTTCTGGTGGAGAAACTTGAAACAATTTGAGAGTTAGACAAAATGAAGAGCTCGTAGCGGTGCTGGTCACAGCACAGACTGGCGACACAGCCTTCCAGGCCCACCCTGAGGTTCTGATCACTCGTTCTGGGTAAGACAGGATTTGCTCTTCTGAGCAGCTTACAGATGATGACAGTGCTGTTGCTCCAAGGATGGAGGTTTGAGCAGCACTGGGTCATCCAGCTTGTAAGAGGTATGTATGAGACCATGGGGAAGAGAGGCAGAGACGGAGGTGTGGACAGAGAACCAAAACTAGAAAAAGCTCAAATATGCCAAAATTGCAATGATTATAAGGAACTTAGGCAAGACATAAAACTGCGTTAGTTTTACTTCATTTTCAATTTTTCTGAAGGCTTCAAAATAGAAAGTTGTGTAGGGGCTGGTGTGGGAATGTAGTAGTCTTCCTTGTGCAGCACCAGCATCCCCCATGGGCACGCGCTCATGTCGCAGCTGCTCCACTTCCCATCCAGCTCCCTGCTTATGACCTGGGAAAGTCATGGAGGATGACCCAAAGTCTTGGGATCCTGCACCTGTGTGGGAGAGCCAGAGTGGGATCCTGGCTTCAGATCAGCTTAACTGTAGCCATTGCAGCCATCTGGGGAATGGAACAAATGGATGGAAGATCTTTGTGTCTCTTCTCTCTGTAAATGTGCCTTTCCAATCAAAATAATAAATAAATCATTTTTTGTTTTAGAAGGAAGATCTCTGTCTGTCCTAATAAATACATCTTTAGATATTTTGCAAACGATGAGGAAAAATTAAATGTTCTTTTTCTTGTCTGCCTGGGACAAGTCAAATGAGGGTGGTAGAATGGTATAAGAGATGGCGAAAAGCAAATTTGGGAGGAAAGTAAGAGTGAGGAAAGATAAGCTTAGATACATACGGAGGAGCAAGAGGCATGGTCCTACCAAGTGGGGTGATTTAACCATGAGGGATCTGACAACCTCACATGTCTGCGGCTTGATACAGCACAAGTTCACTTCTTGTTCAAGACACTGTTACTGCTTAAGAAAACTGACTTAAAAGCAGTCTGTCCAAAGACACAGCAAGAAAATCAAAGTCCAACCAAGGTCTGTTTCCAGACTGTGTTCCTTCTGCAATGGCACACTGTGTGGAGGGACTTGCCCAGGGCATCCTGACTTTATTATCTATTTTTAAAGATGTGTTATTCATTTATGTATTGTTGAATAACCGAGTGAGATATCTTCTATCCACTGGTTCACTCCCTGAGTACCCTAAATAGCCAGGGTTAGGCCAGGCCAAAGGCAGGAACCAAGAGCCCTGTCAGGTCTCCCATGGGGGTGGTAGGACCCCAAGAATGTGTGCCATCATCTCTGCCTTCTGGAGGCACATTGGCAGGAAAGGCGAACCAGGAGCAGAGCCAGGACTGAACCAAAGTACTCCAAGGTGGGACCCAAGCATCCCACGTCATGCGTTAACAGCTGCACAAAGTGTCCATTCTGATCCTTGATTTCCTAAGCTATTTTAATACATGTTAGTCACTGCTGTTACTCAGCATTCTTTATTCTGATGCTCTGTGGGAATGTTCTTCACCTGGAACACTTGAAAAACAGATCAAAATGCTTCATTGATAGTTGGCATCAAGAATAATTAACTGACATTTATGTTTATCTCAAAGTTTCCAGATTTATATTTTAGGTGTCCAGCCAAAAAACATTTCAAGAGCACTAAGATTTTGGCTTCTGTCCATTCCATGGCAGAATGAAAATGATAAAATTTTTTGTCTTGTTAGACATAAATGTCACAATAAAATAGTGTAGTGTTTGGTATTTTTGATAAGTAGATTTTTGGTGCTCATGTTATATACACAAATTACTATGTGAGATAGGTATGTGAAGTTGCTTCACTACAGTAACCATTTTACAGCAACTGGAGTTCACAGTACCATGCTGTAAACATGCACAAGATTTATTTTTAAAAATGAAAATATGCAGATAAAAAGCCTGGAAGTAATGCACAAAATTAATTTGATGATAATAAATAGCAAGGCATGGCTAGTCCTGGCCTCTTTCCTTCACCCGCTGAGTCACGAGTATTTTGCTCTTTTCCACCTGGTCTGTTTGCTTCCTTTCAATTTGGGGCTTTGTTAGTAAGATCAAGATAATTACTAAAGCACACATGTGTAAGGCTGACAACTGTATATGCTGGTGGCTGTGTGTGTATTTGCTGATGTGTGCACATGTGCAATGTAGGAGGGCAGCAAGGAAGATGATGGTGAAATGAACACAAGGGGCCCTGCGCAACAGCTTAGTGGCTAAACCCTCACCTTGCATCTGCTGGGATCTCAAATGGATGCCAGTTTGTATCACGGCTGCTCCACTTACCTTCTAGCTCCCTGCTTGTGGCCTGGGAAAGCAGTTACGGATGGCCCAAAGCTTAGGACCCTGTACCCGCATGAGAGACCCAGAAACAGCTCTTGGCTCCTGGCTTTGAGTTGGCTAAGTTCCAGCCACTGTGGCCAGTTGGAGAGTGAACCAGTGGATGGAAGAGCTTACTCTCTTTATCTCCTTCTCTCTGTAGATCTATCTTTCCAATAAAAATAAATAAATAAATCTTTGAAAGAAGAAATTAACATCAAGAACAAGAAGTAAGTGATGGAAGAATTAGACTGGACCAAGGGGCATAAAGGGGAGATGCATGAGTGTATAGAAGTTTGTGGGAGAACGTTAGTGAAGACAATGAGGAGTAGCATTTAAGTAATATATGTTGGCCTCGGTTGATTTGTTTTGTGTGTGGTGTAAGCTCACTAAAGACAGAGATCATAGTATCCCCTATCTTAGTAAAGTTATGCCATGGCAATGAACAGCACAGGCCTTGCGTGAGACACACTGAGTGTACATCTTCACTGCCTCCTCAAGCAAACAGTTTCACGTGACTGTTGTTTAACCTTGTTTAGTCCCAGAAATGTCATCTGTGAAATGAAATAGTAATACCTATGAGGCTCCTTCAAACAGTTTCTGGAAAGGAAATTAAAAGATATGTTTGTTTTAGTACCAAAAAATTGGAAATCCATTCATATGAGAGGTCTTCAAAAAGTCCATGAAAAATGCATGTTCTGAAAAAAAAATTAGGCATGGATTTTGAAATTTTTACACCAAAATCAAACTATCTTTTCATTCTATTTTTTCCTTAAACTGAAATACTCCCATGTGTCTCTCAGGGTAATTGTGGACATTTGACGACTAGGTATGTGAAAGAGCTTAGCGCAATAACCTGGGAAATCCAGCTAGTCCACCAGTAAAACTGCTGCAACACATACATGTGCCTTATTAGTTGGATGCTAGTCCATGTGTCACAGAAGGACATGCTCAAACCTTTGCTAAACAAATCATGGCTAAGATGAGACGAGACAACCATTGAGAGAAATCCAGGAACTGGCATGCTTGGTTAATTAAACTTTTATTTTCCTCTGTGATCTTAAGATTTCGAGTCCTGGTGTTTTCATGAAGACTGGGGCTTGTTTCCAGCCCCAAATGGGCCTTGCTACAGGTGGAAAGAGGGTGGGAAGCGGGTGAGAGGGTGGGGGGGAGGTGGGAAGAAGGAGCATTGTGGATCAGCTCTTGTGCTGCACTGAGAATCCTGAGCCTGCTCGGGAAACTCCAGCTCAATGTCACTTCCTTTGCCCACTTCCCCTCCCCTTGTCGTGTGGTCCTCTAGAAAGTCAGCTGGTAATGGGGATTCCCAGTGACCAACCAGCACCCTAACAGGGTCCCTGAGAGAGTTCCTCTTAAGCACCCTGAGAGCTAGGGACTCAGACACCATCTTCTGCCTGGAACATTTTCTATTCCTCCACCTCAAAATTAGGTCTGTCATGCCATGGTCTGAAGTAACACCGTCCTACTTTTGCCTTAGCTTTACATCGCTTCCTCTTGTAAACAACAAGGTCTCAGAGAGCAAAGTCTGGGTCTACTTCCTGTTTGATCGGTACAATGAACTGCACAGAGTCGCCCACATAATGACTAGCACGCTGGGCTCCACTGAAGCCGATCCCGGGGCTGCGGCTTGGGGCGAGCCCTAAAACCAAATGTTACCCTAAACCAGCTGCTACTCTGTTCCGAGTTTTAAATTAGACATTTCTGCTTCCTATGGGTATACAGTCTCAGGGCAATTAACAGCCTAAAGCTCACTGTTCTGGGGACACTGAGCAGAGTTCCCAGCAGCAGATTTGAAACAGCCTGCAGGAATCCAAAAGAAAAGCTTAACTTAGATAGCATATATTTACCAACTTTTTAACATCAAACTTTTTTCTCTCCGTAACTTAAAGTTCATTTTTCATACACTTGATTATTACATAGAAGCCTGGTGACAATGAGGTACCTGTAACAGCTGATAATAATCAGAAAGGATTGTGTCTCTGTGGACGGTTACCTTAAGCTTTGTCCTAAAGCAAGATTTACTTGGTTGTAAGAATGTCTATCTGAATCAGCCAGTGTTTTCATTTTCCAGGATCGTTACCACACAGTTAGAGTTCCTGACTTTAAAAACAAGAAAATTTTCTGTTATTCTGAGTTGAACTGAATTTAAGTGAGATGCCATCTTGGCAAAAGTTGGCCAATTCAGTAACTTGTTTGTCCCACCTGATGGGGTGGGGGGGAATTACCATCTCAACTTCTTCAGTCTTTTTGCAGGCCTATTTCATTTCTGGTTGAAGAACGTGAGCGTGTCTCCCGATTTCAGGTGGTTTTTCACAAATGCCGTTACTTTCCTGAACCCCTCTGCCAGCCCTTCGCCAGTGACCGCACAGCAGGGCTGCACATACCAGTTCCGGTCACTGCACAGCTTCTTCACCTTGAACATCCGCGTGATGTCCTCAGCACTCAGCGCTCCAGGCACGTCCTGTTTGTTGGCTAACAGGACAACAGGCACATGTTTAATGTGTTCATTCTTCAGAATGCGCTCAAACTCTCTCCGGGACTTCTCCAGGCGCAGTTTGTCGGAACTGTCCACCACGTACACCAGCCCATCGGTGTTCTCGCAGAAGTCACTCCAGGTGGTTCTCATCTTCTCCTGTCCTCCAACGTCCCACACTGTCAACGAGAAGCTCTTCTCGAATTCGATCATCTCCACGTTAAAACCTATGGTTGGGATGGTGGTGATGTCATTAGCAAGCTTTAGTTTGTAAAGAAGAGTGGACTTCCCGGCAGAGTCAAGTCCCAGAAGCAGAATCTGGGCGTGCCTGACCTTCAGGTTCTTAGAATTCAGCAAACCCATTTTGTTCTTTGACTTTCTTGAAAGAGCTTTTCTTTTAGTGTGGGGCAATTAGTTGTTTCCAAATGGCCCGTGAAAATGCTTAGGAGGAAAGAAGACAGCAAAAATGCTTCATGCTAGATTTCAGGAACAGGATCCTGCGTTATTTATATTGCAGCTTATCAACTTGATTATGGGCAAATAGAAGTTTATTTGTAGTTACAGCCAATCCGGAGGAATCCATGGTGTGAGTAAGCAGCCAATGTCATAGTAGCTCAAAGGGGAAATTCTTTATGAGTGAGTGGGTGGGGCGTGGCGCACCCAGGTGTTGCTGCAGGTCTGTTCCTTTCCAGGTGACTAGCAACTGGGAAGAAAGTGCAGCTTACAGACGAGCACTAGGACAAGACTCGGCAGCAAAATACAACAGCCTTTTGCTTTAACCAAGCCTCTAACTTGAAACTTTCTGTGGAACTTTTTTTGTAGAACACCTCTAGCTATTTGACTATCTTATCCCACTTGTAAATAAGTAACCAGGTTTCTTTTACTGTGAAGAAAGCATTTATCTCCACTCCCTCCCTAGGATCTTAAGTACTTTCCCTTGTCCGAGTTACTCCGTGAGAAACTGTAAACAGCCCGAGGGCATCTGAACCTTACTCCCACAATCAGATGACCGTTTCTTTAAGCCTCTAGGAAGAGAGTTCTAACTAATCATAAAAACAGTTTTACAGGAAGACAATAGTAACACAAACACAATTTTGGAGCAAGCAGTCTAGTTACAGAAGTTACAAATCTTTGACTCCTTAAGACCCCCTCAAATGGTGAGCATAATATAGGAGGACAAGATACAGCCCAGGGTGTTGGTAGGTAACAGGAGGCAGAGAGGCACGAAATAAGGCAACACAGAGAGGACTGAAAGTCTAATCGTAGGACAGAACACACACTCTAGTGCTGGGTGACCATTCAACCTGGTTAAACTCCAGGCAAAACACTGTGTCTTTCTTCTTCTTCTTTTTTTTTTTTTTTTTTTTTTTTTAAGAAATTGACCAATCCCTGAAAAAACAAAACAAAAACAAATGAAAAAAAAAAAAAAACCACCATGTTTTGACAGTTGGGAGTTTCCATAACACAATGCCTAACTCAACAACATTCAATGATTCTGTAGCAAATTTGGCCTGGGAAAGCAGTCAAGGACTTCCCAAAGCTTTAGGACCCTGCATCCACATGGGAGACCTGCAGGAACCTCCTGGCTCCTGGTTTTGGAAAGGCACAGCTCCGGCCATTGCAGCTGCTTGGGGAATGAATCATTGGATGGAAGATCTTCTGTCTCTCCTCCTCTCTGTATATCTGACTTTACAATAAAAATCTTTAGAAAAATAAAATAAAATAATAGTTAGCATAACACTAAATAAGAAATAAGAAATTAGTCATTTCCACAGACATGGGTATGTCAAGACATAGAAAAAATTATAAAGATATTCTTAAATTGATAAGAGTCATTATCTCTGGGGGAAGCTTGATTCAAAGGAGATTTTTACTTTATCGCTTCGACTGTCAGTGGCCCGTCATCTCCCAGAGACAGCCATCAGCCTCGAGTGTCACTCATTACTGATTTGACTTGGTTTCTTTATTCCTAAAGCAGGGGAAAAAATATACATATATATGTATATATATGTGTGTGTGTATTCATACATATATATATCCTGTGTTACTTCTCACTTTTAATTTATACAAATTAATTAAAGTAACTTTTATTCAAAGTTGCATCCCTAACTGTAATCCCTAATATTTTATGTAATTTAATTCCAGAATATTATCTCAGCATTTATTCATCCTGTTAGTGAATATTTAGGACTTTGTCACTTTTTCTATTATTAATTATACTGTTAGAACTTTTGAAAGCAGAAAACAGACAAACAAAAAACAAACAAAAAAAGCCTAGTAGAAGACCAAGGAAAACTGCAAATTGAATTAAACAAGACTTCAATGGTAATTTGGGGGGTCTGTGAAGAAACTGAAAAGACTAGCTTGATACTTTGTGCTGTTACATACCACTATTTTCCCTAAAACAACGCTAATACATAAATAACCTTCTGGCCAAATTACCAAGACTGACCTATTTATAAATTCCTCCTCAAAATGAAGATAAAACAGGGAATCGGTCAAGATAAATGTGTTCTGTTATACAGAAAAACATGTAGCTGTTTCAGATCTGTGTTGTAAATACAAATGCTCCTTCCTTAAGCATAAGGACTGTTGCTGAAAAGTTGCTTGTAAACACGCTTTTGTAAAATTAGTAAAATTTCTCCATCATTCAGTGCTTATTTAGAGGAGCAATTGCACAGGGACACTTTCGGCTACTAGACAATATATTACAGCAGTGGACATTGTGGCACGGTGGGTCACGTTTGGGGCACTGCATGTGGCATAAGTCCGCGCTTCTCCACTTCCAAACCACTCGATGTCATCGCAGGATCCCTGATGTGGAACATGTTCTGAGGGTTATGCTCAAGTATTTTTGGTAGTTCTGACATGCTGCTGATCTCTCAGATCCAAAGATGAGGAAATCCTTGCAAGTCCATCGGCTAACATAGTCGATCTTAGATCCTCCATTTGCCCAGAAATTTGCTGTCAAGCTTCACTGGGGTAGTTAGCCAATTTATTCTGCCTTCCTTCCTCTGCTATGGTACTGGAAGTCCTCCGCAGGCTCCAATGGACTGCCAACTCCTCCACGTGCATCTGGGTATGCTGTCCACTGCTCCGTCCTCAGGAACTGAGAAGGCCCAGTTCTAACACATGGACTCTACTGTCAGATCACAGGTCCAGCCACTTGCCCCGTGATTGAAGCTCTGAGTCCAGCTGTTTAGTTGGGGGGACCCTCAAAGAAATCTCATTCAAAGTGCCTACTGTGTGAACCACCAAGCGCTAATGCCAAGGATAGCATAAAAAGAGGTTACACTTGCATGTAGGTGACTTCATTCAGGGAAAGATAAAAGACACATACACAGATCATCATACTCCTTAGTCAAAAATACTAATGCTGTGAGAAAAGCAAAACCAAAGCATTCTGGATATGCACAAATTCGGGAGGATAGAGCGCATTAGCCTTCCTCAAGTTCAGTATTGACCTAATATTTTAGAGATCAATGCAGAATTGGGGGTTCATGGAACTGGGTCATCTGTGTGAGCAAAGTCTCGGAAGGAAAAAACACAGATTGCATATGGAAAACCAACAGGATATGCAGATGCATCCCTCTTCCTATAAAGGTGCTTAATTATCACGAAGAAACCCTCAAATAACTCTAGATTGTGGGACATGGTGCAAGACAACAGATCTGAACTCTTCCTCAGCATATGTCCATATCTTGAAATACAGAAGAAAAAAGAAGCAGGAGGAAAAATATTCTAAATTAACAGAGACATGATCCCTAAATATACTTTGGAATATTTAACTGGACCTTGTGTTCTAAATATTAATTATAAAAAGAATCATGAAAATCTGGGAGATTTGATTATGAGCTATACAGTACATGAATTTATGTATCAACTATAAAATGTCTTAAGTGCAAAAGATAATATTGTTATTAAGAGATTGTCCTTAACCTAAGGATTTACATGCTAAAATACTTAGGAATGGAGTGGGAATTTGGCCTAGCAGTGAAGACGCCAACGTAGGACATTGACAGGCCATGTCGGAGTGCCTGGGTTCCCCACTGCTTCACTGATGTCTTCTCCTGCCATACGGGGGAGACACCTGATGGGCTCCTCACCCCTAACTTCTACCTGGTCCAGCCTCAGCCACTGGGAGAACCGAGGGGTTAAACCAGCAGGAAGGAGCTCTCTTTGTCCATTTGCTTCTCATATAAATAATAATTTAGAAATTTCATACTCCTATATTATTCAAGAAGAAAACAAATAAAAGATTAAATCTTCAGCAATGACATCAACAAGTTAATTTTAGTTAAATTAGCAAATGGGGTGGGAGGAGCAACTGGTGGAAGCATTACAATAGGTATTTAGTGGTACGGCCAGATGAGGGGATTGGGCATTCATAAACTTTCCTGTAGGTTTGAAAATGTTTCAAATAGCATGTTGGGAGAAAACAGAATACAACTGAAGCAAGCTAATCAAATTAGACTACAGTCCATAGTAATACAGAGAAAGAACCCAGCTTACATACATGGGAAGACTACTCAAAAAGGCAAATTTAGACAGAACGTCTGCACTGCCAGGTAAGCTCCTCCCTGCTTCCCCTGTTTTTGATCAACAGCTTTTAAAAAAAAAGCTTGAACACTCATTTTACATTAAAAATCAATGATACATTCTTTATGAGATCTATTTTTTGGTACTGGAGGCATTTGATTAATTTATAAGCATGATCACACATATATGTCTTCCCCATTTCCCGTATGAACAACCGCACCTTGTTTTCAGGAGAGCCAAACAAGGCAGGGGCAAAATCCTGGACGGCCATTATATCCAAATGAAGATGTCTCTGTCCTGAAGATGGGGTTAAGTGACTTCTCTCCTCATGTTAGTTTTTATGAGTCTACAAATGGTTTAACGTCCTTTCCTACTGTCGCCAGTCATCTGCAGGTACCTGTTCCGGTCAGACCTAAGGATGCTGGTGTTGCAAGAAGCAATTTAGCCTTCTACTCTACAGCACCGGCCCCTCAATTATCTTTGGCCCCTGAGAGTTCTTAAAAATTTTTTTAAATACTCTAGACACAATTTTGCTATTTCAGAGAAGGAAAATTTATTATAAACATTTATAAACATTTAAATTATCCTTGAGAGAGTAAAGCCTAATGTGATCAATGAAGTGTACTCTGTGTATTCACATGCATATGTCATTTTTACCTGCTTTACATTCGTGCACTCACCAAACCTGAGCTGAGAATGTGCCATGTCTCAGTACTAGCCAAGGGTGATGGACGTGTCATCTAGTCTCCATCTTCAAGGAGCTGAGGGTAGAATAGAGGAGATGGGCTGCCATGAGGTGTGAGCACTGCCCTTACTAGGGTGACAGCCTTTAAGAGCACCAAAGACTTCTACAGGGACAGCAAAGTGCCTTGTGTGTCCAGGGAGCTGGAAACAGTCGAGAAGCAGAATTCGGAAGTAATGGTCTAGAGGGCTGTAGCCCCGCTTCTGGCAAACGTGGCTCAGCGCCGGATGCTTAACTCTGCACAGTTTTGAAGATGGAAGGAGTGGTGATGAGGATGCCAGAAGCCATGTGTGGGTAGAACGTCCTTGGGCACGCCGGCTGTACAGCCCCTGGTGCAGCCATGTGACACTCACCTGGCATCCTAAGAGGAAGGTCGACCTAGGGGCAGGAGGAAGGGTTAGAGAGCTGGGTCTAGGCAGCTGCTTCTCGGATATACACGACACCCTCCTGTCCAATCTTTCTACAAGATCAGTGAAGAAATCAAAGTGGCCAGCGGACAAAGCAGGATAATACAAGGAACGTGGACTTGATGTGCTTGTTAGGACTTGGTGCTGCCTTCAGGGGGCAGGGCACCCCTGTTGGTCAGGGTTAGGGGTCTCTCGTTTCTGCTTTCACCCTCTACCCTCCTCCTATCTCCTTGGTTTCCTTCTTTCAGGTTGTCTCCCCTGCTCCTCCCCCAACCCTCCTTTTTTTCTTTTCTATTTGGTTAGGTTAAAACAATAAATGCTAGGGTACTGTTTGTTTAAGTGGTGGGCCTTTAATATATTGCAGCATAGGTAAACTTGTTTTTTTTTTTTTACTTTACAAATTGGGTTTGGTTTTGTTTTGCTTTATAATTTGCAGTAACACTGAACCTGCAGAAATTTATATTTTGAGGGCTACTAAGTTCTTCCTCACTAGCTTCTGCTATCCCTGTACCTGGCTTCAAATCCTGAGGTCGTGGAGGAAAGTTGTGACAATATTCTTACGACCATTGGCTGCGATTAAGGTAAAATAATGCTGCTCAAATGTGGGACCCAACTAGAGAGAAACAAAATGGAAGTTTAGCTCCATCTAAGTTTCAAAGTTCCATCCGGCAATGTTAAAGAGTTGCTAATATGATCACAATGGAAAAGTTAATTTGCTGCCACCTTAATGTATTCCATTTACATTGTAAAAAGCATGTCAGCAAAAGCAACTATTTGAAATGAAAAGTAGAACTCACGTAAAGAACAAAATTTTGTCCTCTTTTTCTTTTCTTTCTTTTATTAAACCCACACTGCCACATTACTGGCCTGTCCCCTTACTCTTTCCATCTTATCCCAAGATAAGCATGAAAGCAAAATAATGACCACAAAAAAAGATGAACGTGACTCATTTCTCACTTCCATAAAGGATATAGCAAAGAATGTGACAAAGTTAAACACTTCTGTAAATAATTATCCAGGTACTAGTATACCAAGACTAACAGTTTTTGATAAGAAATTTCAAAGGAAGATTTTTTTCAATAAGCAGAGATAAAAGGATGGAAAGGTGAAGGAGAGGGGAAAAGGCTCTTAGATTTAAAGGGAGAGTGACACAGTAAGTCTGGCCACCTGGGAACTGGGTCAGCTCTTCTGGATTCCCCAGGCTCCGTCTCCCTGTGTCAGGACCTCAGAGTGGCTTTTGCAGGAGTATCAGTGAAGGGTCAGGTGAGACAGCATCAGGTTTCATCAGGGATTCTGCAATTGCATTTCACTTTTCAGCATCCTACTTCAAAGAGTACGACCTGGGCCACACCCTTCATTCAAGTGCAGGTGTGTGGCCTAGTGGGTTAAAGATTAGGTAGGTAAGGTGCTGCCTGGGATACCAGCATTCCCCAGCAAACAGCTGGCTCTTGTCCCAGCTCCCTGCTTCCAATGCAGCTCCTTAAGGCAGCAACGATGCCCTAGGACTTGGCACTACTGCCACACCTATGGGAGACCCTGATGTGTTCCTGACATCCGGCTTCAGCTTTGGACAGCCTCAGCTGTGTGCAGCACGTGGGGAGTATACTAAAGGAGAGCCTCTCTCTCTCTCCCTCTCTCTCTCTCTCTCTCTCTTTTGCTCTCTCTGTAACTTCTGTTGGCTTTCCAGGCACATTAACGAAGAGTTATATGGAAAGTCAAGCAACTGGGACTTCAGTCCATGCTTATTTGGGATGCCAGGATTACAGGCAGCATCCTGATCCACTACACCACAACACTGGTCCATGACTCTCACGAGGGAAAGAAGTCAGTTCATACGTAAAATTTGGCAGCTGTTGAATTCTGATACAGAAGAGAAAAACGACAACAGAAAACTAGTCATAAGAAGTTAACAATGAAAGAAAATAAAGCATAGAAAGAAGCACATTGACCCCCTACTGAATACTTGCCAAGTCACAGGTGTATGCATGACTTTGCTGAAAATATTTACAGAAATGTCAAGGAAGCAAGTGTACTTACTGAGCAACAAGCATACACAGACACACAATTACACAGAGACATATGTGAAGGTGATACACTGTGATCTGATATTCATATCTATCTTTTTTCTGTTTTATTCTAGACATTATTTACATAGTTGAGAGGGATGCACACTCTCTGATTAGAGTGGAGAGGACTTCCTGCAAGAAGGTAGGTGGGACAAATGTTTCCATTTTATTCTTCTCTTGTATCTGCAGGGGGGTTGGGGAGAGCACTCCTTGCTGTCAAACCACATCAACAGGCAGGTGTTGGGGGACAGTCATTTGGTGATGCCATAGAGGCCTTGATGTGGGGAAGTGTGCCCCAAGGGTTTTACTGGAGTGGTATGGATAGTTTTGGAAAGGTGTTGATTTTGTTGCTCCAGTGTTGAGAACATTTTTCCAAGATCTATTGCCTGACAAAATCCACCTTAGTATATTCACAGGCCCAGGAAATGTTGCAAAGCTTGGCCAGGAGAGTGGTCCAACCTGTTCTGCTGTTCCTTAGTTAACGAGGCACTCAATGTCCTCTGTTGGCCTAGATGAGCTGGCTGTCATGTCACCCATGTGCGTTTGGGCATGCTATCAATCGCACAGGCATCAGCAACTGAGGAGACCCAGTCTCCAAACATGCATTTCAAGGTCGACCCAAACATGCTATGATTTTTCCCTGTAACAAGGTCTGAGTCCAGTGGTCCAGTTGGGTAACTCCCCCAAGAAACCTCACCTGGGAGAAAGATCTTCCATCTGATGATTCATTCCCCAACTGGTCGCAATAGCCAGAGCTGTGCCAATCCGAAGCCAGGAGCCAGGAGCTTCTTTCAGGTCTTCCATGTGGGTGCAGGATCCCAAGGCTTTGGGCCGTCCCCGACTGCTTTTCCAGGCCACAAGCAGAGAGCAGAATGGGAAGTGGGGCAGCCAGAATCAGAACTGGCTGGGATCCCAGAGAGTGCAAGGCAAGGACTTCAGCCACTAGGCTACCACACCAGGCCCAAACTTTTACTTTTAGTTTACATTCCTCTGGTTATTAATTGAAATTCAGATTGAATATTTATTGGCCACTCACACTTCCCCTCCTGTGACATGCCTGTTCATGTCCTTAGCTACTTTTCTGTGAGATCCTTTCATGTTTGATTGGTGAGGCTAGATTTGCCACCACATGTGACTGTGTGTGTGTGTTAGATACTAACCCTTCATTGCATGAAGAGTCAGGGCTGGAGCCAAGAATCTAACCTCTAGGTGCCCTGATGTGGGATGGCGGTATCTTAACCACAAGCCTGAGCAACTGCCCCGACTATTCTCTAGTACTATATTCTCAGAGTTTTGTTCAACCATGACAAGTTGCAGATTGAAATTGCATTGAATTTATAGATTAATTGGAAAGAACTGATAACTTTTCATTCATAGAGGACACCTCATATTTCTCCATTTACTTCATGATATTCTTTAAAACAATTCATTTTTATTTTAAAGGCAGATTTGCAGAGAGCAGAGAGACAGAAAGAAGTCGTCATCTGCTAGTTCACTCCCCAGGGGATGACAGTGGCCAAAGCTGAGTCGATCCGAAGCCAGGATCTAGGAGCTTCTTCCCAGCCTCCAATGTGGACACAGTGGCCTAAGGAGCAGGGCCGTCCTATGGTGCTTTCCCAGGCCATAAGCAGAGTGCTAGATCAGGACTGGGGCATCCTGGACACAAATTGGTGCCCATGTAAGATGCAAGCATCACAAGTAGAAGATTAATGTGTTAAAGCACCATACCGGCCCCCCATTATATTCTTATATTTTCATATTATTTCATAAATATATCTCAAATGTTTAGATTTTTGTGCAGTATCTCACAAACTTTTGTTAGATTTCTAACTTTAAGTTTTGTTATTGTATGTCTGCAGTAATCAGCCTCAGAAATGGTTCCTGAAGCTCCTTGCCTCCTCACAGGCACAGCTTTTCAGGTCTTCTCCCACACTGAATACAGCTGCCCTGTGATACCAAAAATGCCATGGAAATGACAGGGTCTGATTCTACAGCCAAGACTATAAAAGAAACAGAAACTTTTTCTTGTTGTCTCTTGGATCCCTTGTCTGGCAGCACAGATCTGTCGCATCCTGCAGACCCTTGGGCAGCTACGAAGGCCTTGGAGGATACAGCCTGGACCTCTTACAGACAGCCTGGTAGGTGCTCCATCTTGGAGATGAATCCCCCAGCCTTTAGATGACTGTACCCTTTGCTGACATCTTTATTTAAAACAACAACAAAAACCCCTTTCATCTGTTTATTTGAAAGCAGAGAGCTCCTTTCCACTAGTATACTGCCCCAAATGCTGCAACGGCCAGGGCTCACTGGGACAAAGGTGGGAGCCAGGAATTCAACTCAGATCTTGATGCAAATTATGGGAAACTCTGAGCCAGAATGATTCAGCCAAGCCATAACTACATCTTTTCACTTTAACTGTAAAAATACTTATAATTTCCATTGTAATATTTTCTTTCATTCATAACTCATTAGTCACACTGTGGTAGGAGAGACTAACTCTTGGATATCTGCCGAGACGCTTCTTGATCTAGCATCTAGATCGAGTTCACATCTCTGAAAAGCATATGTACCTGCCAATATTGACGACAGTGTTCTGCATCTGGTCATTAGGACACATTTGGCCGTTACTGATTCCGATCCGGTGTGCTTGATCGAAGAGGAGGCAGAGGACAGAGGTGGAGGCCACAGAAGACGTGGAGAAATCTTTCCTTCATGGTTTTTCCCCAAATGTTGACAAGAGCCAGGACTTCTGAATTCAGAAGCCTAGAACTCACTCCAGGTCTCCCACGTGGGTGGCAGGGACCCAAACTTGAGCTTCCCAGACGCGCATTCACAGGAAGCCGGATCAGCAGACCAGCCAGGGGCTAGCATTGCAGCTCAGCAGGTAAAGCAGCATCCCACACAGGCGTCGGTTTGTGTTCCAGCCGCTCCACTTCTGATACTGCTTCAGAATTCCCTCCCTTTGAATGTGATTGGGACTGTACTGATAACAGATGCTACCGTCATGATTAAATTTCATTTAAAAAGTATAGGCGCTTTAACAATTTTATTTTACTGTTATTAACAATGTGCATATTAATACGGTACCATATGATGTTTCTATATGTGGATACACTGCATCATGTCCTAGCATGGAAAGCGCTTTTCTTCTCAAATATTAACATTTCTCGTGGAAACATCCAAAATACATTCCTCTAGTTCCTTTTGGATAAATACACAGTATATAGCATTATCTTGAGCGCTCTATTTTGCAACAAAATGCCAGAACTCCTTCCTTCTAACTGTAGCTTAGCACCTGAGAATCAGCCTTTCCTGCACCTCTGGCTGCCCTGCTCCTCCCCCACCGCCACAGCCCCTGGTGATCACCATTAGACTCTTCAAGTTCTATAACATACACTTTTTAAAAAAATTAATTTATTTTTATTCGAAAGGCAGATTTTTACAGGGATAGATGGAAAGACACAAGAGAAGTTTCTTTCATCTTCTGGTTCACTTCCCGAATGGCCACAATGGCCAGAGCCTAGCTGCTACAAAGCCAGGAGCCAGGAGTTTTCCTCTGGGTCTCCCAGGCGATGAGTGCAGAAGTCCAAAGCTTTGGGCCATCCTCCACTCTTTTCTCAGGCCATAAGCAGGAAGCTGATCAAAAGTGGAACAAGCAAGACACGAACTTGTTGTGAGCTTTTGGGGGAAAACATGGACTGGATGGTTTGAAGGGAAAAAAAATCCCTGGCTGTTGCTTGCCAATGGGAGCTTAAAACCCCCTGACTTTGGCTGTGCAGTGGGCTGGTTCCTGGGGTGCAGCTGGAGCTGCCACTGACGAGTGTGGCAAATAAAGGCTCCTCTTACATCCTACAGCATGCTCGCCCTCACTCTCCGTAACAGTTTTATCCTATATTCAGTCCCTATCACATTTATTGATTTTTGTGTGTTGGACCATTTTTGCATCCCTGGGATGAATTTCATTTATCATGGCAAATAATCTTTAAAAAAAACCATATGGACTGCTTAACAAATTTGTATGATGTTGGACTTGATTTGCCAGTACTTTGTTCAGGATGTTCGCGTTTGTATTCATCAAGAACACTGGTGTGTAACTTTACTCTTTGCTGTCTCCTTGACTATTTTACATACCGAAGCATTGTTAGACTCCAGGAAGCCTTACCATCTCTTCTCTTTTTTAGTATCAATTAAGAAAAGTGGATAGTACCTCTTCTTTTAATGTGTGGTAGAACCCACATTAAAAGAAAGTGAAAATACTGGGTCCTGGGACTTTTCTTAGCTTTGCTATTCATTATTAGTCTGTTAGATGCTTTTGTTTGCTCATGATTCACCCTTAGCAAGGTGTATACCTCCAGGAATTCATCCAGTTCTTCCAGATATTGATTTTTGTCACAATTATTCATAATAATTTCTAGTAATCTGTTCTATTTCTGTGGTATCTGTTGTACCAGCTCACTTTGCCTCTTTAATTTCATTCTGATCTTTTTTCTTGGTGCACATATGTCTGTTTTGTTTATGCTTTCAAAAAAACAGCTTGTTACCAATATTCTTAAATTTTATTTAAAAAGCAAAGGTATGAAAAAGAGACACAGAGGACGCTTAACTCCCCTGATAAACTGTCTGGTGTCTGCAAAAGCCAGGAGCTCAGAAGTCACTTCCGGTTTCATCCATGGGTGTCAGACAAGCACACTGGAACCATCATCCAGTGCCTCCCACGGTCTGCATTAGCAAGGGGCTGGAAATAAAAATAGAGTTGAGGGGCCAAGTGTGGTAGCTCAGTGACTAAATCCTCACCTTGCAACCGCTGGGATCCCATATAGGCCAGCTCCCTGCCTGTGGCCTGGGAAAGCAGTTGAGGATGTCTCAAATTGTTGAGACCCTGCACCCACGTGGGAGACCAGGAAGAAGCTCCTGGCTCCTGACTTCAGCTCTGGCGGTCGCAGCCACTT
This sequence comes from Ochotona princeps, assembly GCF_030435755.1. Taxonomy (NCBI): domain Eukaryota; kingdom Metazoa; phylum Chordata; class Mammalia; order Lagomorpha; family Ochotonidae; genus Ochotona; species Ochotona princeps. The sequence goes on along the minus strand of NC_080834.1, from coordinate 18,759,716 downwards.
ATGGTGTGAACCAATGGATGGAAGATCTCTCTGTCTGTCTCTCCTCTCTGTAAGTCTGCCTTTCCAAGAAAAAACAATAAATCTTTATTTAAAAATACACCTGAAGCTCAAATACAAACACTGCAACGTGGGATGCCCGTTTCCAAGCAATACCATTTCAAAAAAATTTTAATATTTTATTTCTTTTTTGTTTGCATTTTTAATTTTTCCCCAAGCAGCATCTTAAAAAAAAGATTTATTTATGTTTATTGGAAAGGCAGATATACAGAGAGGTGGAGAGACAGAGAGGAAGATCTTCCATCTGATGATTTATTCCCCAAGTGGCCACAATGGCTGGAGCTGAGCTAATCCAAAGCCAGGAACCAGGAGCTTCTTCCAGGTCTCCCACGGGGGTACAGGGTCCCAAGGCTTTGGGCCATCCTCGACTGCTTTCCCAGGCCACAAGTATGGAGCTAGATGGGAAGGGGGGGGCTATAGGGACATGAAATGGCACCCATATGGGATCCCAGTGCATGCAAGGCAAGGATTTTAGCCGCTAGGCTATTGCACCGGGACCCCCAAGCAACATCTTAACTGCTACACAAAATCCTTGCCCCCATATCATTTATTTTTATATGATGTTTGGGAAAATTATTTTATTTACTTCCACCCTGAATGTTATTTTTTTTCACCTATTAATTTGGGGTTTTACTTGTTATTGTTATTTTTTTCTTCTAAATCCTTAAGGTGTAGACAGTAAGAAATGTTTTATTTGAGACCTTTTGGTTTTTTGATATAAGCATTAGTTGATATAAAATTCCCTCTCAGAACTGTTTAAATGTGCTTCTTAATTTACTTCTCGATTTGTTGGTTGTTAAGAGTAAGCTGCTTAATTTTCGCCTATTTTTGTGGTTTCCACACTCTTTCTTGCTACAGATTCCTAGTTCAATTGCATTACTAGCAAAAAAATACTTAATATCATCTTTTTTTCTTTTTTCTTTTTTTTTTCACTTTGCTGAGGCTTTGGTTAGAACCCATTATCAGAAACACACCACGCACTCTTGAGAAGAATGCGTGTTGCACATCTGGCTGGTGGTGCTCTGTGGATGCAGAATGCCAATGAACGCATCCTTTCTGGATGTCCAGTTCTGAGAAAACGGTGCGAAGCCCCTTGCCATTAGTGCTCTCGTGTCTATGTCTCCTCTAGTTTTAATACTTCTTCTATGCGTTTAGGTGTTCCAGCATGGAATGTAGATATATTTACAACTACAGCTTCTTCTTGCTGAATTGAATTCCTTATCAGTATACAATAACCTTCTCTGACTTTTCTTACTATCTTTGATTTTAAAGTCCTTTTTGGGTGATAAATGTATCTATTTCTGCTTTTTTGGAGATCCATTTCCAGGGAATGTTTTTGCTTCATCCTCTCACTTTTGGAGTCCATGTGTGCCTTAAAAGGTGAAGTGAGTTTCTCTTATCCACTCTGTCGCCCTATGTCTTTTAATTTGAAATTCTATTTCAATGACATTTAAGACAATTATTGTTTGCTGAGGCGTTACTGCTATCATTTTGATACATTTTCTAGTTTTATTGTAGTTTTCTATTTTGTTCTTGCCTCTTTTCTTCCATCCTTTCTCCTTTCCTTACAATCTACCTCTGTTGTTAAATGATTTTCACGTGTAGTGTGTTTTGATTCTTTGCTTAGTAATTTTGGTAAATAGATTATAGGTTTTGCTTTGTGGTCACCGAGAGGCTTACAAAGAACATATTTTGAAATTATAGTAACCTGACATTGTTTATAATGATAAGAGACAAAGAAGCATACATTTTTAAAAACTCTACACATTTTGCATTTTTGATATGCCCTTTTACAAATTTCTATATTGTGTGTCTCTTAACTTATTAACATATTATATTGCCTTACTTTTTTGTCTTCATATTAAAAATGTGAAATGGTGCAGCAGTTGAGGTCACCACTTGGGACAACTGTATTCCACACTGAGGGGCCAGTTGTCCCAACTCCTCTGCTTCCGGCCCAGCTCCCTCTGGGCATGGAAAGCAAGAGAAGACGGTCTGAGTTGTTGTTCCCTACATGGGTGGAATTCCTCGCTCCTGATTTCAGCCCTGGCTATTACAAGCATTTGAGTAGTGAACTAGCTTGGAAAATCAACTAATAGTTAAAATATCTCTCCCTCCACATTTTTTCCCTTTTCTCTATCACCCTATCTTTAAAAAAGAGTTTTTAAATTGAAAAGCAGAGCAATGGAAAGGAAAGAGAGGGCGAGAGGACAAGAGGAAGGGATGGAAAAGGAAGAAGAGGAGAAGGAGAGATCTTTGACCTGCTAGTTCACTTCCTAAATGGCTGTGTCTGATCTAGGCCAAAATCAGGAGTCAAGAGCGCTGTCTGGGTCGCACACCTGAGTTACGCGGACCCAAGTATCTGAACCAGTGTCCACTGCATTCCCAGGAGCACTGACAGGGAGCTGAATCAGAGCAGAGCAGTCAGATCTCAAACTGATGCTCTGACATGAGATCCCAGCATCCTAGACAACAGCTTAACTTGCTGCCCCACAATGCACATCGCACCCCACCTTTCAAATAAAGTGTGCCTATTTTATGCACCATGTTCAGTATACTACAACATTCTGGAACTGTATGTAGTTCCCCTTATCAGTGAGGTTTCTACCTTCTGGTATTTTCTTGCTCTTTAGCTTATCTTTCTGTTTGAGGAACTTCCTCTACATTTGTTGCAGGACAGGTCTGATCGCGATAAATTCTTGCAGCATTTATTTATCTGGTTATGTCTCTGTATCACTTCATTCCTAAAGGATCACTTTGCTGAGTATAGAATTCTTTGGTAGAAATTGCTTACCTTCTGTAGTATGAATGACTCATCCCACTCTCTCCTGGCCTATAGCATTTACAAGAAATCTGTAGGTGTTTGTTTCTTTTTTTCCTCTCAGCTTTAAGAATCCTCTTTTTATCTTTATCCTTGGAGATACTTGTTAAAACATGTCTTGGCATAGACTAGCTGGAGTTTAAACTGACAGGTGACCTGTTGGCCGTCCTGTACCTGGCAGGAAGTTTTCCGTTACCATCTCTTACTATGCTTCCTACTCACTTTGTCAGCCTTGAGTCCTTCTTGAGCTCCACTGATTGGATATTTGCTTTTCACATTCTGTCCCGAAGCTCCGATGACCTTTTCTCACTGCTCTTCATTCTTTTTTCTTTTCAGATAACCCATCTTAGAGCTCACTGCTTGTGCCTGATCTATGCTATCAAAGCCTTCTATCTTTTTTAGAAAAATATTTATGTATGTATTTGAAAGGTAGAATTATAGAGAGAGACAGAGAGATAAAAGAAATTCTCCACCTTTTGGTTTACTCCCGCAGCTGGCCACATTGGCTAGGGCTGGCCGAGGCTGAAGCCAGGAGGCAGGAACTTCACCTAGGTCTCCCACGTGCGCGCAGGGGCGCAAGCAGTTGAGCCATCCTTGGCTGCTTTCCCAGTGCATCAGCAGGGAGCTGGTCAGAAGAGCAATAGCAGAGTGGCAAATCTTTGTCACCCATTTGGGATGCTGCCACCTCAGAAGGCAGGTTATGTTCCTATACAGCACACGTGGTTCAACCCTTCATCATTTGTAATTTTATTCAGTGCAAGTCCTAGGTGCAATATTTCTGCACGACTTAAAATGTTTTCTATTTATTTACTTGAGAAGTAGTGAGACCAGGGGAGGGCTCCTTCCCTACCCTCTAACTTCATTCCCAGTATACCTACAATGGCTGGGGGTGGGCCGAGGAGCTGAGAACTCAACCCAGGCCTCCCTCTTGGAGAACTCAATTACTTCAGCTATCACTTCTGCCTTCCAGAGCCTGTGTTAGCAGAAGGCTGGAGCCAATATTGAGAACTGAACCCAAGTACTCCAAGATAGGATGAGGGAATCCAAATCATTAGGCTAAATGCCCACTTAAAAATTACTCTGTAACGTCTGTGAACTATTTACAGAATTAAATGGTTTCCTCTATGTTTTCTTGAAGCTCATTTAGTTTCTTTAAAATAGCTATTTTAAATCTTTATCTAGGCATCTGCTAGTGTCAGTTTCAAGGTAGCTGGTTTCTAAGGTTTCATTTTGTCCAGTAGACTGGTTCACAGTTCCCTGAGAGTTCACGATGCTTCTTGTCATGTAGTCTGTGCATTGGAAGATGAGGTTTTTTTTTATTTTTCCCAGTCTGCAATCTTGCTGTTTGTGGCTGTTGGTCCAGAAATTCTACATTTTCCAGTTTCTCTGAGTCTATTGCACTTCTGATATCCTAGCACTAGGTGGCAGCCTAAATGAGTGTCCTCTCTGCCTCAATGACATCCTCTGATCACTGCAAACCCGTAGTTGGTGTGCCACGCAGAAAGAATGAAGACATGTCCAAAAAGCTGTGTGTGTGTGGTTGGGGGAGTTTGTTGGTAGAAACCTCTCTGAGCCTAGAGCAAATCTAGACACTCAGTCCTCTAGCCATTCATGCTGCAATGCTGGATCATACAGCCCACAACCTACCCAGATGGGCACACATGGGGCAAGACCCAGGTCCACATTGCTAGGTTCACCTGCTGCTGAGATGGACTCACAGCTCAAGGTCCCTACACACAACCACAGCTGGGGATGGATGGAAAATAAGTCGGAGCAACTGAGACCAGAGGACTTGTTAGCATCAGGGGCAGGTCCAGAGGTTCTGTCTACCAGCACTAGGCAGCAGTCAGGAACCATCAGATTTGGCCAATGTTAATTTTTACTAGCCTAGCTGGCGCTGAGTCCCAAGCACAGTCCTGTTGTTCCCTGCTGTTTGTCCAAGGAGCAGATAAAGCTGATAAAGGCAGTCTCTTTGCCACCCAGGTTGGCATTCAGCCAAGTCACAACTGGTTCCCACAGTTACTAGGCCCTGTGCAATCTTGAGAATACACAACAGGTCCACATGAGGTTAGAAACAAGTGTGTCCTGCCAAAGCACAAATCTCCTATGTTAGGGCCACTCTAAATATTCTATCTGCCGGTGCTTGCCTTGGCGTAGAAACCTTTGGGCTTTCTTGAGCACTGTGTTTCAGAGAGGGTCCAGCTCTGAGCTCCAAGACTGGTTCTCTATCTTTTCCTGCCTTTCTCCCTGGGGACCCACATCTTGCTCTGCTGTCTGCCAGAGGTCGGGGGTGAGTGATGGAGGCAGACATTAGCCTGAGCCCAAAATGTCAGTCTACAGGAAGGGTGTGATGGCAGAGGCTGTGGGCCGTGCTAAGCAATGGATTTCATTGTAACAAGCCTAGCACAGAACTTCAAGTCTAAAGTCTGGGCTTAATTCACTCCCTCTTTCTAGCAGAGACAAGACATCTCCAGGCACACTGATACCTGGAGCTGGAGAAGGGGTGTTATGGCAGTTTTTTCTTTCCTGCCTTCTGCTGAGTGTTTTCTTACTATCATCCGACAACCAAGTGCTGTGGTCTCTCTTCTGCCTTCTGCAGCTCTTGAGAAGGTGATATGTGAACAACTGTTCGAATCAGTATCTGTGGAGGTTGATCATACAAGTATCTAACTCAGCTGCCACCATGTAGTGAGCCCAGTAAATGAAGCTTTGAGCATGTAATTAAGGTCTCACACGAGCTGGAGTTGAGTTAGCCAGGAGTGACAGTAGGAGCTAGTGTCTCTAGCGATTAAGACAACCGCGTCCCATTGCACAATACCTGGATTCGATTTGTGGCTCAGCTCCCAATTCCAGCTTCCTGCAAATGCAGAGTCTGGAACGTAGAAGCTGATCGCTCAAGTATTTGGATTCCTGACACCCACGTGGGAGCTCTGGATTGAATTCCTGGCTCCTGGCTCCTGGCTTTGGCTTACCCAGTTCCACTGACAGCATTGCCACTTTTAGGAACATGCAAGATCTTGGAGCATTTTATCACTCTTTCCTTACAAATGTGGTGCAGTCTAGATAAATCCAGCTTGATTTATTTAGCCCACAAAGTAAATGAATATCACTGTCCTAGTCAGTAAGTGCTTGCTTAGATGTATCCATGTTTACTATGTCTTTACTCACTATTCTTTTTTACCATAAGACTTTGTCCTGGCTACCTTACCCATTATCCTGAAGCACATCCTGTAGATTTTAGAACAAGGTTTTGCTGTAATAAAGTTCTCAATTGCTTTTAATGAAACAAAACAAAAAAATATCTACAATTTAGCAATCAGCATTGTGATGTCGAGGGTAAAGCCCCCCCGTGACACCGGCGTCCCTTATGGGTGAAGGTTCATACTGCACTGATCCATTTCTTTATTTGAAAGGCAGAGTTAAACAGAGAGAAGGAGAGACTGAGAAGGAAAGAGAGATCTTCATCTGCTGGTTTACAACCCAAATGGCCACAACAACTGGAGCTGAGCCAATCCAAAGCCAGGAACCAGGAGCTTCTTCCAGGTCTCCCGTGTAGGTGCAGGGGCTCAAGGCCTTGGATCATCTCCTGCTGCTTTCCCAGACCACCAGGAGGTCTGGGACATGAACCAGCACCCATATGAGATGCTCACTAAGCCATGGTGTGTCCATCTTCTCACTCCCTTCTTCCACCCCAGCTGCTCCATTTTTTCCTTTGAGCTATTTTTTATTTTTAATTTTTTTAATTTATTATTTTTTATATAATTTTACATAGTTGATTAGGGTACAAAGGGTCAAGGGCTACAGGGAAGTGGGTAAGACCATTGTTTCCACTCTAATATCATCATTTTTTTTCCTGTATCTGAGGATCAGGGGAGAAACAAAGGGAGAAGCCTCACCCAGCCTCCCATCCCAGGTCCCCAATGGGGGGCATACTCTGAGGGTCCCGCTCAAACAGTTTTAATAGTTCAACAGTTCTGAATTGCTGCCAATCTCGCCATTCCAAGCGTGGTGAAATCTATTCAGAATCCATGGTTGACATAGTCTCTTCATGGTTGGGGTTCTAAGATCAGCAGTTCAGTTGGAAGGATCTCCAAAGAAACTTCGTCTGAGGTGATCCCAGACCTGATTCTTGTGTGTGCTTGGCAGTACAGGGTCTGGCACCATCCGTCGCCCCAATCAGCTTATGCACATGCTGATTGTTTCAATTGCTGGGTCAGTTCTGTTTCCAGCCCTGTCTTCCACGCGAACTGATGGGTGTTGCAGTCAAAGCTGACCCTGCCCAATTCATACTCGGCCCTCACACAAACCGGTGGGAGCTGCAGCCTAGTTGTGGTGACTCTCCATAACCCCCACCAGGCCTACCCCCTACCCTGGTTCCCATACTTGCCAGTATGTACAGCAGACTTGTCCAGTCTGTCCCATATCCCATTTAGCTCTTGTACATGTCAACGGGCATTGAAGCCTAGTTCAACTCAACCAGCCCTACTATCCAGCCCACACACATACTGGCAGGTGCCTTTCTGTCTAGCCACTCCTGCCCCTGTCCTGATTTTCATGATCTCCAGTAGGAGTGGTAACCCAAGAGGGAGGTGCCCACTATTTCCCTACTAGGCCACTCCCACTCCCGGATCATGCACTCTCCAGGTGGTTCTGGAGTTTAACTTGACAGATTAAGCTCCCAGTGGCAGCCTTTGCCAGCTGATGCTGTGGCAAAGCCCAACCAACTCTCACCCACTCTAATTTTTGCTTACACCATTCGGAACAAAATTAAAAGACCAAAGAACAGCTAGAAGGAAATATAAGCAATATATAATGAAAAGGTCAAATATATAAAGGTAAAGAAAACACATAAAGCCACTCAGAAGATGGGCAAAGTGTATAAAAGACAGTTCATAGAAGAGGATATGCAGATGCTCAAAGAGAGTAGAAGAGTATGCTTCATGTCACTGATTACCAGAGAGAGGTGTATTAGAATAGCAAGACATCATCTTTCATTTATCAAATGACTATTTAAAAGGTTGATAATATGCTAGATGTACTCATTTTTAGTGAGGCTGAAAACTAATATGGAGTTTTGGGAGTTCAGTTTGGCGAATATATCTATTAAAATTTTGAATATAATTTTTCAGATTTCTCAGCCAATAGTTGAAGGACAGACCATCTTGCTGCCAAATTCCTAGTCTTTGAGCCTTCCCTTCTATAAATAAGTGAGTGAAAGTGTTCTGGACTGAAAGAGGTAGATATCAATTAGAGAAATCTCTCAGGAAAGTTAGGTCAGTTCCTTCTCAAGGTACCCTTCAGCTGTTGAGCCCTATGGTTCTTCAGCACCTGAATGTGGCGCGTCCGCATGGACTTCCACAGGCAGCTGGAAGTCTAGAGGTCTCTCAGCTCGACATCACATGATCACTGCTTCTTTTGATGTGATCCATCTCCCCCTTTCAAACAAAACGATAAACAACTATGATCCCTAATATGTCCTTTCTCTTTCGGAAGATGGAAGGGACTATTCCCTGCAGAGGTATCACAGGTTAGTTACAAGTAAAGGAACCTAATGCGTGTCCAGGACAGCAGAGATAAGCGGTAAGAAAAAGACAGGTGATGGAGGACATGAGGGAGCAACATGTTGGATGCGTGCATTCATTTTGCAAACTTTCAAAGACATATTGAGAATCTGCTACATATATGCAAGCATTGTGCAGAGGAATATCCAGAGATGAAAGTTAGATATCGCTTTCGCACATTTTCTCAGGAAATGGCTCTATCTTACTTCAATTTGCAGGTTTATGGTGTCAAATCTAATTATTTTTCCTGTGAACTTTACCTTTTCGCACTTCCAAGTTATTCATATCTTTCTCAGAAGTTCTTGTGATGTGATTCATCAATCGAACATCCATAAAAGACTGATTGCTTTTAAACACCAAAGATTGTTAATGTCCCTTTTATCACTGTTATTTCTACATCTCATGAGTAACAATGTTCTAGTTCTTATTGTAATTCCTTTAGCACCTCGAGGGTCACACACCTACATGAAGGTTCTTGATATTCTTTTTCTACTCTAGCGACACATTGATATTTTTTTGTTGCATGTTTACAACTTCATGTTGATGAAAGTTTATTGTTTTCTTCCCCATTGTGGACTGTGTACACTTGCTCTGTATTTAAGGGGATGAGTAATGGAAGTGCAGCAGAAACTGCTGTGTTCAAATGTGGAGACAGACAGCAGTATGTCTCTATGCACACAGAAGAAGGATGGACTCCCAGTAAGATGGCTGAAGATGTCCTGCCAGCAGGATGCTAGACTCTCTGACAATGTCCATGCCTACATTGTCAGGAGAAACTGCATTGGCAGCAGGATGGACTTAGGAATGTTCTCAAAAGACACTCATTGTAAAACTAGAGGGGAAATCCGTGTGGGAGGGGAGAGAACTTTGGGCAGGGGACAGGAAATCCCAGTACCGATTGAACTGTGTCATAAAAAAAGTTCTAGATAGCAAGAAACTGTATTTTTTATTTCCTCAAGAGCCCGTGGAGTAGACAAAATATCTGAAAAACACACATTTAAATATATGTCAACATGAATTTGTTGCAGGATTTTCTCTTTTGAAATGTAGTATAGAATAGCTCTGTAATTATTGTGCCTTTTGTATTCTTTCATTGAGTTCATCTTTAATACACTTTAAAAAAAAAGAAAAAGAAAGCTAGACATCTCTGCCTTGTGGGGCTTCACAAGGAAGTAAACAGGCATTCATAATGTAGTAAAATCAGCTTTATAACACACGACTCCTGGTGAATTAGAGAAGTAGAAAAGCTGGGAGAAGCTGTCCATGCCCCTCCAAGTGCAGGGCTTTTCTGGCCGTCTGCTCTCTGCTGGCCTTCCACACTGTCTTGGTTGGAAATCAAGACTGTATGTGCCAGATGATGACATCACAAGTTACAGGACATCTGGCGAAGTAGGGCTCTGTTGAGGCCAGGCAGCACCATCTCTCCTGAACTACAGTGATGTGGACAATGGGGCTCTAGCATCAACCAGAGCTCCCAGTGCCACAGCTTCTACAATGCCTTCTATTCTTTCAACAAATGATAATGTCTCTTATCCTGACATCAAAGCACTGAAATTTCCAAGCAAATGTTGCCTGAAAGCAACTTAACATTTAAAGTACACAAAACCAATTCACAGCTAACAAATATGGAACAAATTAATCATGATCAAATAAACAAAATCAGACTCCCTCAAGTTTTGGCAGAATGAAGAAAGGCAAAATGTAACTAAAATAACAGATTGATATTTTGACATTGACTTGTGTATTTCCCATTCTCTGCACTTCTGTTCTGTGATCTTCCTTCCATTTCAGGCTGCAGAGGGCAGCTTCTCTAGCTTGGGTAAGAGAAGGTCACAGAGGACAACAGAGAACAGCTGGTTGCCACTCAGATTTTGAGTGTCAAAGTGAAAATTTAAAAAACATACACACAAAATAAACAAAAAATCTCCTAGCACTAACAATAGATTAAGAGACTGGTTTGTTGAGAATAAAAGCTAAAATTAATGCATAAGCATTTTGATCTTGAATGACTACATGAATATCAGAATGAATTTTCCTTTTCGTGTTCATCTGGTAAGGCTACCACAACCAAATACCAAAGACCAGGTGGTTTAAACAACAGAACTGTGTTCCTCACAGCCTGAGGCCTCAGAGCGCAAGATCAGGTCTCCGGTGAGGTTGTTTTGTGGTAAGACCTCTCTTCCTACCTTGCAGACAGATGTCTTCTTGCCACGTCCCCACATGGCTTTTCCTGCGTACACGCCTGCTATCTCTTGATAAGGACACCAGTCTTATTGGTTCCCATCCTTATAATCCTATAAGACCACATTCTATAATTTCAGCTAATCCTAAGTTCTGCCTTAAGGATCCTAGTTCCAAATAGAGTCACCGTGAGGGTCAGGACTCCAACACAAGAGTTTAGTAGGACACAATTAGGTCTCTAACACTTCCTAAATTTGTTAATCAACTCCATCCAAAGGGAATGCAGCGTAATTAAGATTTTGCTAGTAGCCATGTTTTTAAAAGAAATACATGAGATTAATTACAACATTGTTTTACTTAATCAACATTTTCAAAATATTTTAATCTGAACATGTAAGTTGAATTATATTTTTAAACTTTTTCCTTTTTTTGGTAAGATTTATTTTAATGTATCTGAAAAGCAGACTTACAGAGAGAGAGGTCTTCCATCAGCTGGTTCACTTCCCAAATGGCCAAACTACAAGCCACAGCAGGACTGGTCCAAAGCCTGGAGTCAGGAGCTTCTTTGCAGGTGCCCATGTGGGTGCAGGGGCCCAAGCATTGTCCCATCCTCCACTGCTTTCCCATGCACGTTAGCTGCAAGCTGTATGGGAAGTAAAGCAACAAGGACTCAAACCAGCGCCCATATGGAATGCTGGTACTGTAGGCAATGACTTAACCCACTACTTCACAATTCCAGCCCCAATAAACTTATCATTTTATTACATTTTCCTATGATTTTTTTCTCTCATGTGAATGCAAGACCCACACAGAGACACAGAGAAAAACATAGAGATTTTCCATTTGAAGATTCACCCGCTCCTCCATCCCCCACAGCAGCTAGAATTAGAAAATATTGAAGCCAGGAGCACAGAAGTCAATCTGCATTTTCCAGTAGGTAACAGGACAAAATACCTGAACTCTCAGAAACTGCATCCCAAGATGCACATTGGATGCACATTGGATACACAGCTGGAGTGTTGGAAGCAGAGCAAAGACTCAAACCCAAGGACTCTGGTATGGGATCCAGGCATCCCAAGAGGCATTCTAACTGCTGAATCCAACACTGAGTTTTATATTAAATTATCACTATTTTACAATTTATTCTTATAAACATTTCATGGTATACATTCTCACTCTCAGCACAACTCAATGTAAACTAATCACATTTCAAGAGACCAGTAGCAATACATAACTAGGGGCTACTGTGATGCTCCATGTGTAGTATTCGATAATTTTCCAAGTTGATAAAAGATAGTGTAAATAATAGCAGAACAGAGAATGACCATAAGATGTAACCAAGGCCCCAAGGATTGGAAACTGAGGTGAGACAGCTGGACTGATAGAATCCCCAGATTGAATTAGGAATCTGAGAGTAAAGGAACCTACTACGTCACTTCTCGAGTAGGACCAGGGAAGATGGGAAAGCTAAGTGTGTATTTAGAGAGTGCCTCCACCCATATCCCAAACTCTCCAAAGTGACACAAAGAGCATCTAACAGTTCCCCATGTCCCCAACAGGGGCAAGGATGTGGCCGAGGGACAGGCACCTCATCAAGGTGAGAAAGCTGTCAGCACTAAGGACGGATGGCAGGAGATGGTGGGAATGTGGACATCAGCAGTGTATGCCAGCATGGTAAGGCATTGGCACTCAGCTTCACCATGTGTTCCCAGAATTCAGATGCCATCTGGGGAGACGGAGGGTAAGAGGAGATTCTGAATCCATGAAGTTTATCAGGATGGTAGGGCAAGGCAAAAACAAACCTAAGCTCACCTAAGTCTACTGAACTACAGTTCTGCTATCAGACAAGAGAGAAGCTTCAAATAGAAACCTAAATTAGGTTGCAGATTTTTAAGTTCGGTTTAGCCAAGTGAAAACACACGTCTGGTGGTAGACATTTGGTTTAGTAGTTAAGAAGTCCAGATTTTATGCTAGAGTACCTGGATTTTAGTCCTGGCCCCAGGCCCAATTCCAGCTTCCTGCTAATGCACTTCCTAGGAGGCAGCAGATATGGTCCAGGCCCTTGGTTCTCTGCCACCCACAAGGAAAGCTAGGTGGAGATTGGCTCTTGGTGTGGAACTGGCCCAGCTTGGCTGCTGTGGCATTTACAGAGTGAACCAGTCTGGCTCTGTATGTGTGTGCGCATGCGCACACATGCATTTCAAGTGAACTAACTTTTTTACAAGTCCAACTCTGGCTACCCTCGATTTGCGTGAAGTGGGGAAGTAACCAGAAAGTGGGGGAAGGTCCCTCATGGAGCAGCCAGGACATTAGAGCACTCAGCAGGGAGGTCCTCCTTCACCCACTCCCAGCCCAGCAGAGGTTATACCAACCAGAAACCCCATGGTCTCCATTTACAGAATTCATTCTGACCTTGCTCTCCAATCCCATGCCCTGCAACATCTGTGGTTTTGCTGCCTCCATACTGTCTCTACAAAGTGTCTTTTCCTCTTTGGGATGCTCTGGGTGGGTGGGAGATGGTGCTAAAATTCAGTGCCCTGGGACCAGAGACTGGACACAAGAAAAATACTTTACCTCCTAGCTCTCTCTTTGTTTGACTTGATTGACTTCCACAGCTCACACATTCTGCTTTGAAATTCCTTGGCTGGCTTTGGCTGGCTGTCTAGTTCATAGCATACAATTTGGTGAGATCTGTTCCCAGGACTGAAGCTGCTGGGGTACAGCATCTGAAAGGGACTCACTCTGAAGGTGCTCTCCCCTAACCCCCATGCAGTGAGCACCTCTGTTAGCCTGAGGTGCCTAGTTAAACTCACCCTGACCTGGAACTCAGGCTTTTTCCCATCTGAAGGTAATGAAACTCTGCCCACTGCTGGGTGATCCTGTGTTCTGTTACTGTGAGTCACTTTGCAGGTTGTGCCTCAGCACACCAGAGTCTCCACATACATTGCTCTGCGGGAGGCTGTGCAGAACCAGTACTGTTGTCTCCACTATGCAGAAATGGACAGCAGGTATTTTTTTTTTTTTTTTTACTTTCCATGTTAGAATCATAGCACTTTAGAGCTATTGCTAGAAGGGACTTCAATGATCATATAACTTTGGTTGTTGTTCAAGAGGCAGAGACAGATGCAGGGTAAGAGAGGCAGACGGAGACAGAGATAAAGCCTCCAGTTTTTTGTTTGCTCCTCTGGATGCCTGCAGCAGACAGGGCTAGGCTGGTTGGCAGCCACAAGTCAGCAACTGAATCCCAATGTCCCATAGGGCTGGCAGGGAGCCAACCACATGAAGCATCACTTGCTACCTCCCAGGGTGATTATTACCAGAAAACTTGAAAGGAACTCTGATATGGGAATGCAGGAGTTTCATCCACTAGGCTAAATGCCCACCTCAATCACAGAATTTCATATGCCTGCTAGTATTCAAGATTTTGAGGCTTTTAACTTTCTTTTTTTTTTTTTTTTTTTTTTTTTTGCTTTACTTTGTAAATTTCCAGAGGGGTCAGATGGGATATTAATTAAAGTACCCTTGTAATGCGCCTTAGAGAAGAAAAGTCATTCCAAGTACTGTCACCTGATGGAGAAATATGGGAAAGTTCATGTATTCAGCCAGCTTGAAAGAGCCATGGCTAAACCAATATGTAATGAAACTATTTACATTTCTATGACTGGGTTCAAGCAAATATATCCCTGCCCGCAAGGACTGACTGGGACCAAGGTAATATTAAAGTAAATAACTTGAAGTTAAAATTATGATATCTCCAGATGTCTACAGAAGTAGATAAACCTGGGTATGAAAATCTCGATCAAAGCCGTATTAGGTGCAGAGTTAGACTGCATGGTGAGGATAGCATAGCAGTTTTCCTCCGAACGCCAGCAACAAGGCTCTATATTTAGCTTTCCCAATCCTAAAAACTCCATTCACACTCAACAGCAGCCTTTACGAGCCCTGTCTTAAATATTGGGGTCTAATAACATTCAGGATTTGCAAACTCCACAGCATTTTATAAGTACTTGGTGACATATTTTTTACCATCCACCTAGCTCTAAAAATATCATGCCAGCACTCTAAGGAGGGACCCGACGCACAGATGCTAAGTGACTCATTGCCAACAGACAAGGGTTTGGACCCAGTCATGCTGTGTCCCCAGCCCAGTGACCACATCATGTCCACAGCCACATTTTTTCTGCCAAGAAATGAGTCAACTGACTGATCTGGTGGCTGAAACATCATTCTACTCATTCAGTTCCTCTCCCAGTTAATTCCGGGGTGCGCCATGCTAGAGCTGTCAGATAGGACTGCTTGAATTCATGTGCATTTTGTGCGTCTCCAGACTCAGATTCATAAGTTTATTTCCACATAGTGTGGGTTTCCCAAGAAACTTGGCATTACCATTAATATTCTGAAAGTGGCAACTTCATTCAGAAGATTTAATTAAACTAACCATACAAAATATCTTCATTATTAATTCAAGACATCCTTAGAAGAGAGTCAAACAAAAATCTGTTACAAAGGGCACTGACATATTTGTCAAATAATAAAATGATCCCCCCCCAAAAAAAACTAAGTTAACACTTTGGAAAAGTTAATAGGCACTCATCTGTAAAATTACTGGGAAATACATCTAAGGATTTTACCTAATAAAAGGCATTAATGTTTCTGTTTCTGGAGTTTTCTGATTGTAAATGGGCTGGATGACCAGCTGCTAAAATAGATTCTGTTCCGTTTCCTTTGTAAGTCATTCAAAATTGTTGTCAAATTATCATATGGCCTAACACAAATTTTTAAATAAAGGTAATATTTCGCTTAGAATATGATGCTGCAGGGCCCGGCGGCATGGCCTAGCGGCTAAAGTCCTCGCCTTGAACGCCCCGGGATCCCATATGGGCGCCGGTTCTAATCCTGGCAGCTCCACTTCCCATCCAGCTCCTTGCTTGTGGCCTGGGAAGGCAGTTGAGGACGGCCCAAAGCTTTGGGACACTGCACCCGCGTGGGAGACCCAGAAGAGGTTCCAGGTTCCCGGCTTTGGATCGGCGCGCATCGGCCCGTTGCAGCTCACTTGGGGAGTGAATCATCGGACGGAAGATCTTCCTCTCTGTCTCTCCTCCTCTCTGTATATCTGGCTGTAATAAAATGAATAAATCTTAAAAAAAAAAGAATATGATGCTGCAGACTCTGCTTATTAACTCGAAATTCAGATCATCAAGAAACCAAATGCCAAATAGCATGATCTGATTGATGAGCCATATAGCCAAGGCTTACCATCTTCCCTTAACTGTGCGATTATTGCTCCAAAGTGAAGAGGCATCGAGCTTAGTCATCAGAAAGGTGAAAAGACAGAAGCTTCTCTTGCCAAGATTGGACAGTAAAATGAATCAGAAAATTTTGATTTAATAACAGGAAACAGTGCTCAGACAGATCTGGCTGGAAGTCAGTACAGAAGGGCATCTGTGTGTAGAGAGAGCTGCAGCTTCCCTCAGAGTTCTTATTCAGCAGCAAGCCTCTTATTAGTAAGGATTTTAAAATGGCAAGCAAGATAAAGCACTAAGAACAAAGCCTTGTTGCTCTGGATAGCATCATGTCTCTCATTTGTTGGTCAGTGCTAAAATTAAAGAATGAAGAACTAAGGTAACCTTTGATCAGCTAAATTAAAGGCAAATACTTGAAGAAAGGTAGGTGTGAAATCAATGCTTGGTAGTAAATGGGAAAATCTAGTTTAGTTTGGTTTGGTTTGACGTCATTTCTATCCCTGGCTTATTTTTAGGTGAAATAGGCTGTCCTGCAATTACGGGATCAATGCATCTATTAAATACCACCCTTCAAGGAGTAGAATTTCTGTCCTAATAATCCAAGACAGTTTCAATTCTTCTCTGACTGTTTCTGCAAAGGCATTGTGTCCCTCTCACCAAGTAAATTAACATGTCTGGTCTCATTTGGTCTTTTTTTGTGAGACCTTGGTTGCCTGAGAAACCATTAGAAGAATTGATAAGATAATGATGGTAAAAGGCTTTGAAAGTATGATGTACAGATTACATGCTTAATAATAATATTTTTTAAAGATTTATTTATTTTATTGCAAAGTCAGATATACAGAGAGGAGGAGAGACAGAGAGGAAGATCTTCCGTCCGATGATTCACTCCCCAATAATATTATTTACATAACTGAGAGGGATGTACAACAACGTAGCCTCTGATTAGGGTAGGAAGGATCAGATATGGAAGAAGATGGGTCAGGCAAATGTTTCAGCTTTTATTTATTTGTCTTTGTCTCCAAGGGAAGAGTGGAAGAGGTAATTCTTGCTGTCAAACTACATTAGCACCCAGGGACAGGGGACTGTCATTTGATGACACCTGAGATCCTGATCAGGGGAAGAGTGTTTCAAGGTTTTTACTGGAGTGGTTTTGGTAGTTCTGAGAGGTTGTTGATTTCATTGCTCCAAGGTTGAGAAAATCTTTTCAAGGTCTTTTGGTTGGAAAAGTCCACCTTAGTGCATTCACAGGCCCAGGAACATGCTGCAAAGCTTGGCCAGGAGAGTGGTGTAATCTGCTCTGCTTTCCATCTCTTGACAAGCCAGTTGACATTCCTTGCTGGCCTAATGAGCTGGCTGTTACATTCCCGTGTGCATCTGGGCATTTTGTTCATTGCACAAGGATCAGCAACTGAGGAGACCCCTTCTCCACACACGAGCTCCAAAGTTGGGCAACACATCCTGTGATTTTTCACTGTAGCTGGGGTCTGAGTCCAGCGGCCCAACTAGGGAATTCCCCAAGAAACCTCGTCTGGGGTAACCTCAGACTTGATTCTTACGTGTGCCAGCCAGCGTAGGGTCAGGCATGGTCTGTCACCTGCACCAGCCAATGCACACACTGCCTGATTAGTTCTGCCCCAGCCGCATACTTCATGTGAACTGATGAGTGCTGTGACCTAGCCCAGACAAGGCCCCCACAGGCCCAGTCCTCAAGCAAACCAGCAGGTGGCACAGCATAGTTGTGGGAGTGAGGACCCAACAACCCCCAGCAGGCCCACCACAGCCCCAGACCCAGTTTTTGTATGTGCCAGCCTCTGCTGAGGCTGGGCCCACCCCAGCCCACATAATTCCCATACAGTTCTCATGCACACCCATCAGTGTTGCAGCTTAGCTTAACCCTCCCTGTCCCCAGATCCAACCCTCACATATGCCAACAGGTGCCATGGCCTTGTCCAGCCTGGACCAGCCCCAGCCCTGGTTGTTGTGCTCACCAGCACTAGTTACAACCTGGTGGGGAAGTGCCCACCAGCAGTTACAGCCTAGCAGGGAAATTCCCCACCAGTAGTTACAGCCTGGTGGGGAAATGTCCACAGTTCCACTGCCAGGGTTGCTTCCAGCCTTAACTCTTCTGCCAGAGGGTATTGCAGTCAAACCTTATGTGACTCACACCCAGTCCTGGCACTTACCAGCTAATGTGGCAGCCAGCTTTGGTGGTCCACACCCATTGTGGCTGTCATACTCTCCCATGGAAGCAATAGCACAGGAGTAGAGTCCCAGAAATTCCCCTACTAGGCCTGCTCCAAGCCCTGGATCTGGCATGTACCACTGGATGCTGCAGCCCAGTCTGAGATGGCATGCCCTAGTATTAGCATTGCAAGTAGGAGCTACAGCCTGTCTCAGCCCAGCTCGTGGCGTCACCACTCTCACTAGTGGGTACAGTGGCCTTGCTGACGCCCAGCACCAGCCCTCTTGTGGACTCTTGGGTGTTGCAGTCAAACCAGGCCTAGCCAGTATCCTGTCCTAGCTCTTGCTCATGTCAGTGTGTGCTGTGGACTGGCCCAGCCCAACCTGCCCCTAGACCTGGTCCACATGTATGCCAACAGTTGCTACTGCTCACCTGGCCTGGCCTGCTCCCAGCCCCAGCTCTTATATTCCCTAACAGGAGCTCTGGCCTAGTAGAGGAGTTTCCCAAATCCCCCTGCCAAACCAGCTCCCAGTCCCAGATCCCACGTTTGCTGGCAGGAGCAATGGCCCTGCTTGTCATGGTCTAACCCTCAGTTCCCGCCTTTGTATTATATACCAGTGGACCCTGAAGCCTAGCCCTACCCAGCCTCCTCCTAGCCTCAGCCCCCACTAGTTTCAGGTGGGTTCCTGTCAGGTGAGTTCCATGGTCTAGCCTGACTCTAACCCCCTGCTCTCCACATAAACCAGCAGAGGCAAACCAACAAGATCCCTACAGAATCTGCCACCAGATCCATTCCTCTCTCATTCTGCTGGGTGCTGCAGCTCAACCTGACATGACCCACCACCTGCTCCTACACTCACGAGAGATACTGCAGTCTAGCCCAGTCAGGCATGCCCCCCAGCCCCAGCTTTGCCAGTGAACAGTGGGTCATGCTATTTATCCCACCCCAGGTTTCCTATGCAGGGTGGTGTCCTGGTCTGACTGATACATGCCATCCAGTTTCTCACCCCCCTCCAACCCACTCCATCTCAGCCTCCTGCAAGTGCAGTGGCCCAGTCCATAAAAGTCCCCAGCAGTCATTCTTCCACTTTCAAACATAACCTCAGCTTCTCCCACTCCAATATGTCCCTAGACCCTTTTCCCTAGGCAATACGCAATGTGCCCCCACCCCTGCCTGGGGGCCGTGTTAGCATGTCCTGGCCTTGCATTCCTGCCTTTCCCACATATCTTTTTTTTTTAATTTCACTATACTGGTGTAGTTAAAACAAGTTTGTCATTAATCAGGCCCAGGATGTCCACCAGCTACGGGCTGCTTTCCTCCCAGCAGTGCAACACTTGCCTAGGTACAAGCGAACCTGGAAGTTGTACAGCTGGAGAGTAATAATGACCTAAAAAGTTATATTCTAACCAACCCAGGGGTTAAAACCATCAGCTGATCGGAGTGATGGGCGGTGGCGGGCACTGTGCTTACTAGTAGTACATGTAGGAGCCTGGACTGGGAATGCCTCAAAGTTTTTTTTAGGGGGATTCCCCTGAACAAAATGGAGGAATCAAAGCATTAATCAAAAAAAGATGGAAAATGGAGTAGATGAATCAACCACCTCAGCTTTATGCTTGCAGCGGAAAACTGGACAAGGGGAAACCCTAAGACGGACTATGTCAATCAGTGGACTCTGCACCAGCCTCATCATACCTGGACTGTTGCTGATGATATGTTGGTGCTTCTAATTGATCGAGGTGACGCTCTGCTGGCTCTGCCTACAAACCTGAGAGGGCCTCCCTAAGAGGTCGTTGAACTTGAACTGGACAAGTGGGATGCTGGACTCTGTATGGTGTAAACTTTTAATTAGGGAATCTAAACGGAACTTGAGCTGTGGTTATGCATCAAGGTGAAGGAATTCATGATGGGGGAAGGGTTTGGGGTGAAGGGGGGGGGGAATCCCAGTACCTATGAAATTGTGTCATGTAATGCAATGTAATTAATGAATAAATGAATATTTAAAAAAAAAAGTTATATTCTTCAAAGGCAATTTAGAAAAAAACATAGAAGGGCCATCACGTGGCACTGTGGGTTAAGCCTCTATGGTATTGTCACCCCTTCGGAGTCCCAGCCGTTCCACATCTGATCCAGTTATGGCCTGGGAAAGCAGCAGAGGATGTTCTGTCTTTGAGCCCCTGCACCCTCAGGGGAGACCAGGAAGAAGCTCCTGACTTGGATCAGCTCGGCTACAGCCATTGCAGCCATTTGGGAGATGAACCAGAGGCTAGAAAAGCTCTTTGTTCTCCTTTTATCTGCAACTCTGTCCTTCAAGTAAAATAAATCTTAAAAAAAAAAAAAAAAGGACTAGATTGGGATTGGTAATGACTGAGAATCAAGCTTTGACTGTAATGTTCTTGAGCAGTTAAGGATCCAGGAGGGAAAGCTCTTCTTTACCTCATTTTCAAAGAGATTTGGAAAAGAATAGAATATAAATAAAATTAGTTATGCTTGAAATAATAACACATATTTACCTTATATTATCTGTTTTGTTTACTTAGACTATCCTTTACATAATAAATATATATATTTAAATAAGTGCCATCTTTCTTTGTCATTTGAGACTGGATATTTATTAGCAGCTTAGAGCCCCCTCCACCCCAAAAAGGAAAAATTGTTTAAAATAGCCAAATAACATAATTGGGAGAGGAGCACCCGGGCTAGTAATAAAGCCTGTTGAGTGCCCACCTCCAGCTGCAGCCGGAGCTTCCTGGTGGTGCAGACCTGCCAGGCAGTGCCGATGCCTCAGGCAGCTGGGTTGCAACACCGTCATGGGAGGCTTGAACAGGGGTCGCAACCACAGGCTTCAGAGCGCTTCCCTTTCCCAGGGCTGCTGTGGATATGTGGGGGGTGAGTAAACAGACTGCAACTCCAGATGTTTCACTCTCACTCTGACATTCTTTCAGATTAAAATAATAATAACAAAAGCCTTAAATGTTTAAAGAAAACTTTTAACTTGAACTATTTGGAAAATGATCTACTGATTTTGTTGAGTTCACAGAAACACCTAAAAGTAATGACCAGGATATGAGAAATTAGTTCAGATCGGATACGGTGATTACAATAGAGGATAATCCATTGCAATTAAGTCCAGACAGAAGTCTACAGAACAGGTTGTGAGGGTAAGCACTGGTCCCTGGAGGCAGAGGTGGTACACTGGAAACTGGCTCTGCCACATGCCGCTGTGCGCCTCTGACACTCTCCCTAACCCTTGAGTTTCATCTCCTCCTCTGTGAGCCAAGACAGTGCCTCCCCCTTGGACGGCTATGCGGATTAAGTGAAAACTCATTTGGTCAGTGGCTGTTCATTAGGCACCCCAAATTCGTAAGTTTAACAAAATCCAGCTGGCAAAGAAATCCTGACAGCTTGTGGACTATTTCATGCATTTCCAGACTGCTAAGGAAGAGAAATCTTGAGCTCTCACTCAGTCCAATAACATCTCCAGATGTGAAGACGGAGGCCCGCGAGTGACATGGAAGCCCTGTGACAGAAGGCAGGACCCAGCTTACTGTGCCTCCCTTCTCCCAAGGTGTCCTTACCTATCAGAAGGAATTCACTGTGACCCAGCTGACCTTGCAAGGTTCCCATCAGCGGACACAAGGGTCAGTTGCTTCCCCAATAGATGAGAACCCTGATGGCCAGGGTTGTCTCAGGTTCATTTGTGTAGGATAATTTCAGGTCTGAGAAGACTGCCCTTGCTGCATTCACAGAACCCGCAGGCCAACTGGAGCCCACCTGACCATTACAAATTCCCTAAAGAGCACGGCATCACCAAAGGAAGGTCATGGACTCCAATGGGCAACCGGGAACTTAGATAGGAGCTAATCATCCACCTTTCAACCCCAATTTCAATGTACAAGACCTTCACCTCTAACTTCTTGGGACCCTGGGAATTAAGCGATAGCTACCCAGCCCCTTGCTCTGTGCTTCACAATGAATACCTCCATCCTTCCACCACCGAAGTGACTTTCTGGTGTCAGGACAGCAGACCCAGTGTTGGGGTTCAACATTAATGCTTCCAAATCAATTTGGAGTGTTAATTTGGGTAACTTATGCAAACAATTGTGAATAAAAGTTAAGTCTCTTGACTAAACCTAACATACTTTTAGCATCTTTAAATAAACAAAACTTAAAAGATAATCAACATGCTGTTTTCTTAAAAACAAATCCTGGGTACAGCACAGTGACCTAGTGGCTAAAGTCTTTACATTAAACGCACCGGGATTCCATATGGGTACCAGTTCTAATCCTGGCAGCCCAACTTCCCATCTGGCTCCCTGCTTGTGGCCTGGGAAAGCAGTTGCGGATGGCCCAAAGTCTTGGGACCCTGCATCCACATGGGAGACCTGGAAGAGGCTCTTTGCTGGAGGAAACTCCAGGCTCCTGGTTTCAGATCAGCACAGCTCTGGCCATTGCAGTCACTTTGGGGAGTGAATCATCAGATGGAAGAACTTCCTCTGTCTCTTCTCCTTTCTGTATATCTGACTTTCCAAAATAAATAAATAAATATTAAAAAAAACAAACAAAAAACAAAATCCTGATCGTAAGTATATCCTTAGCAGAATTATATGTTCTGTGTCTTGGTGATCACACAAGGCCTGACAGAGTTCTTACACATAGAGAATTCACATTTCATATGTTTCAAATGAATGGATTTTTCTTCAGGTTATAGTGTCCATAATTTTTTCCTTCATTTTATTTTGGTACATTTGATAACAATTTAACTTTTCTTTCTACGGTGGTTGGAAACCATGATAAATTTTGATAGCATAGATGAATGAATTGCTCAGTGAATTGCAATGTTGTGGCATCCTGCAGGTTTCATTCAAAATAGGTCCAGGCAGACCTCAGACATAACAGCCAGCAGATCAAGAACTCCATGATTTGCACATCAGGTACAATTTTGTACAGTGTGGCAAAGGCTTTGAGACTGCAGGGATAACAGTGATCTGCACATGTGCTAACCTGAGGGCAAAGTCACTGAGCTTAGTGCATTGCACTGGTCCCACATTGAAGATAATACCAACTTTGGCATCCTACAGGTTAAAGTAGGTTTGTGTGTCCCTCAGACATAATGGCCAGCAGGTTCTGGCAAGATCAGTACCACTAGCAACCTAGCTATTTAGGACGCCTGTTGCCTCCTAATCTTGGGAACTGAGTGAACCGGAAGTTGGACAAACATTGTACAAACAACGGTACAGGAGCACTACAGAATCAAGGAGGGAGAGTGCTGAGCCAGGAGCTGCGGCTACAGAGACAATAGTGGAAGTCTAACATAAGAGTCCAGATCTGAAACTCACTGGATACAGTGGCACAAGTGACTGCAAACAAAGAACTGTCTACCAACCAGAATAAGTAATGTTGAATTGCAGACCTGTGGGTGACACAGCTTGGAAATCCGCCCTAAGGATAAGAATCTGCTAACCAGAAGCACAATGGCCAAGAACAAAAGAGACAAAGGCACAATGAATATTATGGAAGACTCCCCTACAAAGGAGCAAAACCAACCTCACAGTTAACTGAGAAAATGGGGGTACAGAATTCAAAACACTTGTTATGAAGTTTCTTATCAACAATGAGAAGCACATGCAGGAATTTAAGGAATATGGCACACAGGAAATAGCAACACTGAAACAAAATCAAGCTGAATTATTGAGAATGAAGGATACAATAGAGCAAATAAAAAATCAGTGGAAAGTCTCCAAAATAGAATGAAGGAGGCAGAAGAAAGAATCCCATAATTCACCAAGGGAAAACAAACAAAAAAGCTGGAAGCAGAGCTGGAACAGGCTAAACGAAACTATTCAAGAATTAAGAGATACTATTAAAAGGTCAAATATAAGAGTTATGGGAGTCCCAGAAGGTGCAGAAAGAAAAGCTGGGTTTAAAAATTTATCCAGGGCCCGGCGGCGTGGCCTAGCGGCTAAAGTCCTCGCCTTGAACGCCCCGGGATCCCATATGGGTGCTGGTTCTAATCCCGGCAGCTCCACTTCCCATCCAGCTCCCTGCTTGTGGCCTGGGAAAGCCGTCGAGGACGGCCCAATCTTTTGGGACCCTGCACCCGTGTGGAAGACCCGGAAGAGGTTCCAGGTTCCCGGCTTCGGATCGGCACGCACCGGCCCGTTGTGGCTCACTTGGGGAGTGACTCATCAGACAGAAGATCTTCCTCTCCTGTCTCTTCTCCTCTCTGTATATCTGACTTTGTAATAAAATAAATAAATCCTTAAAAAAATAAAAATAAAAATTTATCCAATGAAATAAAACTTCCCTAATCTAGAGAAAAAATTGGGAAACAACATCCAGGAGGGGCACAGAACTCCCAGCAGGCTTGACCAAAAGCGATCTTCACCACAACATGTGCAAATCAAGCTCTGTTCAATTGAACATAAGGAAAAGAGCCTTAAATGAAAAAAATCAATTGACATATACAGAAATGCCAATTAAACTCACAGGAGACCTCTCACAGGAAACTCTACAGACAAGAAGAGAATGGAGTGACATATTCCAGATTCTAAAAGAAAAAAAAAATTGTCAGCCCAGGATAACATACTCAGCAAAGCTTTCCTTTATCTTTGAAGATGAAATAAAATTCTTCCACAGAAAAGAAAAGTTAAAAAAATTCGCCTCTTCCAAACCTGCCCTACAAATAATACTTAAAGATATTTTCTTGACAAAGAGAAATAGCACCCAGCAAAACCAAAGGCAAATGCAAAGAACATCCCAGTAAAATGACAACAGAAGACTAAATCAATGAACAACTCATTGCTAAATGACAAGATCAAATTATCACCTATTTATATTAACCCTATATGTAAATAGATTAAACTCATCAATCAAATGTCATAGATTAGTAGACTGGATTAAAAAACAAAAGCCAACTATTTGTTGCCTACAGGAGACAACATCTCACCAACTTAGATCAGTGGAAACTCTATCTTATGGATTTTGATGTTTTGTTACTAGCTGCATTTCTTCAAAACATGTTTTTTTCTCATTAAATTCCTCAGTGACTCATAGATCATAAGTAGTACCATTTTCTTCAAGGTTCTTCTTTTCATTTTTTTGAAGATTTATTTATTTTTATTGGAAAGGCAGACATACAAAGAGAAGGAGAGACAGAAAGGAAGATCTTCCGTCTGATGGTTTACTCCCCACGTGATTGCAACGGCGGGTGCTGCACTGATCTGAAGCCAGGAGCCTGGAGCCTGGCTTGTACTAACTGACCTTTATTTTATAAAATACAAAATACATGAGACTTGCCTCACATTAAACAGCTCCTGACAAGGTAATTTTTCTACTGTCCATTATAATTTGCCCCACTCTGGCGGCGCATAGTGGACAGAGCCACGAGGTCAATGGCAGAAGAAATGACAGCCACAGTTCCGTGATCTAGGCGTCCCAGTGTTTGAACGCCCTAATAAACCCACCTTCTTCTGCATCTTGAAACAAGTGAGAGGTTCCTGAAAGAGCAAATAAGAGGAAGACAGGCGCAAAGTAGGAGAGATTTCTGTTGTATATATAGAAATTCTAAAGTGTGAGAATGAAAAGATATTAGAAAGGATCATTGAAAGGCAATGCCTGATTTTTTGACAGGCACATCAATAAGAAAGACTAGGAGAGGCTGGTCCTAGCAAGCTAAGCCTCCACCTAAGGTATCCCACATAGGGACCGATTCGAGTACTGGTTGCTCCGCTTCCAATTCAGCTCCCTGCTTACAGTCTGGGAAAGCAGCAGAGAATAACTCAAGTCCTTGGACCCCCTGTATCCACATTAGACACCTGGAAGAAGTGCCCGGCACCTGTGTCTAGACTGGTTCCGCTCTGGCTTTTGTGGAGTTGTAACTGTACCTTTCAAATAAAAAATGAAATAAATAAAACTTTTTTTAAAAAGGCTAGCCTTTAAAAAAATAAAAGACTAGCTTACTCTTTCAGTCTATTCAAGACCTGTGCTTTTATACTCCCAAGATAATGCTCACATCTGGATTCTCTTGGTTTCTCTTATTTTTATTCATATCTTCCATGTCTGTGGTACCTATTAATTTTTTAAAGACTTATGTACTATTATTTGAAAGACAGAGTGAATGAGAGAGAGAGAGAGAGAGAGAGAGAGCAGTTCCTTCTGCTTGTTCACTCCCCAAATGGTTGCAACGGCCGGAGCTGGGCCTGTCCGGAGCAAGGAGCCAGGAGCTTCTTCTGGGATTCACACGTGGGTGCAGAGACGAAAGAACTTACACCATATTTCATCAACAGGAAGGTAAATCAGAAGTGGAGTAGCTGGGACAAAAACTGGTGCTCACATACCCCTATACTACAGACAGAAGCTTAACCTACCTGACCCTGGCAATGACCCCTGGTATTATTGTTATATAGTGGGGCTAAGGAATGGCCTATGCTCCTTTGACCAAGTGAACACACACACACACACACACACACACACACACACACACTCTCTCTCTCTCTCTCTCTCTCTCTCTCTCTCTCGCTCACCTTTTCTCTCTCAGACACATGGGGCAAACAATTTCTGAATGCAAGCATTCTCAGAGACATTGCAGATCCTGTTTGGTGGAGCCTGGTAGGGTTGGAAGTTTCCCATTGCCTTCCTTATCACTCCATCCGAGCATGGTCCACGAGCATTCACCTTCTGACCGGACTCGACAGCATCTGCCCATGGGTGTGCTCCTGGCAATGGGAAGTTCTCTTGTAGACCCCTGGTCCCTCATCCTACCACCTCTTCTTTATCCTCAGTGTGCTTACACGGTCTTGCTCGTCCTCTTCTTTCAGCCCTCACTTCCCTCTCCAGGAGCCTTGGCCTCATCCAGTGGCCTGGAAGTCCTCTCAGGGTCAGGCCTGGGCTTGGGTCACAATCTTTTTTGACTCCGACCTGTTTCCACTGTCTGAGAGGAGGAGACAGGGGCTTTATATCCTGAAGGTGCAGATAAGATTAGAGGATCTGTTTTCCTGTGCTTTTCTTCCACCGCTCTGCTTTGGCCAGCCCTTTAAAAACTCTGACATAGGGGCTCGGCGGCGTGGCCTAGTGGCTAAAGTCCTCACCTTGAAGGCCCCGGGATCCCTTATGGGCGCCGGTTCTAATCCCGGCAGCTCCACTTCCCATCCAGCTCCCTGCTTGTGGCCTGGGAAAGCAGTCGAGGACGGCCCAATGCATTGGGACCTGCACCCGCGTGGGAGACCCGGAAGAGGTTCCTGGTTCCTGGCTTCGGATCGGCGTGCATCGGCCCATTGCGGCTCACTTGGGGAGTGAATCATCGGACAGAAGATCTCTCTGTTTCTACTCCTCTCCTCTCCGATAAAAATAAATAAATCTTAAGAAAAAATTCTGACATCTTGGATGAGACAGTTATTATCTCTCAATGAGTCCATATGGGTGTCATTTTCCCCTTGCTACTGTTCCCTCCAACTGAAAGAGCACTGGTTTCTTCCTAATCGTGTGCAATAATGTATGGCTGTTTTAACTTGCTAGTTTTGGCTCTAACTAGTAATTACTCCCTGCCGAAAACCAAGGAAAAGGCAACCTCACCACATGAGGAAGTTGAAAAGATCTACAACTGTGACTACGGCCTGTGAGTAAAACTAGACTATGGGCTGTTTTATAAGTAAAATGTGACTAGAACACTGCCATGCCCACTCTTTTATCTGGTTTTGTTATTGCTTTTTCTTCAAAATAGCAAATCTGAGAACTTGCAACAGTGGCCATATTGCATGAAATCTAGGATGCTTATTATCTGGTTTCTTAGGGGAAAATTTTGATACAATACCTTTGATACAGTGTATTACACCTAAAAGCAAGGCTACCCCCAACAAAAAGGAGTTCCCTTATCTGCTGCTTTTATTGGACTTGGGTAGTTGTGGTCTTTTTTAAAAAATGCAATTATGTTTTTTAATTAATTAATGGTTTTCAATTTGAAGGGCACAGAAGGAAAGGGAGTAACAGAGACAGATCTTGCCTCCACTGGTTCACTATCTAAATGTCCGCAACAGTCAGGGCTGGGCTAGGCCAGGTCAAAGTCAGAAGCCCCCAACTCAGTCCAGGTCCCCCAGAGCGTCTGAGCCCTGGCCTGCTGCCTCCCAAGGTGCACATTAAGCAAGAAGTTGGGACTCAAGCTGGCACGCCAATGTGGAACAGGAGCATTACAAGTAAGGACTTTATCATGCTGTAAAACACCTGCCCCTGTTGTAGGCTTTTTGTTTTGTTTTCTCTTGAACAGAAGATTTAGGCTCCAAAGCAGGTTATCCTTCCATTTTCCTGAATACACTTTTTTAGTATTATAGGCATTGTTAAATTTTAAATGGCAAAATCTACAAAATAAAGACTGCATGTAACTATCTGAAGTTTGATTCAGATGGCAGGTCCAGAAAGTTGAAACCTCTCTCCATCCATCTGTTTTTAGACAGCTGGTCACCAATTTTTTTAAATGTTTATTTGTTTTCATCTACTTGAAACCAGAGCAACAAAGAAGAGAGAGAGAGAGAGAATGAGATTGTGAGATCATCCATCTGCTGGCTCCCTTCTTAACCAGGCCAAAGCCAGGAGCTAAGAACTCAGTATGCATCTCTCATATGAGTAGCAGGGACCCACACACCTAAACCATTATCTGCTGCCTTCCAGGTTGCCTTAGTAGGAGCTGGATCACAAGTGGAGTACCAGGACTCAAAATAACACTCTAATATGGAATGCAGGCGTTACAAAGAAACAGCTTAATGTGCTGTGCTGTAACACTCAATGGTCACGAAATTCTATTTCCACTTTATATGACTCTGATAGCAATGCCCCTTTATTCCAGTTCTCTATTTAAAGTTCCCAGATCTTACCTAGTGTGTCAGCAGTCCCTTTCCTATTTCCTTTCACAAAACTACTCCATCCCCTACTCGCTATCATCACAGCAATCTTCTTTATCCACGAAGGACACCTAAAACTAGACAGTATCAAGCCCTATACTACTATGCTTTTTCCTGTACATACTTACTTATGATAAAGTTTCATTTGTAAACTTGGCACAGTAAAGGATTAATAATCATAGGAAAATTATAATAATATATTGTTATAAAAGTAGGTGAATGTGGTCTCTCTCAATAACTTATTGTATTGCACTCAGCCTTCTTGTTGACTATAGTAGTGTATAAGTCCCCTTGCTAAATCACCCAACTCCCCAACACAGACTATAAATCATAAAATAGCTCTACTTTAACCTAGTCATCCTATGCAGAAACCTGGGAATTAGCTTTGATTTTGCTTTATACTCAAGTCAGATTGATCAGCAGCCCTTTCAACTCTTCCTCCATAAATGCACAGTCATCCTAGCAGACGTAAGGAAAAGTCAATAAGCCACGACCGTGCTCCCAACCCCAAGTCAATACAGACAAGTGGAGGTGAACATGTTAGCTTTATAAAATCAGGCCTGACAGCAGAGCTAATGTGGGTTGCTTATTCCTCTGTCTGCAGGTAAGAAGGTGTTTACAACTAGATAGGCTTCCTACCCAGTCCAGGAGACATGGGCCACCCCATACTCTTCAGTGCAGAAAGAGCCTGCTCCTGTAATATTCAAGAAATGGAAGAGGCTGGCTGGATGCACATGACCAGTTCACAGGCAGAGCTCCACAAGGCTGGGGCTGGGAGGAGCCTGCGTGCCACACCCAGCTCCACCTGCTCAGCAGTAAGGACTATTCTGGAGGAAGGAGTGAAGAAGAAGAAAAGGCAGGGTAGTTACTGGCAAATTGCAGGAGAAAAGATGCTCCTTCTCCCACATTCCCTAGATTTTTGTTCACTTACTCCCACTAGTGAACCATCAACCCTTGTGGGACCACTGCCCTCCTTAGGGACAGGAGTCAAAATCTGCCAGGGCAGTCCTGATGCCAGGGCAATCTGGTTCCAATCCTGGTACCAGCTATGGCTTTTCTAGGATGATGGGGAAGTGTTTTATTGTCAACCCTGGGAGGCTGTAAAGTGGGTCAAAATGATACATAAACTAATTCTAAAAACCTACATCTAAAGCTGGAAATTCTTGTTCTATTTCCTTTCCCAAGCTCTATTGCCTAATTTGTCTGTCTCATCAAAAATTTGACAAGGATATCAGAATAACAGCAAAAAACACTGTGATAATAAAAATTTCCAAACATACAAAATCCCAGATTTGGATACAACTGTCTTTTAAAAGACGTATTTATTTTTATTTTATTTATTCATTTTTATCGGAAAGGAAAATCAGATTTACGAAGAAAAGGAGATACACAAAGATCTTTCATCTGCTGGTTCACTCTCCAAATGGCTACAATGTCAAGCACTGAGTTGATCTGAAAGCAGAAGCCAGGAACTTCCTCAGGTTCTCCCACATGGGTGCAGAGTCCCAAGGCTTTGGGTCGTCCTCTACTGCTCTCCCAGGCCACAAGCAGGGAACCGGAGAGCAAGCAGAGCAGTTGGGACACAAACTGGCACATGGGACACATGGGATCCCGGCACTTTCAAGGTGAGGATTTAGCTATTGAGCCATCATGCAGGACCCACACCTGCATTTTAAAGCAGATTTTCCTGGGAAAATATTCAGGCTATAACTTAAAACTCCGTATCAATTAGCATCAGCCCTTTTGCGCAACTAAGCTCATTTCAGGAAAAGATAGCCGCAAGAAGCCAAAACACCAGACGCAGTGAGGCACCTAGGAGGTCCTCTATCCCAGCAGGGTATGGTTGGGAGCAGAGAGGGAGAAAGAGAAGGGAAGGGGTGCACATGGAGGCCTGTTTCATGCCCTCTAGGTGGACCTTGGAGGGATTGGTCGGTAGGGTCTGTGGGTGGGCCTCAAAGGACTGCTGGCTACTTTTACCTCCCTATACATCTTGGTGGGGTAGCAGGGGGTGTACACAGGAGACAGTGAGGCAAGCTGCAGATGACACTCTTCCAAAGCGAATAGCATTCAAGACTTCACAATCTCCTCCTGAAGTTAGAAACTTAACTTGATGGTAGCCCGTGCCATAAAGCTTTTTTGTTTTAAATGTGTTTCTACCTTTCTATTTATTCAGACTCTCTGATTTTTTCCATTCCCCAATGAATTCCATGTTTCCGGCTTCCTAGTGAGGAGTTTTCTGTAGACTTCATCAACCACTGGTGAGCAAGGGGCGGGCACTGTACCATAGAAAATTAGGCGACCAATGGGATTCAACCCTGTTGCCACTTCTGACGCAATTTCCCCATAATAACATCTACCCTGGAAGGCAGCAAGTGACTGGCCAAGCACTGGCTTCGCCTGCCTGGGAGACCTGGCCTTGCCTGGACCAGTCCCAGCTGCTGGCAGCATTTGGAGAATGAAACAGCACACGATGTCTTCCCATGTCCCATTCTCGCCCCACTACCCTCACTCTGTCACTCTGCCTTTCAAATAAACAAGCAGGTAAATAAACACCATGAGCAGATATATTCAAGTCTGCGCCAGATGAGGCAGAAAGGGTGCTTCCCTCGCCTCTTCCTATGAAACTGCTTAGGGCTGTAAAATGTGCAGAAGGGATTTTCAACTAGTTGTCACATTTACTTCAGCTGAAGAACAGGCATGGACAGATTTCAGAACTGAGTTACTGTTAATGTTCCAGAGCTTGTTTTCAGTGATCCATCAGGTCAGTTGTTCTTCTCCAACGGGCTCCTGATTCACTGTTTCTCTTGCACTCTGACTACTGCAGGCCTTGAGTAACGTTTATGCCTGCCGCATATGTAGGTGGAATTAGTAGCACGTGGCTTTAGCACTCAACCCCTCTGTAAGTTACCCTATTCCTTCCAAAAAAAAAACTTTTAGTTTGATTTCTAAATGTTAACCTTTTTCTTTTAAAGACAAATTTGTTTGAAAGACCAAGTGACAGAGAAAGAGAGCTCTTCCATTCCCCAATTTGTGACAACCACCAGGTCTGGGCTAGGTCAGAGCCAAGAACCAGGCTCTGCATTCAGGTGTCCCACATGGGCAACAGGAACTCAGGCCATTGAGCTGTCACCTGCTGCTTCCAGGAGCATTAGCAGGCAGCTTGGGAGCAGAATACCCTGGGTTCACACCAGCACCTGATATGGGATGTGGGATGCAGGCATAACATCTACCCCAGATCCATTCATGTGTACCTTTTTTTTCTACAAAAGTAAAGGCAATTGATGGCCTTCCGTCCTTTATTTTCTCTTCATGTTTCTGGCATCTTGCATTTTTTTCCTGGCTATTATAGATATAATTCCTCTAGGTTTGAGTTGTAGAGATCCAACTTTGTGAGATATATATGAAATAAAGATGATTAAAGTGACCCAAAGTTACACTGTTTAAATATCTCCCTTTTCTTACCTGTGTGGAGAGAATCCCTGAGCCAATCTGGGCTCAGCCTTGGGGATTACTGTTCTGTTTCTCTCTATATATTTTCATCACTGCTGCACCTTCCCTTACAATACAAACTCCAGAAGCTTCGCTGACACACACCTCGAGGCACAGGCAAAACCTGCTTGCCATCTATATTAGTTTATGCCTCTGACTCCTGCCTAGGTGAACAACTGAAAAATTTCAGCTTACCTCCATCTTTCCTTCTCAAAGTTGTCCACCTTCTATCTGAGCACTTGGCTTAACTACCAGATTATGGCTCAGTCTGACTATAACAGAGAGTGACATCACAAACACAAACTGGAGGGTCAGGAAACTTTCCATAGGAAACAGAATGAGTGCTTGGTGGAGACACCAGGCATGCTTGCAGGGACGTGAGCAGGAGCTCTGGGAGGCCAGGACTTTTCTACACCTGTCCAGTTGCTCTTACTATTGATTCTTCATCTGCACCTTTCACAAACAGGCTCTCTGTTCCAGAATCCGCTTTCTTGCAGTCAGAAGGGCCCACCTCCTTCAGTGATCTTCCTTCTTCAGTTGTTTTCTTGGGCGCCCAGTCATCACTAACTTAATTAAAACATCTTTACCTTTCCCAAGGGGACCTGCGCATGCCTTCTGTTCCTTTTGGGTACATTCGTGCCGACCTTCCTACGTGTGCATCTGGTCTCTTCACTTCAGTGCTGCTTCTGTTTCCTGAGTTCATGCTCCCTCCAGATCATCATCTTGTCTGTCTTTGGTTCCATTTTTCCACTTTATTTTTAATTTAAGATTGATTTATTTTTTTTGAAAGGCAAATTTACAGAAAGAAGGAGAAAGATCGATCTTCCATCCACTGGTTCACTCCCCAAATGGCTGAAATGGCCAAATATGAGTCAATGTGAAGCCAGAAGCCAGGAGTTCCCAGGCAGGTGCAGGGTCCCAAGGCTTTGGGCCGTCCTCAACTGCTTTCCCAGGCCACAAGCAGGGAGCTGGAAGGGAATTTGAGCAACCGGGACACAAACCAGCACTCTTATGGGATTCTGGCTCTTGCAGGGGGAGGCTTAGACCTGAGTCAGGTCCCGGGCCCCATTCTTCCACTTTCAAACCACCCAATTTTCTCTTTGATTTCCCAAGGAAACATCATTGTTGAAGAAGTATACAAGTTCCAGTCCTTTTACCTCACCTCCCAAAACAGCATGTTCTCTTTATCTGAACAGCCTTCACTCATTCATGTCTGTGAATGTGAATTTAATTATAATATATGTGCACAACATGTAATTATTTGTACTATATAACTTATCAACTTTTTAGGAGTGAGATTTGTAGTTTGTGTCTTTTAAATTACAGCCACTGTGACTACAAAGTAGGGTTAATTCTTGAGTCTGTAGACAAAATACATAAGTCAAGTCACAAGTTCCTCTCTTAGCCTAAAAGCAGTATTTGTGAGCACTTCTAAAATTCTCATGGAAAATGGGATTAAAAGATAAGTTTACTTTGGTATGAAAATTTTGCAACCCAAGCATATTTTTTTCAAATAATATCCCATTTCTATAAACTTTTGAGATGGAATAAAACCAATGAAATGAAATAAAATCTCAAGACATCTGGACATCACATTACCAGTCCCACCTAGAACTCAGCGCTCTCAGAATGCCTTTATCTCTCCGCAAACATTCGTAAGAGCAAAGACTGTGTCACTACCACAATCTAAGCAGTGGAAACAATGCCTGCTGCTGAGTAGATGCTCAAAAAATACATTTATTTCAATAAATGAATAGGAGCTTATCATTGTGTATGTTGGAAAAACGTTTTGATGATATTTGGGAATTTTTAATTTTCAAAAATTTTAAACAAGAACCTCAAAAACCATACCTGTGGATGCACTGAGAGCATGGAGGCTATTGTACAGCATCTGATGAGGGAGTAAGAAAGAGGAGGGCTGCAGACCTGAATCCTACCATCATCCCCAAGCATCCTGAAGATTTTGTAGCTGCAGAAGGCATGTTAACTGCCCACAGTTATGAATCAGCGGTATAAGCCATACAACGTGTTTCTTGCTTATCTGTCCCCTGTAAGGAGAGTTTGTGTGCACACACTTGATCTGGACACACTGGGAGAGACCAAAGGGAGGATGGTCCTGAGGCAGCACAGCAAGAGGTCCCTGTGATCACTGCTCAGGCAAGCCTCTGAACCCATGCTCTGTGCCTGGAAAGCAGAGATAATAAAGGACAGAGTTCCTATAAATCACAGAACACAAACACATCTGCTCTGGGGTCCATGGAGAAAGCAAGCTGGAAGGGAAAGGCATGACAGCCACTGAGAACCGAATTAAGGCGCAACTGTTGGAAATGGAGAGTAATGCTGAGGCACATGGCTGATATTTGAGGACAATTGGGGGACCAGGAAGATGCTCTCCAAGTCAGACTCTGAAGGATCTGATGCCTGCATCTCCAGGTTTTACTGATGAAGCTGAGCTACACACACACACTTCTGTTTGTCAGTATGGCCTAGGGAAAGTGGGGGTATGCATAGAACATGGGGAACAGTGTTCCTATTTCTTTAGTCAAATGAGGGAAATAATCTGCTTTATTCTGAGGTGATCTCTGAGTCATGTGTGACATAAATTAAGTGGAAGCAGCTTGTGGGGGCAGGGTACCATCTGTCACTGTATATTTTAGTGAATTTGATCATCAAGCAAAAAATGCTTACCTCTAAACTAAACTAGGTGGAAAAAGAAGAGAAGAGGTAGGTTCAGGCTTGAATTATCAGATGAGGAGAAAATTTAAAAGTCTGCAGGGACGAGGAAACGAGCTAATGCAAGAGAAGTAAAAGGCAGTTGGAAAAATAATCAATATTGTGAAATGAGGAGAGCAGACTTTTAGCTTGAAAAAACAATGCTTTAAGTTTTATTGATGCTAGGTAGATAGGTAATGGTAGATTTAATAATGTAGATGACAGATTCGTTTGAAAACTTACATGTGACCTTGTAAGTGTAAGTGATGATTTAGAAGTTTAAGCAAATGAGTAGAATAAGATATGACCCAGCTTGCCCAGACGCACTAAGGTAATAATATCTAGGATGTCTTGGATTGTGATTTAGGCAATTTCAGGTTGTTAAGAAGGCTTGTGCTGGCTTGAACAGGTTTAAACTTCCAGAATAGCCTGTTGGGTGACCTGTCAAGCCATCCTGAACTCCATTGCCCAACCACTGTGCCTGACATAGGTATTTAATCACTGTTTCACCTTCAACACCTTCTCAGGTCTTACTAAGTCAGCTGTGCCTTCTGCCTGGCTTTCTAGCCTCACCCATCCCATCGCTCTTCCTTCTTCGAACTCTCAGGACAATCCCCTCCTATCTCTCTTCTGCCCTGCCTTTGGTCTGAAATCTAAGCCACGTCCTGTCTGACCGACTAGAAGTCATTCTTCTGCCTGGGCTGAGCCTACGTTTCAGTTCCACCATGGTTTTTGTTGATCGCCCAATTCTTCAAACTCACAGTTGTCCAATTGCATTTTTCCATGTATTGTTCATGACTGCTTCACATGTATAAGGAAGAAAATAAAGTTAAGAAAGCTGTTAAAGAGAGAAGCTTCCCATTTTAGATTCAAATTTTGAGAGTGGGTGTTATTGAAAAGATGGAGAATGTGCAGCAAAACAGTCCCGGGGCCTTTGGTAAGGGTAAAAAGAAGGTTGGTCTTTTTTTTTTTTAAGATTTTATTATTATTGGAAAGCCGTATATACAGAGAGGAGGAGAGACAGAGAGGAAGATCTTCCATCCAATGTTTCACTCCCCAAGTGAGCCGCAACGGCCGGTGCTGTGACAATCCGAAGCCGGGAACCAGGAACCTCTTCCGGGTCTCCCACGCAAGTGCAGGGTCCCAAAGCTTTGGGCCATCCTCTACTGCTTTCCCAGGCCACAAGCAGGGAGCTGGATGGGAAGTGGAGCTGCCGGGATTAGAACCGGCGCCCATATGGGATCCCGGGGCTTTCAAGGCAAGGACTTTAGCCGCTAGGCAACGCCGCCGGGCCCTAAAATACATTTTTTAAAGGTTTAATGATTTATTTATTTTTGTTTGAAAGGCAGATTTACAGAGAGAGGGAGAGACAGACACAGGTCTTCCATCTGCTGGTTCACTCCCCAGATGGCCACAATGGCCGCTGCTGAGGTGACCTGAAGCCAGGAGCCAAGAGCTTCTTTCCTTGTCTCCTATGTGGGTGCAGGGGCCTAAGGGATTTGAGCCATCCTCTGATGCTTTCCCAGGCCAAAAGCAGGGAGCTGGATGGGAAGCGGGGCAGTTGGAATTAGAATCAGCACTCATTTGGGATCTCGGCAGATGCAAGGTGAGGACTTTAGCTGCTAGGCTACTGCGCTGGGCCCAAGAGATAATTTTTTTAAGATTAATTTAATTTTTCTTTTTTATTGAAAAAGAAGATTTATATAGAGAGAGGAGAGACAAAGATCTTCTGTCCACTGGTTCATTGCCAAAGCGACCACAATTGCCTGAGCTGATCTGATCCAAAGCCAGGAGCCAGGAGCTTCATTTGGATCTCCCACATGGCTCCTAGGTCCCCAGGCTTGGAGCCATCCGGTACTGCTTTCCCAGGCCACCAGCAGGGAGCTGGATGGGAAGTGGAGCTGCCGGGATTAGAACTGATGCTCACAGAATCGTGGCAATTGCAAGGCAAGGATTTAGCCACCAGGCCACAGTTTCATGTGGATTAAGTTGCAGAGGAGAAAAAATGACTAATGTTTTGTATTAATTATGTTATATTATGCTTCCTTTGTAAAAATAACTTCATGATGACTGAAATACTGTAGCTGAGCAAAGACAGAGCGGAAAGAGAGAGTGTGCAGCAGGCACGCTCAGAGGTTAGGGTGAAGGCAGCGACAACCACGTGAGAGTTAGAGCGGCCAAGCTGGCACGGCCAGTCCGGGAGCTCGCACGGGCTGAGCAAACAGCCTGCTCAGCCTCTTTCCCAGGCAACCCTGCCTTACCCAACGCTATCACCCAGCTGGCACTGCACTCAGCATTCCAGAGACATTTTAATGTCTGGGGAAAATCATTAAAATCTGGAAACATGGTATGTGCTTTGTCTCTCCATCCCAGACTGCAGAACTTTTCAGGTGAAACTCTGTCCCCCGCCAAGTGGGCGAAGCGAAGCGCAGGGAAATCCAGGCAAGGGTCTGTTTGCCTTCCCCCCAGGAGCGCACCACACACTGTCCAATTTGCTTCAACAAAACATGTTTAGAAATATCTAACAACTGCAGCAGCATTTTCCCTTCCACAGATGGTGGGGCTGATTCATACCCAAAACCTACCTGGAAGAAATAATCACCCCACTGTTCACACTAACGTTAACAGCTCCCTGCTGCTCAGGTGACTTCAAAAAGCACTCCAGAAGCAAGCGTTAAATAAGAATTTAAAACCAGTATGGGCCTGGAGCAGCAGCCTAGTGGCTAAATCCTCACCTTGCATCCGCTGGGATCCCATATGGGCAACAATTCATATCCTGCTGTTCCATTTCCCATCCAGCTCCCTGCTTGTGGTCTGGGAAAGCAGTAGAGGATGGTTCCATGCCTTGGGACCCTGTACCCATCCATGTAGGAGACCCAGAAGAAGCTCCTGGCTCCTGGCTTCAGATCAGTTCAACTCCATCCATTGTGGCCACTTAGGGAGTGAACCTGCAGACGGAAGATTTTTCTGTCTGTATCTTCTTCTCTCTGTATATCTGCCTTTCCAATAAATGAAAATAAAATAAAATAAAATAAAAATTTTAAAAACACATTTACTTCCATATTAGAATCTGATCATTTGTTTTTCTTAGTAATCCAGTGAAGCAGACAGTACAGATTTAGTTTGTAAAGGTAATAGAATAGATGATTAAAGACAAACATGCAGACAGTTCAGCTGCCTGTCTTCACTGCTTGACCCTACCCAGCACTCCACATGGCTTCCAACACTGATCTCTTCATACGTTCACCTGCCTGGCATGGCATGGCCCTTTATTAGCCCCTATCTTCTGGCTGCAATTGGGTATACACAGAACCTGATCTTTCAGGAAGACATTGTGCCTGTCACACCACCTGCAAGCTTAACTTTACAGCTGTTATTACCATGTGTTGTCAATCAATGCAAACTGTCTTTACCACAACTTCATAAAAAGCAGTCAAATCTCAAAAGATGCTGTTTTTAAAATATGACTTTTTGGGGTAGGTAGAGCTACAAATGTAAAATCTGTACATGCCAAGGATCCTTTATATGGTTATGAAGTCATAGGACATGGCTCTCATGCATTAATTTTATATGTCAGCTTGATTGGTATAGGAAAGCCCAGATTATCTGGCAAGATATTATTTCTGAGTGCATCTGTGAGGACATTTCTGGAAAAGATTCACATTTGAATCAAGAAGATTCACCCTCACATACGTGGGCAGGCATCATTCAGCTCATTGAGAACCCCAAATTTTTAAACATGACAAAGGTAGAACAAATTCTCCTTCTTGAGGGTGGACATCCATCTTTTCTTATGCTCAGACACTGTCGCTGCCAGTTTCCAAGCCTTTGGATTCATGCTGAGACTCACACACGTGGCTCTCTGGTTTTCAGGCTTTGGATTGGGCCGGAGCCACGCCACCAGCTTTCCTGGGCCTCCAACTTGCAAACAGCAGTCTCTATGACTTCTCAGCCTCCAAACATTCATGGGTTAATTCCTCACCATAAATCTTTTCCTGTGTATATATATTTTTTTTATTATTTAACTTCATTAATTACATTGTATTATGTGACACAGTTACATAGATACTTGGGTTCTCCCACCCCTGCCCAAACCCTCCCACCATGGTGGATTCCTCCACCTTGTTGCATAACCACAGCTCAAGTTCAGTTGAGATTCCCCCATTGCAAGCATACACCAAACATAGAGTCCAGCATCTTATTGTCCAGTCAAGTTCAACGTCTTCTTAGGTATACCCTCTCTGGTCTGAAGACAGAGCTAGCAGAGTATTATCCCAGTCAATTGAAAGCTCCATCATACCATCAGCAAAAATTTACATCATTATGGAATTAATTGACATAGTAATGAGTAACCAACATGTTGAAAGTAAATACGAGTTCCCAGCCACCTTCTGTGACCACCTCACCTATACTTCAATTTAGTTTATACACAACATATAACATTCAAAACATAACATGTTATACATAACATCATATCATCTTAAATTAAGGCAAACATTCCTGTGTATATTTACACATATCCCTTTGGTTCCGTTTCTCAGGGTTGGGGTTACAGGGATCCCCGCCTAGGATCCATACTTCACACCCCCTCAGATGTTAACATGATATGCATTTTCAATTCTTATGGATCTAGTTGACTTCTTCAGAATTTTATGTGGATTACTGTATGTCTGCGATTTAACATGCTCATACAAATATCTAAAATTGCACTGTCATACTTGTCAATGTGGTTACTGAGCACATGCTGTGAGTGTAAAAAATAGGATTTTAAAGTCTTGGCAGCAAATAGCCTATTAATTTTTTTCAAA
This sequence comes from Ochotona princeps, assembly GCF_030435755.1. NCBI lineage: Eukaryota > Metazoa > Chordata > Mammalia > Lagomorpha > Ochotonidae > Ochotona > Ochotona princeps. The sequence goes on along the minus strand of NC_080834.1, from coordinate 18,719,769 downwards.
GGTGCACAAAGAGAGAGAAAGAAAAGAGAGAAAGAGAATTTCTCACTTGTTGGTTTACTTTTCTTAAATGCTCATGGCCTGAACCATGCTATTACAAAAGCCAGGAGCTGGGAACTCAATCCGGGTCTCCCCCCGGGGGTAGGAATCCAACCACCTGAGCAATCCCCTTGCCTCTCAGACCGGCCCTGGCAGGAAGCTGGAAATTAAGAGCTGAAGCTGGAGCTAGGAATCAAATCCAAGCACTCCGATGTGAGACGCTGGCTTCTTAACCACTAAGTATCTACTCCCCAATTAATTGTATTACTATTGAGATTATAGTCCACCAGACATCTTTCATTGCATGAAATACATTACTAACATCATCTGTTTTTCACTTTTTAGATTAACTTCCAGAAAATCTAAAATTAAATATGTAATTGCCATATTTCTATAGCACAATGATCAAACTTACACATCTAGTCATTCTTAGGCTGAGATTTATTCTTATTTAAACATATCTTTGTTTCTCATTTGATATAACATGATACACATAATGTAAAAATGAACATTAAACCATACTTTTCCCAGAGAAATATCTTCAGAGAATATATTTTTGACAAATGGCATTGGTTAGATTATGCTGTGCTGGAACAGAAGACATCCTATTCATGAGAAAGACTCATCAAAGAAGTAGTTACAGCTTTATTTCCTTTAAAAAGGAACTGATTAAATCAGTTTTAAAAACTCACTTCTGAGGAGCTGGTGCAGTAGCCTGTGGCTAAATCGTCATCTTGGATCTGCCAGGATCCCATCTGGGCACTGGTTCTAATCCCAGTTGGTCCGCCTCCCTTGCAGTTTCCTGCCTGTGGCCTGAGAAAACAGTAGAAGATGGCCCAAGGTCTTAGGACCTTGTACCCATCCATGTAGGAGACCCAGAAGAAGCTCCTGACTCCTGGCTTCGGATTGGCTCAGCACTGGCTGTTGTGGCCACTTGGGGAATGAACCAGCAGACAGAAGATTTTTCTCTCTGTCTCTTCTTTTCTCTGTATATCTGCTTTCTAATAAAAATTTTTAAAAACTCTTCTGAACATGTATGTATGTATGATCCCTTAAAAAATCACAATTGATTAGACTATTTTTTCTAATTAAATAACTACATGTAACAAAAAGAAGCTATAATTTATTTTTCTATAAAAGCTTCGATTGGGGGTCATATTAAAAGCTTTTCCATTCACTAACGGGTGAGGAAAGAGTGTCAGAAGAGCACTTTAGGCTATGACACATGTATGGATTATCTATTGCTGCACAATGATGATTCGTGGATTCCTGCATTTCTTACTCCAGATTTTGTGAGTCAAACATTGAGGTATGCCTTGCCTGGGTCCTCTGAAAGACTGACCTCAGGATATTTACCAAGGCTTTCACCCCACCTGAGCTGTCACTGGGCAAGGATCCACTTGTATGCCCATGCAGCTGTGAGCAGCATTCAGTCCTACCAAGGGTGACAGAGAGCCTCCGTGCCTGCCACATGAACCCCTCCACAGGGAGGTGAACAACACAGAAGCTTGCTTCTCTAAACAACAACTTGCTTCTCTAACATCAGCAAGATGGATGTTAGTCTTGGTTAACACAATCACACACATGTAACCAAGAGCTGCCTATTACCTCTACTGTGTTCTGCTGGTTAGAAGCAAAGTAGCACCCAAATGATCCGCTAGAGCTAATTTAGTTAATACTAGGATATGCAAAACACTGGTAGAAAATGCCCATTATAAAAAACTATTCACAGACTTCAAAGTGAGTTTTTTTTTCAACAAAACTATTTTAATTCCATTTTCCAACAGACTTTATGAAATATTCTTGCATTTTTAAAGTGATCTGGAAGAGAACAAAAGCACAATTTTCCACGCTTCCAATATACTGTTCTCAATAGTGAACTGGCATGCAAATAAGACTAGGCAAAGATATATAGACTTTCTGCTTCCTTTAAAAAAGAAGAGGAAATTTGGATAAGTCATAGTATATATTGTCAATGCTCAGAAGAGAGAACTCGTGGATTTCTTAGATTCTTGGTTACTTAAAGATGTTATTTAATGTGCGACATCCCTTACCCTAAAGCTGAACATACTGTATCTTAGTATCTGCTCTTATTTTTCAACAAATACTTATTGACCAATTATGGCACTAGGAGCTGTTGATACAACGTGAGGAAAAAAAATGAGGACTCTGCTCTCACAGAACTTCTAGTAGTACAAAAATGGAGACGGAATGAATCATTATCGTAAACACAATATAAATATTAATGGGCAATTTGATAAAAGATAATAGAGTGCTTTGAGGAATAAAAGGAAAATCTAGATGGAAATAAATGTTGAAATAAGGTCTAGAGGCCTATAGTTACAAGATGAGTAGTGATCAGCGAACAACTTGAAATCACATGAATGTTTTGCTTTGTGCTTTGTGCTTTTTTTAGAGGCGGGTAGGGAGAGATCCCAACCACTGGCTCACTCCCCAAAAGCCTGCAGCAGTTCATCAAAACTGGGAGTCAGGAACTCAGTCCAGGTCTCCCACACTGGTGGGAGAAGCCCAGTCAGTTGAGTCATGGCTGCTGCCTCCCAGGATCTACATTAGCAGGAAATGGAATCTGGAATTGCACCTGGGTTTTGTGCCCAGGTACTCCGATGGGGGATGTTAAATGTGGACATTTTATCTGGTAAGCTAAATGCCCATCCCTTTAAACTTTTGCTTTTCAGGCTTTCTGCGTGAAGTGTAGTAAGATAGAGTGTATTTGCCACAAAAAAAGATATCACCCCTCTGCCTCTTTCTCCTTCCTTTTTTCTAAAACTCTAACCTTGAAATAAATAAATACCATCTTCTTTAAAAGGCAGAAGAAGCTACACAGTAACAGTTCTCCTGTAACTTAAATTTTGAACGGAAATGTTAGTGACACTACCTGAGCTTGGCAGTGCTGTCTGTAATCAGCTCTGACAAATTACTACTAAGCAAACCCAACACCTCCAACAGGTTTTACCTCTGCAGACACGGCAGCTACCAAACAGTAACACTTTCAGTACTTGGACCAAACAACTCTCTCAGGGTTTGGAGAATGCAAATTAAATATAATGAGCAATGAAATTCTTCTTTTATGCATATAAGTGAACACTTTTAAGCTATTGTCCAATTACTAAAAGACAGCAACTATTTTAAGATTTTTTTTTTTTATTGGAAAGTCAGATATACAGAAAAAGGAGGAAAAACAGAGAGAAAGATCTTCTGTCCGCTGATTAGCACTCCCCAAGTAGCTGCAACAGCCGGAGCTGAGCTGATCTGAAGCCAGGTGCCAGGAGCCTTTTCAAGGTCTCCCACGGGGGTGCAGGATCCCAAGGCTGTGGGCCATCCTCAACTGCTTTCCCAGGCCACAAGCAGGAAGCTGGATGGGAAGCGGGGCCGTCAAGATTAAAACTGGCATCTTTATGTTATTCTGGTGCGTGCAAGGTGAGAATCTAAGCTGCTAGGCTAATGCGCTGGGCCCAGCAACTACTTTTCTAAGAAAATTATTCTGTCCAAAATTAATAACACAATATTTCAGTCTCATGGAGTTTCTCAGAATGCAAACATAGCATCTGAATTAAAATTTCATAAAATTGACTTGACAAACTATGTTTTTGTTTTTTCCTGTTGGTTGGCTACTCAGGATAAACACTGTGAGGCTGTTAGAAATAGTACTGTGTTTTATCCACCTTTGACCCATAGAGGAGAGATTTTTCTGGACAAACAAATGAATGATTACCATGTGGATTGCAAAATATAATTGAAATCAACAATGGCCCTTTAAAAAGAGCAGAAATACCACCGATGAATTCAACATAGGTATTTGTCCAAAAAAATGAACAGGAAGGAAATTCAGATCACACTAATGAAATACAGAGTTCTGAGTTATCAAAAGAAGACCAAACATATTCTAGAACGTAAATAGCTTCCTAACATAAAATGTCTATTCTGTATTCTGTCTACGATAGTTGTTTACAATGAATTTTTTTCACATTTTTTTACATTTTATCATTATTGCTACCATTTTATGATACAGTTCCATATTCCATTATCCCCTCCCAAATTCCCTCCCCCCCCCAGTTTCTCTGTATCATTACTAACATATAGTTCTTCATACTCAGTCATATGTCCATCATTGCGGGCATGGACAATGGCAGAGAGTCCAGAATCCTATTGTCAAGATATAGTAAACAGTTTCATTGTAAGTTCATCTTTGTCTGGAAGCAGAAATGCATACTACACTACATCCTCACATCTGAATGTTAGTCTCCATTACACAACTACTGTACATCCCCTTAAATGAAAAGTCATGATACAAAATCAACAATAGAAAGAAAAACAGAAATTTACAATGACATGAAGTTAAATGACATGTTACTAGATATGACACTCTCCATTACACAGCTACTATACATCCCCTTAAATGAAGAGCCACAAAACAAAATCAACATCTGGGAGAAAAAAGAAATTAACAACACCAAGAAGTTAAATAACATGCTATTAAACAACTAACGTGTAGCTGAAGAAATGAAAATCAAGAACCTTCTTGAAGAGAATGATGCCACTGCATGATCTATGAGTCACTGAATGATTTAATCAGAAGAAAGTATTTTGAAGAGATGAAACCAACAGAAAACAAAACCCATGTGATATAGTTTCCGCTGATCTTTGTTGAAGTGTGTCTCCTCCAGACAATAAACAGATGGGTTTTGTTTTTTAATCCAGTCTACTAATCTATGATGTTTTATTGAGCTTAAGCCATTTACATTCAGAATTTAATATACATGGGTGGTACTTTGGTCCTGCCATTTTAGGAATGGGTTGTTCATTGGTTTAGTCTTCTGTTGTTATTTTACTGGGATGTTCTTCCCATTTGCCTTTAGTTCTGGTAGGTGCTATTCCTCTTCTCTTTCAAGAGAACATCTTGAAGTATCATTTGTAGGGCAGGTTTGAAAGAGCCAAACTCTTTTAACTTTTCTTTACTGTGAAAGAATTTTATTTCATTTTCAAAGACTAAAGAAAGCTTTCCTGGATATGTTATCCTAGGCTGACAATTTTTTTCTTTTAGAATCTGGAATATGTCATTCCATTCTCTTCTTGCCTGTAGAGTTTCCTGTGAGAGATCTCCTGTGAGCTTAATTGGCATTCCTCTATATGTCAATTGATTTTTTTCATGTGCACATTTAAGGATCTTTTCCTTATGTTCGATTGAAGAGAGCTTGATGATCATATGTCGTGGTGAAGATCGCTTTTGATCAAGCCTGTTGGGAGTTCTGTGCCCCTCCTGGAGCTTGTTTCCCAATTCTTTCTCCAGATTAGGGAAATTTTCCTTTATTATTTCATTAAATACATTTGTAAACACAGCTTCTCTTTCTGTACCTTCTGGGACTCCCATAACTCTTAGATTTGGCCTCTTAATAGTGTCTTTCAATTCTTGAATACTTTTTTTGGCCTGACCCAGCTCTGCTTCCAGCTTTTTGTTTGCTTCCCCCTGATGACAGGAAATGTCTGCCAATTCTGAGATTCTTTCTTCTGCTTGCTTCATTCTATTTTGGAGACTCTCCACTGTATTTTTAATTTGCTCTACTGTGTTCTTAATTTCTGATATGCCAGCCTTGATTTGCTTTATTGCTTTCTTAAATTCTTTGAACTCTTGCATGTTCTTCTCATTGTTGATCAGAATCTTTAAAATGAGTCTTATGGATTCTGTGTCCCCCATTTTCTCAATGTCTTCCTCAGTTAACTCTGAGGTTGGCATAGGGTTTTGCTCCTTTGCAGGGGAGTTTTCAGTAATATTCATTGTGCTTTTGTCTTCTTTTGCTCTTGGTCATTGTACTTCTGGTAAGCAGAGTCTTCTCCTTGGGGCAGGTTTCTAAGCTGTGTCACCCACAGGTCTACAATGTGATTTTACTTATTGCAGTTGGTACACAACTTTTTGCTTGCAGCCACTTGTGCCACAACCTCCAGCGAGTTCCAGGTCTGGGTTCTTATGTCAGATTTCCACCGTGGTCTCCACAGCCTCAGCTCTTGGCTCACCACTCTCCACCTCCTGTGATACCATGCTGATGCTGAACTGTTGTCTCTGCAACCTTTCTCCCACTTCCGGTTGGAGCAGGTCCCAGGATTAGAGAGACACCAGGTGTCCTATATAATTAGGTTGTTGGTGGTGCTGATCTTGTCGGAACCTGTTGGAGTTAGGTCTGGGTGCCACACGGACCTATTTTGACTGGTTCGATGCCAGAGTCGGTATTATTTTCCTACGGGACCAGTGCAATCCATGGACCTCAGAGAGTTCTGGCGAGCTCAGCACATGCGCAGTTCACTGTTTTAAATTTCTGACTTATCTTCAGAGTCAATATTACGGACTTTGAAAGTCAAGTTTCAGGTACAATCATTTCTTTGTCTTTGTCAGTATTGTTAAAAATGCAGTTTTAAGAATAAATTGTGCTGGGGCCTGGTGCAGTAGCCTAATGGCTAAAGTCCTCACCTTACATGCGCCAGGATCCCATATGGTCACTGGTTCTAATCCCATCAGCCCTGCTTCCCATTCAGTCCCTGTTTCTAACCTGGGAAAGCAGCTGAGGACGGCCCAAGTGTTTGGGACCCTGTACCAGCTTGGGAGACCTGGAAGAGGCTCAGGGTTCCTGGCTTTGGGCCAATGCAGCTGTGGCCACTGGAGTTGCTTAGGGAGTGAATCAACGGATGGAAGATCATCCTCTCCATCTCTCCTCCTCTCTGTATATCTAACTTTCTTACAAAAAAATTAAACTTAAAAAAAATTGCATCAAAGTAATATTAGCTTTTGCTTTCCCTCAAATTTTTGAGGTATTCTCATATTTATGTGTACCTTCCTCTTCACTGTCTTTCCATTATTCTAGATACCATGAAAAAAGCAATATGCATTGTGATAAAAGCATGACAGAGTATGTTTAAATTATTCATAAAATGTCCTAGCACATTTAGGGTGCTGAAATTCGCTATTAGCAGTGTACTTTATGGATTACATCTCATTCCACAAGAGTGTCTCCAAGAGGACTCTCAGGGACCCAAAGAGGAGACCAAAAGTGTGGCTCTTAGAAAAGGTTTTTATGGCTAATTTGAATTACTCTCTTTGCGAGGCAGATACATTTGCATTTCATAGGCTCATTCCCCAAATGCCTACAATGGCAGACGTTGGGCTGTGCTGAACTTAGGAGCCAGGAGCTCAATCTAAGTCCTCCTCCTGTGGCCTCAAGGACCCAGTTACTGAAGCCAGCACCACTGCCTCCCAGGGTCTGCATCAGCAGGAGGATGGAACCAGGAGCCAGAGCAGTATCCAACCCAGGTATGCTGATGCGGGACATTACTGTCTGAACCAAAAGCCAACGCCAGCCCTCAGGAGTTTGTCACACTAATGACTACCGGAACAGAAAAATGCAGGGCTCTTTTTCTTCAGATGACAAGTATAAATACAAGAAAAAAAATAACACAAATATTAAAAATATATAGGGTCACAATTGTGGCACAGCAACTTCAACAGACATTTGGAAAACTGGCATGCTTTACTGGAAAAAAGGTCCAGCCAGAACTCCTCTGCTTCAGATCCAGATTCCTGCTAGTGAGCCCGAGAAGGCAATGTAAGGTGGCCCAAGTGCTTGAGAGCCTGCCACCCTCACGGGAGACCAGGATGAAGTTCCTACCTGCTGGCTTTGGTCTGGCCCAGATCTGGCTATTAACAGCCGTTCGGAGAATGAGCCAATAGATGGAAAAGCTCTCTTGCTTTCTCTCTCTCCTTTCTCCCTGACACTATGTTTTTCTAATACAAACATACTTTAAAAGACTCAAAATATATAATTTCTGTTTAAAGGAATGCCCATTTCTGAAAACTAAATACCTCTTCTAGGTTATTTGGATATTGATATTTTTCTGTTATCCTACGATATTTTTGAGTTAATCAAATCAGTGCTACCAGTCCTTAGTTAACTTGCTCTATCTACAAGTTAACTGTTTCCTCTGAATGTTCTATTTATAAGTAGAACAAAAGCCTAGGAAGTCTAATTTGGGATCAGAATAGTAGCTTATGTTCTGCCATGTAGAACATTAAGGTTTGATTAGCCGATTTTAGGGTGGTAGCCAAAGGGCACGAGTACAAGGCACTCTAATAGCTAATGGGCAGTCAGTAAGATGGTCTACCATTTATCAGGCTCTGATTCCCATTAGTTACACAGGCAGCAACCTTGGACAGGCCCTACGGAGAATGCTGAAATAAGCGAGCTGGTGAAATGACAAGGATCTCCAAGATTTAACAATGAAAAAAAGAGCAAGGAAAACCTGAAAATATTTGTTGTGGTGGATCTTTCTGAAGTTTATGGTACGGCAATCAGTGATTTTCAATGACAAAATTCATACTACACACCTTCGACTCTGTAAGCTTCTGGACAAACACTTGAAACTTTTTAAGAAGTTCTCCAAGAGACTTGGGAGTTTTGTGTAACGCAGGGACAGACTATCAATAGAAATCTAATAGTCTTGCAAGGCATGTATTTCAAGTCTAATATCTATGTCATATAATTGTTCAATCTTGTACTATTTTTAAATTCATTTCAGAACTATACATGTATACATGGTACTATAAGTGACTATAAGATCAAGAGTGCAGAAAAAACTAATAAATACATCAGAGGCCTACTTACATGGGATTATCTGAGGCAGTAATCTGCTTGAGGACATCAGTATATATTCATGTAAGAACTAATGCCATTTGTACTTAAGAATATTTCACTGTCTCATTAGCACTATTATTTTCAAAGTCTGCAATAGAACCTTTACTCTAGGTATAAGACATCACTGAAGGTAGGAGCCCATCAGTTTCACAAATGCCAAAACAAAAACCCTGAACTCTATTTAATGCATTTACTGTTATCTCCCTAGATACATAGCCTGTTTTATCTTAAATTTGTTACAATACGAATTTGTATTAAAATGATTATGTTAAATACACATGTATTTGACAAGAACAAATTTTTAAAAATTATTTTTATTTGAAAGGCAGATTTTATAGAGATACATAAAAAGTCTTCCATCCACTGGTCCAGTCACAAATGGCTACAAGGGTCAGAGCAGAGCTCATCTGAAGCCAGGAACCAGGAACTTCTTCCGGGTCTCCCACGTGGGTATAGGGTCCTGAGGCATTAGGCCATGCTCTGCTACTTTCCCAGGCCACAAGCAGGGAGCTGGAAATGGAGCAGGTATGACACAAACCAGTGTCTGTATGGAATACGAGCACCACAAGGCAGAGGATTAGCTTGCTGTGCCACTGCACCGGCCCCAAGAAATCTCTAATGACAAGCTCTAAAGACTGAATGAGTTATAAAATTGGGAAGCACTGAGTTTGAAAAAAACACTTGCTGAAGATGGTAAAATGAAAAGTCAAACACAAAATGTGGTTGAACTAACAACACTGATGCACTCTTCAACTCTGAGACATCACGAACATGGAATAATTCTTACAGGTTTACAATACGGCAGAAAAGGCAGCACCAGAAATGAACAAAAGGCGAACGTGGGGATCTCTGGCTTCAGCCTGGCTTGACTCTGACTCTGTGCATTTGAGGAGGGAACTGGCAAATGGAAGATCTCTGTCTTTCATATAAACAGGCAAAAACTTTTAAACAATGAAGAACTGGGACAGGCCTGAGCCTTCCCAAGCTAAGGAAGGCAGTGGCACAGTAGGCGTGTCTAAGGTGGAAGCTGAGGCACACAGAACAGACGCCATAGGCTCAAAGAGCTAGTCATTGCCAAGTTCGCCATCAGCTAAACAATATTCGAGAAAACTGAAGAGAAAAATTAGAGACAGGGAGCTACTCACAAAAAAATACTGAATAAATCCTCGTCAAGGAATACAAAACTGACCTGATTGGTCTGTAAAATTCTGTCCTTGAAATACTAATTATTTAGCATGTTTTTTCAAGGAAGACATACATAACCATGATTTTACATATACATTGCTTTGAAATGTGACATGGCATATATCTATTTCTGTGAAGCCTAATTACCCTTATTTTAGCTCTTTAAGGTTGACATCATTTTAGAACGAGCTCTGTTGGGTCACATCCAGTAGCTTTCCCAGTATGTTCTGGAAGTGAACAACAGCAGCATCCTCTGACCTCTTGTGAGGAATCCAGTCCTCAGGGCTATCTCAGCACGCACCAGTTCGAGTTTTAAGCATTCCATGGGATTCTACTGCACTTCGAAGTCTGAGAACCACTGCTGAGGCATCTCAAACTAGACAGTTGTCGAAGTCCAGCTAGGACTTGCACGATGGGCAAGAGCGAAGGAAGAAAGATAAGCAACAAGTTTTACACCCGGACACACCTGCAGTCAAGTTAGGGCCCCGGGATCAATACACTGCATGAGGGCCTAAGGAAGTGACTTAGCACTGCTGAACCTCAAGTTCCTCATACAGAAAGTGGAAGTAAAATCCCTAGCTTGAAATTCAGCGTCACAATCAACACAGAAGCTGATGTACCATCATGTTAATTAAGCTATGTGTTGTCTCAGGCCCAGTTCCAAAGGCAATTCTAGCATTTTCTATGTGATCTTGGGCATTAGGAAACCAGAAATTTAAGGGATAAATATATGCAAATATTTTAGAAGACCACCTGCCACGTGAGAAATCAATAACCATTATGTTTGTCATAGTAAGAGTACAAAAACCCATAATAAACTACCTCATGTAGATACAAACTTAGACCTAAAACACAGTGGGTCCTCAATATTTGACAACTATCACTATCATAGAATATTTTGCTATAGAGTACTGTTTTAAAAGGTTCCAAAACATGTGGGCATCCCCTGACATGTTCACACATAATGTACTATATATACTTACATAAAATGCTACCAACAGGGGAGTCAAGTAAATTGCACATGGAATCTCTTGGTGCACTCTTTGCAATATCTACGTATCTATATTTTTCAAATAATTTTTAAAAGAATAAAGAGTTAACTTGAGGTGAGCAATATTTGGGGGAGTCAGAAGTTGAGCTTACACTTTTATGCTTTTCTCCAATTAAACAGAAAAAAGCTTCAAAACAAAGAAAGCACCAACAAAACCCTAAGCCAGGACCAGCCGTGTGCAGGGGGCTAAGGCAGCTGCAGCGGCAGCACTGCACACAGGGGCTGCACCTCCAAAGCAGCTCCCTGGAAGAGGGCTCAAAGACTCGAGTCCCCGCCACTCAGGTGCGAGTGTCAGAGTGTGCGGATCCTGGCTTCCGTCCAGACACCGCACAGCAGCAGCAGCCTCTGCAGTTACCCAGGGCACGGAGATCTCGTTCATTCTCTTCTCTCCGACTTTTCCTATTACTCTACCTTTCAAATACAACAACCATTTTTTAAAAGTCATCATCTTGGGCCCGGCGGCGTGGCCTAGCGGCTAAAGTCCTCGCCTTGAACGCACCGGGATCCCATATGGGCGCCGGTTCTAATCCCGGCAGCTCCACTTCCCATCCAGCTCCCTGCTTGTGGCCTGGGAGGGCAGTCGGGGACGGCCCAGGGCTTTGGGACCCTGCACCCGCGTGGGAGACCCGGAAGAGGTTCCAGGTTCCCGGCATTGGATCGGTGCGCACCGGCCGTTGCGGCTCACTTGGGGAGTGAAACATTGGACGGAAGATCTTCCTCTCTGTCTCTCCTCCTCTCTGTATATCTGACTTTGTAATAAAATAAATAAATCTTAAAAAAAAAATAAAAAATAAAAGTCATCTATACAGGCATGCTGACAGGATAACTTCCAATTATAGCGTAGCAATTCATCCGCAATTTTGTTTTTCTTGAGGCCTGCAAATGACCACTGTGGTGGAAGAAAACACACACATTGCAGCGTTTATACTAAACTCATTTGCAGCTGCATCTGTGCTCCAGCAGGCAAACACAAGACTACTTCAATTACAACGTATAACGAACCTCACCTTTGCTTTCAGATCTGTATTTCCACAGCCCGGCCTGGCAGGCACTGGTCTGCCCCGGCCATCCCTCCGCCGCCGGCTGACAGGTACAGTGCTAACACGTACAGTGCTCCAGCCCTCATCGCGCCCACTCTCAAAGGGAGACAGGTGGCTTACACTGGTTAAACCCACACATTCAGAGCTCCGCCTCTCCTGCTTTAAAAAAAAACTTCCCTTTTTTGACTTCCGCCAAGTGTTTAAAGAGTATCTGCATTTTAAAGTCTATTGCTGCGCGCTTGTTCTACTAACAACAACAAAAAGCATCAGAAAGGGCCAAACCTCTAACTTCCCAAAGGAGTTTGCAGCAGGGTCTCTTTCCTTATCTCACTCAGCCAACGTCCCTAATCTCGGCTTTCTCTCCGGGTTGTTGACATTTGTCAAATTCCTGCACACCAGAGGTGCTAGCAGCTGGTATTTCCATATATTTAGAAAACAATTTTACTTTTACCGAATTTTTGAATACGTGCTTTGCATTATTTCTGCCTCTTATTTCTTTCTCTGGTAGAGAACGTATCCTGGGAATTTATTCCCCCTAACAGAAAAGTTAGAATACTACATTACGGTGCCGCCGGTCCCGCCCTCCAGAAAGTAACACTTGGCGGCCAAGTGGCTTCAAGGACCCAGGAAGGGGTATGGCCCCCGGGTCGGCTCTTCCCAATCTCCTACCTGCTGCAGCCCCTCAGAGAGGATGAAACACTTTGCACTGACGTGCCCTCTGCCTTCTCTGCCCACCGCCCGTCTCGCCTTGCGCAGAGCCGGAGAACGCCCGGCACCCTCCCTCCAGGCCCTCGGAGAACCGAGCGCAGCGCCGACCCTCCGGGACGGAGCTCTGTTCCTCGCAAAGCGAGCCCAGCGCGCCGAGGACGTCCTGGAGGACCCTGCGCGCGGGACGTGGACAGAACGCCACTTGCCGCCAGACGTCCGGGGCAGCGCTAACAACCGGAGCGAACCAACTCGCTCTCCGGCCCGGGCTCCCCCTCAGCTCTCCGCTTCTAGAACGCTTCCTCCGCCCCCCGCCCTCCGGCGCGCCGGGCCCCTCCCCTCGGAAGGCTCGCAGCCCCCGGCCCGTCCCTCGGCGCGTCGTTCGCGTCCCCCTCGCCGCTCGCTCCATCGGCCCTGCTGATTGGCCGAGCGCGCCGGAGCCCGGCCGGCCAATCGGCGAGGCGGGTCGGCGGCGATGGGCGTGGCCGCGGCGCCGGGCCCTCAGATCGAGGCTGCCTCCCCCTCGCAGCCGGCAGCACATTCCGCCGCCGTTGCCGCCGCCCGGCCCCGCAGTTGTCTTGGCCGGAGCTGCCGCGGCGCCGGGGTTAGGGCAGGGGGCGGGCGGGGAGAGCCGCCGGAGGAGGAGGCGGGTGAGAGGAGGGAGGGAGCTGCGGCCGGGCGGGCAGAGCAGCTCCGGCGGCGGCGGCGGCCCGGTTCCTGGGAGTGTCGGTGCGGCGCGGTGGTTGGGGCGGATCCCGCGGGGCCCGGGCGGGGGAAGGAGTCACCGGCCCGGCCATGGCGGACAACGAGAAACTGGACAACCAGCGGCTCAAGAATTTCAAGAACAAAGGCCGCGACCTGGAGGTAAACTCGGGGACGGGGGCGCCGCGGGCCTCGGGTCGGTCCCCGCCGGGGGAATGGCGCTGGGGGCCGGCCCGGCCGTGACGCTGGTGCGAACGCGCCGGGAAGTTTGTGTGGGGCCTGCTCCGCCTCCGCGGCCTAGGCCTGCCCCGCGGAGCCGGCGCCCGGCGCGGGGGCCAGGGCCGGGGCCAGGCGGCGGGAGCCGGGCGTGCGGGGAGCCGGGGCGCGCGGCCTGTCCCTGCCCGGCCTGCCCTTCCCCGGCGGCGTGCGGGGCGCGCGGCCCGTCCCTCCCCGGCCCCACTGCCCCTCGGGCCCCGGGCGTCCGGCGCCGCCGCCGACTGGGCCCTGGGGCGCGGGTGGCCAGCGTGGAGCGGGCCGAGCGCGGCTCCCAACTTCCTCGGCGAGGCCCAAGGCGGTTCCACTTAAAGGCTTTATTTTATTTTTGAATTTTCTGGTCTTCCCGACTCCCACTTTGCCCCCTCCCTCCCTGCCTCTCCCCGATGTCCAAACTACAGGAGTCAACTTCCCCGTTGACAAAAAATTAAATCGATAAACAGCCAGCCCGGCGCGAGAGGCCATCCTGGCGGACGCTGACAGTGCCTTGCAGCGGGCTGTGTTTTTACTCTGCATATAGCTGTTTCAGTGTGTGGCTCACGAGGTACTGCCCTCTTCCAGGCACAGGATAGCCCGTATTTCAGCTTGTCCACAAATCTCTTTATCCCCTCCTGAGAGGAGAGCACCAGCCGCACTCTTACATAGAAAGTCCACAGGGTTAAACAAAGCTGTCATCCTCTACAGTATCCGTTCCCTCCACCTGCTGGGGGTGGGGGTGGGGGCCGCTGGACGGGCACCAGCACGTCGGGAAGAAGGCTTCACTGTGGTAGATCCACGTCAGGGGTGTGTGTGTGTGTCTGTGTGTGTGTGCACGCGCGCGCACCGTGATTTCTGATACTTCTTAAGGGTTTAGGTAAAAAAATTTTTTTTCTTTTTTGATAAGTTTTGCATCTGAATCAAGAGTTCAGCTTTTAAGGGAAAGTGGTCAAGTATTTTTAAGTCGTCCCTCTGTACATTTCTCTCCCGAGAGCTTCACGTTCCCATGGCCTTTTTCCGAACTGGACCATGTGCTTCAGTATTTGAGGGACTTTCCGCAAAGCTGCTCCCTTCTCCGAGGTAGTTTGTGCTGTTGTAGTGGTTTTCCTCGTTTGAGAAACGCTGTGTTGGGGTTGGGGCAAGTAACTCTGTGATTGCTCTGTGGTGAAGATGCAATATAATTCTTGTGATCCTTTTATCTAATGAAAATTGTAGCATCTGTATTGGGAATATTCAAATGCTGTAAAAATCAACCACCTAGATTTACAATTTTGTTTTCATGAAATTTACCCTGTGCCTGCCAGCAAAGTGAGTTTTTTTTACTAATGTAAATATTTAGAATGAGCAAAATTACAAAATGTAAAAGCTAATGAATACCATGATTAATCAATTCAGAAAAAAATAGATTCTTTTTTCCTCTGTATTCCTGCTTGCATTGAAACATAATTAACACCCTGAATAGTTCATTCATTAAAAGTAGGCTTTGAGCATATTCACATAGTTGTGCAACCATTGCCAGAATCCGTCAATTTTAGAACATTTTTACTATGTCAAAGAGAAACTGGTGCTCATTAGCAGTCATTCTCCATTCCTCATCTAGCCAGGCCCCAGGCAGCCACTTTGTCTCTTAGATGTGATTGTTCTGGGCGGTTCATATAAGTGGAAGTATACAGTGCATGAGCCTTTGTGACTGGCTTCTTTGAGGCAGTGTGCTTTCAGGGCTCCTGTGTGTTGTGACAAGAGTGTATGGGTGTTTCCCTTCTTGGGGCTGAACCATATTCCAGCATATGGGTCACCCCATTTTGTTTATCCATTCATTAGTAGATGGACATTTGTCTTGGTCCCACTCTTCAGCTATATGTGAGTCTAATTCTGTAAACGTTCTCACACGTTAGTGTGGATGTATTTTCATGTCTCTTGGTTATACACTTAGGAGTGAAGTTATAGGTCGTGTGGAAACCTTTAATTCTTGGTGGGATTGCCAGGTTATTTTCTAAAGCTCTCCTCGTTGTCAGGGTTGATATTTCCCCTTCCTGCACGTATCTTTGAACTGTAAGGATATTATGGGGTGTGTGTGTGTGTGTGTGTTTTAAGAATATGTGCGCACTAGGTTTTTTGGGTTTTGGTTTTGAGACACTGAAGGTGCCTCCTTGGTATCCCGTGCTGACTGTGGAAATAGGAATGTTTTTACTTTGCACCTAAGGTAAGAAATATACTATAGTAGTCATACTTTCCCTTCATTAAGACATACTCAAAGTAATTCATACTTGTAATGATAGAAATGCCTTTTATTATCCATAGAGAACATTGATGGGTTATTTTGTATGCTAATTATTATGTTTGTATCTTTCAAAACAGGCCCATTTTCCTCTTCCTCCCAATAGGATCACTACGTTATGCTACATGTGTATGTAGAACACAATATGTTCTAAGAAAATGCGGTTGTTTGGTGTAGGTCTTATGGCGATACCTGCTTCTCTGAAGAGATCTTTAGAAAGAAAAATGGGCCACTGCTGTCCAGTGACTTTTATTTAAACTATTATTTTTCAAAATCAATTGTGTTTTACAATTAAACTACATGTCTCAGAAGTAGCTGTATTTCCACTGCTTAATAGCCGCCTGTGGCTAGTGGCTATTTCATTGTATAGCGTAGAGTGAGAGAGTCATGCCCCCCCTTTTTTTTAAATTTGATATAACAGTTTGGAAATGATGAAAACCGCAAAGTCCTACAGTTCGATTTAACGTGGCCTCTAAATTTCATGTGACCTGGTTCTTCTGTATAGCTGGAAGTCGTTGCCATCCATGAGAGTTGTGAAGATGAAATGGCCTGGCGAGACCTTCAATGCTTCTGTTGGGAGGAGGGATGAGATTCAGTAGGGTTCAGTATAATTCATTCTCACTCCCTTATTTGCAGTTCACTCAGGTGTGTGTGTGTTCTTGTATAACCTAGGTGGTGCTAAATCTTATGTTATATTGCACAATTAGTGGAGTTTGTTTTTTTACTTTTTTAATTTTGTTTGAAAGGGAGAAGTTTTGCAACTACTGGTTAACTCAACAGCTAGGACTGGGCCAGGCAGAAGCCAGGAGCTGGAAACTCCACATGGATCTCCACATGGGTGGCAGAGGCCCAACCTTCTGGGCCATGAACTGCTTGCTCCCCAGCCAGAGGAGCAGCGACTAGAACCAGGCACTCTGTGCAATGCATCCCTTCCAAGCAGCAGCTTCTTGCTGCACTGTATCTGCAGCAGGGCAGCTTGTACATTCAGACATGTAATTGCTCCTTGAAGGCCGGTTTGGGCACAGGAAGTTAGTGACCTTTCTGAGTTGTAATTTCTGAGTGTTAGAGTTGAAACTAATAGCTTTCAAATCGGACACTTGTGCCTGCTTTTCAGTCTAACATTCTGGCTGTGCAAAAATGCACTCATGCTAACTTTCTTGAAAGAAAAGCAGTAAGAAAGGCATATCAAGAAATGTCAGGTAATACCCACCTCAACCTGGCTTTTCCCTGCAGTGTGGTTGTCTGAGAATGGTAACCATAGAGAGCATACACAGTGCAGCACAGGAAATGGTAATCACCAAACTTCAAATAAAAAACTGTCAGGATAAACCCTGACAAGCCTATTTCGTTTATATTTCCAAAATACAGGGAAATTTTCCTATAGATTTTATAATAAACCCACAAAGTTTTTATTAGAAGTTCTGAGAATATTCAGTTTCAGGAAGAATATGAGATACACTGGAAAAGTAACGTAAGAAACAACGTAAGAAAACAACATATCCTTATGTAAAAGAATATTGAGAACCCACATAATTAGAATTACATGGTGATCTATGCAACATAAAGTGTGAACTCAGCTTGAATTAAAAAAAAAACAGTTGTGTGGTCAGCAGGAATTGAACAATTGATGAGCTGTTTTGTTGTTTGGAAATGGCCTTGGTGACTTGTGAAAAGCAGTTAAGCTGTTAAGTCTGGTTAACTTTTAGACACTGACCTCTCTCATCACACATCTTGGAACATCCTTATTGTACTGAAAATAACCACTGTCTAATTTTTCATATAATAGTCCGAGAGTGTGACATTATGAAATACCTGATAGAAATATAGTTAAGTACTAAATGATTTTAATACCTCCGGCCAGCTTTTTTAGTTTACAAGGCAACCAGTTTCAGAATTGCTGCATATCATTGTCTTGGGGATAGCAAGTTGTCTGTCTGTCTTTCTTTCTTTCTTTCTTTTTTTTTAGATTTATTTTTATCAGAAAGTCAGATATACATAGAGGAGCAGAGACAGAGAAGAAGACCTTCCATCTGATGATTCATTCCCCAAGTGGCCACAACAGCCAGAGCTAAGCTGATCCGAAGCCAGGAGCCTCTTCTGGGTCTCCCACTTGGGTGTATGGTCCCAAGGCTTTGGACGATCCTTGACTGCTTTCCCAGGCCACAAGCAGGGAGCTGGATGGGAAGCGAGCCGCTGGGATTAGAACCAGTGCGCTTACGGGAACCTGGCGCATGTAAGGCGAGGATTTATTAGCCACTAGGCTACCACACCAGACCCAGTTGTCGTTGTTTTTGTAGTCACTAGTGTTACCAAATGAACATACAAAATTGGAAGAATTGTAGAAGTGATTTAGACTAAAAAGAATGGAACCAATTTTTCTTTAATGTATAAGTTTTTGAACATTGATTTCCTAATACCTGACAGTAGTTGTGGGTCCTTGAAATGTTTTAAAATATTTTCTAGAAGAAATGAAAAAACATAAAAAAAACAAGAAAAAAAATAATGAAATATTTTATAGAACAGTGTTTATCTACCTGAGGCCAATGAGGATGAAACGAGAACCTGTGATCAAGTTTCATCTCAGTTGCTGATTTTGGAACGCCACGGTATAGATTTGGGACTTTCTCAGCACCTGTGTATGTGCTTTTAATTTATTTCTCTCCAAGTTATAAATAGAAATTATTGAGTTCATTCTAAAGAAAAAAAATGTGTGTGCTTCTAGCTTAATAGCACTATATTCAAGGGAATGAGTGTAATTCGGTATGTTGGAGTCTAATCTATGTTTTTCTACCTCTAACTTCACGCAGCCTTAATCCAGGTCCTAAATTTGATTAGAAGATTTTTTTAACAATATTTATTATTATTACTATTTTATTTTAAAGGCAGATTTACAGAGAGAAGGAGAGATAGAAAGATCTTCCATCTGCTGGTTCACTCCCCAAGTGGCAACATTGACCTGAGCCGAGCCAATCTGATCTGAAGCCAAGAGCCAGGAGCTTACTCTGGGCCTCCCAAGAGGGTGCAGGATCCCAAGGCCTTGGGGCATCTTCTACTGCTTTCCCATGCTGAAGGTAGGGTGCTGGATGGGAAGCGGAGCAGCTAGGACACAAACGAGCATCCTTATGGGATCCTGGGCTTGCAAGAGCAGGATTTAGCTATGAGCCAGGGTGCTAGGCCCTGAGTAGATTTCAGGTGAAAGCTGTTAGCAGAGCCCCTGGGTTACATTGGGTACTCAATAACTGTTTCATTTTCTTCTCCCAGAGAAATCCTTGGATATTGTGTATCATTTGTGGACTTTGGCACCTTAGAACACAATTCATTTTCTGTGCTTTCCATTTAGTTTGGGTAAAGGCTAGAGTTGGGGAAACTCTACAGATACTGTGAGAATATTTATGGTAGCACTTATGAGATACTTGTAGTGACCATAGTTCAGATGTTTTCAAAGGTTTAGGACACAGTACTTATTTACAGTGTTAAAAATTGAGGGCCCTGGAAAAGTTTTGTTTGTGGGTTTTTATTGGTATTTGCCATTAGGACATCTATTTAAACAAGACTTTAATGAAAATCAATTTATTTTCTAAAACCAGAAAGTTTCAGTGTGAATGGCCATGTTCAATTTTTTTTCCAGGTTTTTTAAATGTTTGACTTAACAGAAAACAGCTAACTTCTTTCTGTTTCTGAATACAGTCTTTGTTGATGTGCTGTTTTATTTGAAGTATGTGAAAAACACTCACCTTCACCAGATAAGTAGGGGAGATTTTAATTGCCTTTTTAGGATAAGTGGAGATTATTTGATACTATACAATCATTCCATAGTTTTTTAATGAGATTAGTTGCACTGTAGCCTGTGAAGCCACACTGATGTATTCTTCCCTGGGTGAAAATCCACTGGACTGTCTTATACTTCAGATAATGCTTTTTACCTGTGTTTGATTTTGTAACATCAAGTATTGGGTTCCCTGCAAACATTTGTCACTCTTCTCCGTTCTTTCAGATGCTGAAATATTTTGTTATACAGTGGCAAACAATCCAAAATTATTGTCACCACAGTTGAGAAAAATCTTTACTGTTGAATGTCAAGCTTACAGTGGTGGATACCCGTTTTTGAAAATCCTAATTTACACTTTGAAAGCTCAAATGTTCTCATTAGAAGTGGATAATATAAATTGTTTTTCTTGAGGCTGTGGCTCACTAGGCTCATTTTTGTGAAAACATCTGCCAGACACTGAGTCTGAATAACCATGGTTTGTTTGTTGTTCTTTGATGTAAAAATGTTGTTCCATGAAAAAAGTGGCTACTTTACAACTCAGTTGCACAAGCACTTGACATACATCTTACTGTAGAACTACAATTGATACACTACAAAAGTGTTTTATTTGTAATTCCCAATTTAAAGTTTCATTTATTCATTTGAAGGGCAGAAAGAGTGTGAGTGAGCAAGCAGGCTCCCATATGCTGGTTCACTCGCCACCTGCTCACAACAGTCAGGTCTAGGTCAGACTGAAGCAGAAGGCAGAAATTCCTTCCTGTTCTCATATGTAGTTGGCAGCGCACCAAGCACTTGTGTCCTCTTCCACTGCCTTTCCAGGCACATTAGCAAGAAGCTGGATCAGAAGTGGCAGTCTGACAGGGGATGCTGGTATTGCAAGCAGGAGACCTAACTTGCTGTGCCACAAAACCAGGCCCCCATGGAAGATAGTCCTACGGGAGCTGGGTTTGGTTTTTTCCCTTGTAAATAGCTGAAATACCATGCATACTCTTTGAGCTTGGTGCCTTTGTCTTGATTCTAAAATGCCACCAGTTTTATTACCATTTCATCAGTGCAGTTGTTGATCCATATGCACAAAAATTATTATTGGGAAAGCAGTTTTGATCCAGTAGATTCTTAAAGAGGTCTCGAGACACGCCCCGCCCAGGAGTTAGTGGAGCACACTTTGAGTTCTCTTCTCTTATTGTTACACATGACTATCACTTTCAGTTATTGCAGGTTATTTTTTTTATTTATTTATTATTTTTAATTCATTAATTACATTGTATTATGTAACACAGTTTCATAGGTACTTGGATTCTCCCCACCCCTCCCCAAACCCTCCCACCATGGTGGATTCCTCCACCTTGTTGCATAATCACAGCTCAAGTTCGGTTGAGATTCCCCCATTGCAAGTATATACCAAACATAGAGTCCAGCATCTTATTGTCCAGTCAATTTCAGCGGCTTCTTAGGTATACCCTCTCTGGTCTGAAAACAGAACCAGCAGAGTATCATCCCGATCAATTAAAAGCTCCAACATACCATCAGCAAAAATTTACATCATTATGGAATTAATTGACATAGTAATGAGTAACCAATATGGTAAAAGTAAATGCGAGTTCTTAGGGTTAAACGATGAACTGCAAAATTATTTAGATCTGAGATTTCAGCTGTTCTTGCCTGCTTAAAAGTAGAAGTTGGCATAATCTGTCCAAGCCATTACCATGCTAAATAATGCTTAGCATGTAGTACTTGCAGAATTGAGTGGTGACTCTTACTATTTTTACCAGCTGTCTGAGTGACTCCCTCTGTTGCATGTCACGATAGCATTTGGTTGTGATATTGTCTGTGTCACCATGTACCATAAGCCAAATCATGAGTTGGGTAAGGCTTCCTTTTTTCCTCATTAACCTTCAAACAAACAAAAGCCTACTTTCATACTAGGATTTGCCTGCTAGTTTTTGACTTCCATTTCTCTGATCTTGTGTTATAAATTGGTTAGTAAATATTTTATGTAGATTTTGTAGGTAGGAAATAGTTTTCAGGCCCGGTGCTCTAGACTAGCAGCTAAAGTCCTTGTCTTGCAACCTCCAGGATCCCATATGGGCGCTGGTTCTAATCCTGGCGGCCCCGCTTCCCATCTAGCTCCCTGCCTGTGGCCTGGGAAAGCATTCGAGGATGGTCTAAAGCCTTGGGACCCTGTACCCACTTGGGAGACCCAGAAGAGGCTCTGGGCTCCTGGGTTCAGATTGGCACAGCTCCAGCCATTGCAGCCACTTGGGGAGTGAATCAGCAAACGGAAGATCTTCCGCTCTGTGTCTCTCCTCTTTGTATATCTGCCTTTCCAATAAAAACAAATAAATCTTTAAAAGAAAATAGTTTCTCGTTTCTACTGTTTGGCACCCATAGTGAAAATGAGAAAAGGTCAGAGACATTTACTGGTAATATAAGATAAATTTGATAATTAAAAATGCCAGAACAAAATTGGTCACCTGTCACATTTTCATTGCCGCTAATATAAATTGCATTTTGAAAGTATTTGGGCAAATTAGAAATTGCATTGATTTTATTAGCGGTAGCCAAAGTACTGTGATCATATGGTATTCTTAATTTAGTAATTACATTTTGTAATATGTTAGGAAATAAAAATCATGTTGCGTCTGGTTTAGTGTCCTGTTCTTTAATGAAAACTTAAGTTGCCCAGTATCTACTCTTACTATTTCAGTTTTTGTATTATATCTTTGTGTTTCTTTGAAGTGGGCATTACGTAAGGTATTCAGTAGCTGAATCTTAAATGTCCTACATTGTCCTTTGGATTTGAATTGTATTAAATGGTTGTCCCCCATCATGCCTCTTTTATCCCTCACCCTAATTTTCAGCTGTTACTGACCCAGGAAAACAAGCAAAAATGATAGTCCTAAGAGTTTTCAAGTGAATGTTACATTACTTTTGTTTCTTCAATAAGTAAGTTTTTTTTCTGGCTTTCTTTAGAATAGTAGCTGTAAGGATACTTTCTCATTAATATTGATACTGAAAATGCAGATAGTTATTTTATATGTCATGTGGTTAAGTTTAGGGAACAGAAACCTAGCTCAGATAGTTCAAGTGTATTTGGAGAATCTGGCTACCGTAACTAGGTAAGTCTAGAACACAATGGCCATTAATTGTGTTAGTCTAAAATAGCTTTACTTGACCAACCTTGGCATGTTTTTATACCTGAACTAATCTCTCCAGGTAGGAAACTGGTTCTACAATTGGCCGTCACAAGGTCATGTGTCACATGTCTAATGTTGTGTGTGTTGTGGATGAGGAGGTGTGCTGGCACCTTCCCTTGACCTGCAAGTTTGCCACCAGAGGGAGGGAGCTGTGAGAACACAAAGGGAGGAAAAGCCGTTATAAAGAACCTGTAACAATGCAAGTGTGGGTGGTTGGGTCTTTACTTTCCTTTGACTTTGAATAGGATGTAGAGATATACATTATGTTGCAAGTATATCTAGAATTGGGTTCATGGTTGACAAATTATTTCATCGTACATCGTAATATTCACATCTTTCCTGTTAATGTCTTAAATATTTTGTTTTTTTTTTTTCCAGTTTTATAACAGTAATGCTATGACCTTCCTTTAAGATTTTTGTTAATATTAAGTTTTTGTGCATTCCATAGGTACAATTCCAAGAAAACAACCACAGTTCCCTGCTAATCATAATATTTAACAGGTAAAAAATGAGAAGACCACAGGTCACAAACAAGGGCTAAGAACAGAATGACCATTTCATTCCTATACAGTGTTTATGTTCTGTTTTAGCTGCAGCACATCAGAGAAAACGTTTCTCTCCCCGAGACTGGCTTATTTCATGAAGCATAAAACTTATTTCACTAAGTATTTGTTGCAGAAGACAGAATTTCATTCTTTTGTGCCTGAGTACTATATAGTGTATATGGAACGTGATTACATACCACATTTCTGTATCCAATCATCAGTTGGTCAACAGTGCTATCACTGTTAAATGATAAAAAGGTTAATTAAGACTGATAGATATAAAGCAAATCAACATTATTAGACACTGGGGAAATGCAGTTCAAAACCATGAGATAGCATTCCGTGTGCAGTAGAATGACAGTAACCCAAGAAACAATAAAAACTGTTGGTAAGGATGAACATAACAAATACTTCAGCCACTTGGAAGTGATATTTGGCTGGCTCCTTAAAAAATGAAACAGCTAACATGTGACCCAGGAGTTCCACTCACAGATACCAGTACAGCAGGATTGAAAGCATGTGTATGTACACACACACGTTTACATCAGTAGTAACTATAAAGGTGAAAACAAGTAACTCATATTTGTGAACTGATGAATATGTAAACAAGACATGGTATATCCATCCAGTGAACTATAAAAGAAAACAAAGATTGATCTATTTGAATGATAGCGTGTTAGTAGAATTCTTCCGTCCCCCAGAGGGTTGTGGAACGCCATCCGGATTTCCCATGTTGATAGGAGGGACTTAGGCACTGCAACCACTAGATCTTCTGCCACTTTGCTAAGTGCAGCAGCAGGGAACCAGATCACAACCACTGTGGCCCAGCCTTGTACTGGAGCTGTAATGTGAGCTGCCAGAATATTGAGCAGCAGTCTAACCCTTAGTGCCACAGCACTAGCTCCAGCACAGTACTGCTGACACTGGGCGTGTGGAGTTTTCTCTCCCAAACCGAGCAGTCATCCCTGCAAGGAGACGCCAGCTTAACCCTTTCTTCAGTTGAGTCCTGACATTTTCAGCCTGGAGATTATCGTCAGAAGGCAGGCTGAGCATGCAATTCCAAAAGATGTCCAGTTGCGAAAGCCAGTTTCAAGTGCATGTTTTCTGTGTCTGACTAGAAAGCCTATAAATTATCCCATAGCCTCCTCATTTGCTGCAGCCACTTGCAGAGCTCAAAAAAAGTTTATTTACTTTGAGATTTATTTTACTTGAAAGTCAGAATTACAGAAAGAAAGAGAGATCTTCCGTTTACTGGTTCACTCTTCAAGTGGTCACCATATGCCAGCACTGGACTGATGCAAAGCTGGGAGCCAGGAACTTCTGGGTGTCCCATGTGGGTGCTGGGGCCCGAGGACTGGGGACATCTTCTGTTGGCTTCCCAGGCCATAAGCCAAAAAGTTGGATCAGAAGTGGAGTAGCCAACACAAATGGGTGTCCAGATGCTGGCACCCCATGTGGAGGAATGGCTTGCTATGCCACTATGCTCACCCTCCTTGATCATTTTAAAAAGAGTATTGCGGGACCCAGGTGACCAACCAAACGGAAGAGGACATATGTAAGGCAAGACATGTGACATGGCCATGCCCTTTATACTGCGCCACCTTGTAGGCAGAGTGAAGATAAATATGTATTTCATAATGTCGCAGTATGAAATGTCTGAGATAGTTCCATAACACCACATACATTAGGGGTGAAGTGAAGAAGAAACAGAGTATGATTGCTAAAGCATATGAGGCTGCTCTGTGTGGAGGTGAAGGTCATCTGAAGTAGGACTAGTGAGAAATGCACAACTGATGCGCTGCAAGTTGTATACTTTCATGTGGTACGTGGATTATGCCGAGTTCACCGGAAATGTGTACTGTGGAAAACTGGATTTCAAAAATGTTTTCACTAAATTAAACTTTCAATTCCATTTTCCATAAAATTTTGTGTATCTTAATAAAGTTATTAAAGACAGTGTTAAAGAAAACTTATTTATAGGAACTATGTTGGTGGTGGGACATGATGGTTTCTGCTACCTAAAATCACAGCTGAACTTGAGGCAGCTCCTTTTTGCTGCCCTCAGATGGGTTCATTTGTTCAGCAGATGTTTGTTCCCCATCTGGTTCTGGAGGCTCTGCTGCAGGCCGCGAGGACAGGTCGTGGAAATAACACAAAGTTAGTGTTACGAAGTTGACATTCGCACTTCAAAAGCTGATCTGGCGGGGGTGCCCATCTGCAGGGAACAGAAATCCGTAATGTTTTGTATTTGAGAACTTTCTTGAGATCTGTGGAAAACCTTGATTTTTTTTTTTTTTTTTTAAGAAAGGAAAGACCTAGGATTGCATCTCATTAGCTGTTTGCCACTAGAAAAATTTAATACTTTTTTTCATTCACAATTCCTACTTCTGCAAAATTTAAATCCTATCTTAGTGGGTACTTATTTTTACCTTTACTTTTAAGATAGCAAAGAAGAGACAGGTGGAGTAAGGTAAACTGTTCGGAAAGTCAAGGGATGCATGCTTAAGGTGTGCTTGCCTTGGGGGTTGCAGTTCATGACTCTGCCTTCTTGCTCTGCCAGCCACTGAGTCAGCTACTGAGCTTTACTTTTGCTAGTTACTGAATCAGTAATTCTTTTTTTCTTTCTAAAGGCTTATTTTACTTGAAAATCAAAGTTTGGGGGATGGACAGAGAGAGCTTCCGTTCACTAGATCATTCCCTAGATGACCAGAGTGGCCAGAGCTGGGCTGGTCCAAAGCTTGGAGCCAGGAACTTCTTTCAGGTCTCCCACGTGGATGTGGAGGCCCAAGGACTTGGCCTTTCTTCTGCCTTTTTCCCAGGTCATTAGCAGGGAGCTGGCTTGGAAGTGGAGCAGCTGGGACTGGAACCGTTGCCTATATGGCATGCAGATGCTTCGCCACAATGCCAGTCCTATTAACGTATTTCAGTATTAAATTACTCAGAGTCTTACTGAACTAGCAACCACTTAACCAAATTAAGGGTTTTTTTTTATTTTATTTTGTTTGTTTTTTAGTTTCTGACCTGCTTACAGATTGACTTTCTTGAGTTAGGTTCTGTCCTTGATTTCAGCCTGTCCCTGATGTGGGGAAACAAGAATATCAATGGTAAACACTGTTCTTTGGCTACTTCTTCCAGTGCTCGGGGAACAGGCAGTGGCGTTTAACTAAAAGTATGAATAACGTTGTTTACTTACTATTGTTTGTGTTCTTGGTTTTCAGTGATTTTCTTATAATCTGGGGCAGATGATTATTGCTTTCTTATTTCTGCTACTGCCCCTGTGTCATTCATAAAATAATTGATGTGATTCTTTTAAAAATAAATCTGGGTTGGCTAGGTGTCACAGTGGATTGGACTGCCACCTGCTGTGGCCTCATCTAGTATAGGCAGTTGTTCCAGTATCAGCTGGTCCACTACCAATCCTGCTTCCTGCTAATGTACCTGGGGAAAGCAGTTGGGCTGACCCAAAATTTTGGACTCCTGCTACCCATGTGGGGCCCCCGGAGGAAGCTCCAGACCTAGCTGTTAGGACCATCTGGGAAGTAAACCAGCGAGTAAAAATCAATTTAACTATGACTTGGAAGTAAATAAGTTTTTTTTTAATTGTTTAAACCAAATTGAATCACTTTACTCTTGTTTTAGTGGTTTCCCACTTCCAAACTCCTTAAAAGACCTTTATGACCTTGACAAATATACTTTCACCTTCAATTTGATAGTTTCACTTTCAATTTGATACCTTCTGATTCTTGCTACTCTTACCACATCAGTTACTGTCTTCTTTAGGACCCTTTCACATGCTGTTCGGTTACAGTGACCTCCTCCCCATTCCCTTTGTTTTTACTGCATGTGCTTCTCAGCCTTTGAATCTGAACTTCAGTGTCTTTTTTTTTTTCTTAAGGATTTATTAATTTGAAAGAGGTACAGTGGATTGGTGGGGGAGACATAGGGAGGTCTTTCATCCAGTGGTCACTCCCCCAAATGGCCCCATGGCTGTGGCTTGGTCAGACTAAAATTGGCAGCCACGACTTCTTTTGCATCTGCCACATGAGTATAGGGGCCCAAGCACTTGAAACAAGCTCAGTCACTTTCCCAGGCACACTAGTAGGGAGTGGAGCAATGGTGACTCAACAACACCCATACAAGATACTCGTGCTGTAGGTAGCAATTTAAGATACTACACCACAGCACTGGCCCCCAGTGTCACTTTTTTAACAGAGGCCATTCTTGGAAAACAAGCTAGTAGAAATTAAACCTCCAGTCCCGGCATAATAGCCTACTGGCTAAATCCTCGACTTGCATCCACTGGGATACCATATTGTCTTGGGTTTGTGTCCCAGCTTCTCCACCTCCCAGGGCCAGTGCAGTGGCAGACTAATCCTCTACCCTGTGGGTGTTTCCATCCCCTTTGTGTACCAGTTTGTGTCCTGGCTGCGCCATTTCCCATCCAGCTCCCTGCTTGTGACCTGGGAAAGCAGTAGAGGACAGCCCAAAGCCTGGGGACCCTGCACCCACCTGGGAGTCCCAAAAGAAACTCCTGGCTCCTGCCTTCAGATCAGCTCAGCTCCAATCATTGAGGCTGCTTGGGAAATGAACCAGTAGACAGATCTGTCTCCTTCTCTCTGTATATCTGCCTTTAAAAAACCAAAAACAGGAAACCTCCCTTCTGTTTTCCTTAGAAGCATGGATAATGATTTATGTAAATTATCCAGCGTTCCTTTTCTCCCGACACAGTATACGTTTCCTGAAGATTCTGTACTTGTCTGTTCTGTACATTATTCTTGTTCTCATCACATGGTCTGGCATATAGTTGCTACTGAAATAAATAATTTGAGATAATTTTTCTAAAAAGAGAAAGGGACTGCATTCTGCTCAGAATTAAATCAGGTGAATGTGAGAATTTTTAGGAAACAAATCTACAATCTCACTAGTATATTTGGGATGTTTCCTTTAGTTTGTATACATTTTAATCAAGTGTTCTTGAGCTTAAAATTGATTTGATGGTAGAATGTAGCTGTATTGACACTGTTGATCTTTTGAGCCAGGTAATTTGTTCAGAATAAAGTAGGTGCCCCATACTAGATATCAGTGGCAGATCCCAAACCCCAAGTTATGACAACCAAAACAGTCTCCAAAAGTTGCCAAATGTCTGCTGAGTGGCAGAATAATCATTGATGAGAAACATACATTAGTAAAGTCACCAGAATCCCATAACCATTTTCAGTTTTCAATTTAAAAATACCTGATGCCTTGCTGTTTTCTGTGTAAAAAGCAGCAGAACTTTTTTTTTTTTTAAATTTCATTTTATGACACAGTTTCATAGGCTCTGGGATTTCCCCATCCCCTCCCCAAATCCTCCCCCTATATTGAATTCCTCCATATTGTTACAGTAGTATAGTTCATATCCAGTCATGATTCCTTCACTGCGGGCATGGACCATGTGGAGAGTCCAACATCTTATTGTCCAGATAAATTCAGCAGTTTCATTGGGAGACTGTCTTTGGTCTGTAAGTAGAGCTGGCAGGATATTGCCCCACCAATGAGATAGAGCTTCTTAAATTAGACAGTTGAAGCTCTGTTGTGTATGAAGCTATTTGAGTGTTGCAAGGAATATTTAAACTTGGCCAAATCCTTACCTTATTCCTTAACTTCTAAGTTCATAATTCTCTCCCTATAACTTGATTTCTCTGACTGTAGTTCCACTTCAGGCAGGTGAACTCACCTACATTGGACATTCAGTTCTGCGTTTGTATCTGCTTTTTTGAGTTCCTTCTGGAAATAATTTTCCTTTACTTTATGCCTATTATTTCCATTTCTTATTTATGCCAACTGGTAAAGCCTAAGCCTCCAGGCATCAGTTAAGTTTTGCTAATAAACCAATTCATATGGTTCATTGCTTTGTTGAATTTCTGGAGTAGGTGTTTATATACCTGTATTTTGGTGTTTCCTTATGTAAGATAATGTTCACTTCTCACATATTTTTGCAGAAAGAAATATAATGGGTTGTATACCAGCATATTCAACATACTAGATGAAATGTATGAAGTTTTGAAACATATAAACTAAATTGTCAAGACTGTGTCGTAGAAATAGAAAGTCTGAACACATCTGTAAGTATGAGAATGAACAAGGAAAATCTCCGGACAGATGGCTTTACTGGCAAATTTTGCCAAACATTTGTAGAGACAGGCGTTGCGGCATATGAGGGTCAGCTGCTTCCTGGGCTGTCTGTGTCCCATGTGGGAGCGTCTAGGTCAGGTCCTGCTATGGCCTAGGGGGTCAGATGAAGGCTCCAGCACTTAGGTTCCTGCCACTCAGCTGAGATGGGGCTCTGACTTCAGCCGTTTCCAGTCTTGGCTGTTGTGATATTAGGAAGGGAACCAACAAATGGAATATCTCAATTTCTGACATTTTTCAAATACAAAGAAACATTTAAAAGGACAGTGCTCAGCACAATTGTAGCAGGACAATGTGATCCTAGAAGGTCAGCGAGCGCAGGGTTACAGTTGATTGTGCTGACCTTCTAGGATCACATTGTCCTGCTACAACGGTAGCCTAGTAGCTAAAGTGCTTACCTTGCACATGCCAGGGTCACATATGGGCACCGGTTCTGATCCAGGCAGCCTTGCTTCCCTTCCAGCTCCCTGCTTGTGGTTCTAGATCATTTAATAAGGGAAAATAAAAGCA
Source organism: Ochotona princeps (assembly GCF_030435755.1). Classification (NCBI taxonomy): domain Eukaryota; kingdom Metazoa; phylum Chordata; class Mammalia; order Lagomorpha; family Ochotonidae; genus Ochotona; species Ochotona princeps. The sequence goes on along the minus strand of NC_080834.1, from coordinate 18,689,635 downwards.
TTGGAACTGTACAATTAGAACTTATAAATTCGTCACAATTTCTACATATTAACTCAGTTTATAACATCGGTCTATTTCTAACACTGATTAGCCACCTGAAAAGGAAATTAACAATCCCATTTACAGTATCATAAAAATATTTAGGAATAAACCAGAGATTACCAACTTCTACACTGAAAACTATAAAGTAGGGACCAGCATCATGGCATAGCTGGTTAGCCTGCCACCTTCAGTGCTAGCATCCCATGCTGGAGTGCTGATTCAAGCCCAGGTTTCCCCACTTTTTTTTTTTTTTTTTTTTAGTTTTAGTTTTTTGAGGGTTTTTATTTTTGAGATTGTTTACGTAGATGATCAGGGTGGGAATGGTCAAGGATCAAAGGATAGTGGATGAGACCACTGTTTATACCCTTTCTTTTTCTTCTTGTGTATGGGGGTGAAGGGAATACAAAAAGAGAAAGCTCGCCCAGCCTCCCAACTGCTGCACTACCTTGGGGTTGGAGAACTGCCACCTGCTGTCATCCCAGGGCTCCCATTGTAATGGAGCATTTTCTGAGGGCCCTGCTTATGTGGTCTCTATAGTCAAGAAGCTCTTTCTTTTTTTTTTTTTAATTTTTGTTTTTGATACAGTTTAATAGGCGCTGGGATTTCCCACCGCCTTCCCCAATCTATTGATTTCCCCTCTAGTTTTACAATGGGTGTCCTTCATGAATAATCAAGTCCATCATGCTGTTCTTGAAGTGTTTCCCGACATTGTAGGCATACACCATGTCTGAGAGTCCAGCGTTCTACTGTCAGGATATCTTCAACTGTTTCATTGGAAGTTTATCTTTGTTCTGTATGTATAGAGTCATACTGTATGTAGTCTGTCTCCACCTCTGAACATAGCAGTCTCCACTATACTTCCATTATGCATCCTGTTAAATACAGATGGCTCCCCCACTTCTGACTCAGCTCCTTTCTAATGCAGCTGAGAAAGCAGTGGAATATAACTTAAGCACTTGAACCCCTTTTCCTCAGATGCAACTTCCAAATGCTAGCTTTGTTCTCATTCAGACCTGGCTGTCCCAGTCTTTTGGAATAAAACCACTGGATGAAGGATCTCAGTCTCTCCCGCTCGCATTTTGTCCGTCACTCTATCTTTCAAATAATAATAAATTCACTCCCCAAATATTAACAGTGGCCAAGGCTGGGCCGTGCCAGAGCCAGGAGCTTTGTCTCTATCTCTCACGTTGGTGCAGGGGCTGAAGCACGTAAACCATCTTCAGCTGTTTTGTCAGGCACATTAATGTGGAACAGCCAGGACTTCAACCCATACTCATATGGGATGCAGGTGGAGGCTTATCTTGCTCAACCGCAATGACTGCCCCAGTACACACACATATATATGTGAAAGCTACAAAACAATATCAAAAGAAATAAGGCAAATGGAAAGATACCCAGAGTTCATGCATAGAAGGATTTAAAGTTGTTACAATTTCCATATTACTCAGAGGGACTTGTAGGTTCAGTACAGTCCCTGTCAGAATCAGTGGCATTTTTTACAGAAATAACAATTCAGAAACTAATACCATAAAGTATTGCAAATAGCCAAAATAGTCTTGAAAAAGAAGAAAAATTGCAGGATTCATACTTTTTGACTGCAAAAAGTAGTGTAAAGTTACTAAGCGAGCAGATTGGTACTGATGTAAAGAGATTGGCATGCAGACCAATGGAATGGAATAGAAAAATCAAACTCCTGCATATAAATGACCTTGACAAAGACTACACATTGGGTAAAGAAAGTTTCTTAGGGCCCTACATGGTAGCCTAGCGCCTTAAGTCCTCACCTTGCACACAGCAGGATCCCATATGGGCGCCGGTTTGTGTCCTGGAGGCCCTGCTTCCCTTCCAGCTCCTTGCTTGTAGCCTGGGAAAGCAGTTGAAGACAGCCCAAAACTTTAGGATCTTGCACCCCCATAGGAGACCCAGAAGAGGCTCCTGACTTCGTATCAGCTCAGCTCCAGCTATTGCAACTAGTTGGGGAGTGAATCGTCTGATGGAAGATCTTCCTCTCTGTCTCTCCTCCTCTATGTATATCTGACTTTCCAATAAAAATAAAAAGTAAATCTTTTTTTTAAAAAAAGTCTCGAAGTGGTTCTGGGAAGGTTTGGTATCCATATACAAAGAATAAAATTGGACCTGATTGTACCCAGAAAATCAGCTCAGAATGGATAAAATACCTCAAATAATACAGCTGGGAAAAGCAAGGAACATTTCATAGTCTTATTCTTAGCAATGAGTTCTTGGATTTGACATCAGAAGCCAAGCTATAAAAAAATGTGAGTGTGGACATACGAAAAATATATTATCCTGTTGGAAGATATCCTTATTAGAGTCCCTGACTTTATTTTTTAAATGTTTTATAAGTATATTAGTAAAAAGCCTCTTTGAAGAGATCAGTTTGCTGCATATACTGGCATGCTCAGGAACTGGGTTTTGGGGGTAGGCCTAGTGGAGGTTCTTGGGGTTGCTCCGACTAGACTACAGATCACACTCAAGTGCGTGAGGGCCAAATATATGGTGGGCAGGGTTGGGATGGACCCCAGCATCCACTGGTTTGCGTATGAGATGGAGCCAGGGACAGAACTGATGAGGCGGCTGCAATCATCTGTGTGTAGGCTGATGTGATGGATGGACCACGCAGGACTCTTCACTGGCTGGCACACACACAAATCGTCTGGGGTCACCCCTGATGAGGTTTATTTGGGGACCCCCAACTGGACCACTAGACTCAGAATTCCAGCCACAGTGAAAATCACAAGATTTGTGCGATGACTGGAGTACATGTTTCAGAACTGAGTCTGTTCTGTTGTTGAAGCTTGTGCAGCAAACAGCAGGCGCAATTGCTCATGAGAGACATGACAGCCAGTTCATTGATGACTGCAAAGGGCGTTGAGTACCATGTCAGAGAATGGAGGGCAGAACAAATTGAACAGCTCTCCCGGCCAAGCTTTGATAGCAAGTATCTGGGTGAATGGAGACTCTAAGGTGGACTGTATCAGCCAGTGGACCTTGGAAGGATTTCCTCAACTTTGGAGCAATAAAATCAGTGTCTTAGACCTATCAAGACCACTGAAATAGTGCCCTTAGATTCTGCTCCACATTCAGGACCTTGAATGACATCAGTTGGCCATCATTCATCCCTGGGTACTGAACAGTTGGGCTGCTGGAAGCAACCTCTTCACACTTTCCCCAGATACAGGAAGGGAAAGAAGACTGGAAACAGTTGTCTCATCCACTTTTCCAAAACCATCCCTCAACCCTCTGCACACTAGTTGGTGGTCCACATTGGCATGCATCCTTCTTAACTATGTAAATATCATCAAAAAGAAAATAAATGTAATCTTTTTTAAAAGTTTCAGGGTTTGTCACAGTAGCCTAGTGGCTAAAGTCCTCATCTTACATCTGCTGAAATCACAAATGGGCGTTAGTTCATGTCCCGGCTGTTCCACTTCCCATCCGGCTCCCTGCTTGTGGCCTGGGGCAGTAGAGAACAGCCCAAGGCCTTGGGACCCTGCACCTGCATGGGAGACCGAGAAAGAGGCTCCAGGCTCCTGGCTTTGGCTCAGCTCTACTCCAGCTGTTGTGGCCACTTGGAGAGTGAACCATAGACAGAAGATCTTTTTGTCTCTTCTCTCTATAAATCTTTCCAATAAAAATAATAAAAATCTTTAAAAAAAAAAAAAAGCTCAGTTTGATTTTCTTACCCTGTACTTCCACTGGAGTTGACTTTTCATTTTTTAATTATATGGTATAATTCTATAGGATCCGGGATCTCCACCTCCTGACTGATTTTCCTCATATTATTACAGTAGTATATGACTGCTTATGGAGTTGACTTTTCTGTCTGTAAAGCTGTCATTATGTCTTCACAAAAATGGGCACATAATATGCATGGTATCTTTTTCATGTCACTTTTACAAATGTCTATTTTAACCTCCATTTTGGATAACCATATTGTATGCTATACTTTAATTTGTATTAAAAAAAAAAACCTTTGTACTGTGGCATAGCAAACTAATCCTCCTCTTGGAGCACTGGCATCCCATGTGGGCACCAGTTCCTATCCTGGCTGCTCCACTTCCCATCAAGCTCCCTGTCTGTGGCCTGGGAAGGCGACAGAGGAAGGCCCAAGTTCTTGTGACCCTGCATCAGCGTGGGAGACCCGGGGTTGACTTTGGTTCCTCAGCTCTGGCTGTTGTAGTCATAAGGGTAGTGAACTAGTGATGAAGGACTTCTGTCTACTTCTGACTAGCTTTCACATTAAAAAAAAAAAAAAACTTCTCAAAAAATATAAGAAAATTGAAAAATGAGTGCTACCTGTTTCTGTTTGAAGAAGAGTGAGGTATCATGAACTACTAAAGTGGTTCAGTCAAGTTTCCTGAATGGGTGGTAATGACCCCACCATCCAAGCCATCAACTGCCTCGGAGAGGAGTCTCCACTTGCAGGAAACTGGAATTAGGAGCCAGAATTGCAGCTCTCACAGAGGTTACTCCAGCATGGAACATGGCATGGGTATTCCTATAAGTGTCTTAACTGCTGACCATACACATGCCCCATTAATAAAGCTGTTCTTGTGGGTGTGTTAGCTCTTATGGTTTAGATTTGCATTTTCATTAATAATTTGAAAGACTGAGCATCTTTTAATTTGCCTGTTACTTTAGAGAAATTTTTTAAACCACTGTTATTTATTGATATGAAAAGTAGAGGGATAGGATCATAGAGATCTTCAATGTGCTTATGCAGTTACCAAATACCACAACAGCTGCTGAGCCAGACCACAGCCAGACTCCAAGAACTCCAGCCAGGTGTCTAATGTAGGTGGTGGGACCTAAAGAACTTGGGATGTTACCTGATACATTCCAAGTTCTTAAGCAGGAAGCTGGCTGGGGATACGGGTTTCCGAAATGGCAGTTTAATCCACTGTGGTGTATTGCCCACCCCTGTCTTTTTTTTTAATAATATATTAAGCTGTACATTCTGACTATGTCTCTTATCAGATAAATGATTTGGAATCGTTCTTCATCCTGCTGGACATTTTTTTTAATTTTCTTGGTGTCTTTGAAGTATAAAAGTTTAATTTGCATATTTTTGTGCCAAACAGAATGATGGGAAAATACACTGTGCGGAAATATTTGCAAATTATACATGTGGTAAGGAATTAATATCAAAAATATTTTTTGAGAGAGCTGCCATCCTTTGATTCAGCGCCCCCACTCCCATTTTCCCCAAAATAACTGCATTGATTGGAATTGACCTGGCCGAATCAGTCGCTGGAACTCAATCCAGGTGCTTCTATCTGTTGGCAAGAATGCAACTGCTTGAGCTGCCACCTAATGGCTTTGCAGGGTCTGCGTTGGTGGTTTGGAATTGCCATCTGAAGCCTGTTGTAGAAATCAAGTTCTCTGGTGTAGGGCACAGCTATCTTAGCTGCTAGTGCAACCACCCACCACCACCACCAAAAATATTTTTTTTTAATTTTTTAATGGATTCTTAGGATATGTCTAAGGATATGTCTGTTAATGAGCTGATGTCCAAAATTTTGTTGTTGTTCTAATCACAAAAGTTAAGCCCAACAGCAGCGAAAAAGCAGCAAATAATCCAGTTATGAAATGGATAAAAGATAAAGTACCTGGAACAGAAACAGAGAAGAAGATCAATAGAACAGGATGGAAACAGAAGAAAGCCCCCCCCCCCACACACACACACACACAGAGAGAGAGAGAGAGAGAGAGAGAGAGAGAGAGCTAATCTTGGATAAGAAAACAGAAAACAACCCAGGGGAAAATGGTTGATCTCTCCAACAGATGTTGTGGGGACAATTGAATAGCTGCTTGCAGAAGTAAGAAACAATCTGCCACCTTTCACCATGCACAAAGATCAAATCTAAATGGATCACGGACCTCTATACCCAGAAACCATCCAGCTGTCAGGAAGACTCCTCAAGATATAAGCATAAGCAAAGATTGCCTAGGGAAGTCTTCAAAAACACAAGGCAGTTAAGGCCAAAATGAATTGGGCTCAGTCATACTAAGAAATTTCTGTACAGTAAAGGAAATGGCCAACAAAGTGAAGAGGCAAGCAACAGAAAGGAAGATCTTTCCACCCTGCACAACAAATAAGGGACTAATATGCAAGATACACGAAGAGCTCCAGAAACACAACATCAGAACAAACCAGTTAAGAAATAGGTGAAGGAAATGAGCCTTTTTCAGAGGAACAAATTCAAATTGCTAACAGACATGAAAAAGTCCTCTAGCGTCCTAGCATTAAGGGAAATACAAACAAAAAATGCATTGAGGTTCCACTTAACCCCAGTGAGAACTGCCTACATACAGAAATACCTGTTGGAGAGGATGTGGGCCATGGGGGAGGTACTCTACTCCACTCCTGCTGGGATTGTGGGCCTGTGTAGCCACTATGTAAGTCAGCATGGAGAGTGCTAAGGCAACTGAAAATATATCGACCATATGTATAATAATATATCTAATATAATCTAATAATATATCTAAAAGAAGTGATACCTACCCTATGAGAAAGCAGCCTGCATTCTTATATTCATCATAGCACAATCCACAACAGGAAATATGTGGACACAACCCAGATACCCATTAAAAGAGGATTAAGTAAAGAAACCAGTACATCTAGTTTATGTAATACTACTTAGCCATTATAAAGAATGAGATTCTACCATTTCCAATAAAGTGGTCCCAACTGGAGAAACCATTATACTGTGTGAAATAAGCGAATTCCAGAAGGACAAATATCATAAATATCATGTGTTCTCTCAGATTGAAGCTAAGCTTCATGCAAAATACAAAAAAAAAAAAAAGTTATGTGGGTAAGCAGGTATCCACTTACAATCTCATAAATGAGCGATGCTATAGAGATGAGTACCAGGACTCAAACAGCTATAATGTGCATCTCCTGAGTAAAAGCAGGCCCCCAATGAAACTGCTAACTGCTTTCACAACAGAATGCTAGACCCACTACCATCGCTTGTACCTGCAATGTCATGGCACACATGTAGAGTACAACACTGAAGTCGGGGTTTCAGCTGCAGGACTGTATTATTGTAAAACACAAAGGACAATGGGGAAGGGAGAAAGGCATTGGAGGTAAAGGGGGGAAGCACTGTACTTACTAAACTGCAAAGCAGAAAATAGGAATGAAGGATTAAAAAAAAAGACTGAGTATATATTCCTCCAAGAAAAATACACAGAGAGCCAACAAACACATGAGAAGATGCTCATCGATAAACATAAGGAAAAGATCCTGAAATGTGCACATGAAAAAATCAAGACATGTAGAGGAATGCCGATTAAACTCACAGGAGACATCTCACAGGAAACTCTATAGGCCAGAAGAGAATAGAGCAACATATCCAGATTCTAAAAGCAAAGAATTGTCGGCCCAGGATAACATATCCAGCAAAGCTTTCCTTTGTCTTTGAAAATGAAATAAAATTCTTCCACAGTAAAGAAAAGTTAAAAGAATATGCCTCTCCCAAACCTGCCCTACACATGATGCTTAAAGATGTTCTCTTGACAGAAGAGGAATAGCACCCACCAATACCAAAGGCAAATGTGAGGAACATCCCAACAGAAGACTAAATCAATGAACAACCAATTGCTAAAATGACAGGTCCAAATTACCACCCATTTATATTAACCCTATATGAAAATGGTTTGAACTCATCAATCAAATGTCATAGATTAGTGGACTGGATTGAAAAACAAAACCCATCTGTTTGTTGCCTACAGCAGATACATCTCACCAACTTAGATCAGTGGAAACTGTATCTCATAGATTTTGATGTTTTTGTTTTTAGTTTCATTTCTTCAAAACATGTTTTTTTCTCATTAAATTCTTTAATGACTCAGATTATACAGTAGCATTTTCTTCAAGAAGGTTCTTTATTTTCTTTTTCATTTCTTCAGTGATACATTAGTCATGCAGTAGCATGTTATTTAACTGTATGGCATTAGAAGTTTCTATTTTTCTTTTCCTGCTAATTTTGTTTGGTGGCTTTCCATTTAAGGGAATGTACAGTAACTGTGTAATGGAGACTATCATATCCAGTGGTATGTTGCTTAACTTCATGGCATTGTAAATTTCTGTTTTTCTTTCTGTTGGTTTTATTTTGTAGCTTTTCACTGGGGATGTATAGTGATTGTGTAGTAGAGACTGACATGTCCAGATGTGTGGATATGGTGCAGTGTGCATCTCTACTTGATTGAGGAAGGACTCCTAGTGAAACTGTTGGATGTGTCTTGACGTTGGGATGCTGTACTCTCTGCCATTGTCCATACCCACAGTGATGAACTTAGGACTGTTTATGAGGAACTATGCTGTTGTAATGATATGGGAGAACTCAGTGGCGGGGTGGGGGAATGGATTAGGGGAAGGAGTAGGGGAAATCCAAGGATCTATGGAATTGTATCATAAAATGATAATACTATGATAAAGAAATTTTTAAAAAGATATTCATCAATAATCGTTAGGGAAATGCAGATTAAAACCATTAGAATAACTACTGTACAAATGGCAAAAGCTGGCCCGGCGCAATAGCGTAGTGGTTAAAGTCCTTGCATTGAACGTACCGGAATCCCAAATGGGCACCGGTTCTAATCCCAGTGGCCCTGCTTCCCATCCAGCTCCCTACTTGTGGCCTAGGAATGCAGTAGAGGACAGCCCAAAGCCTTGGGACTCTGCACCCATGTGGGAGACCCGGAAGAGCTCCTGGTTCCTGGCTTCGGATTGGCTCAGTTCCAGCCATTGCAGTCACTTGGGGAGTGAACGATCGGATGGAAGATCTTCCTCTCTTTCTCTCCTCCTTTCTGTATATCCACCTTTCCAATAAAAATAAATAAATATTTTTAAAAATTAGTATAAGTAAGTGCTGGTGAAGATGTAAAGAAATCGGCACTTTAAGGCACTGATGGGGACGGGTGACAGTGTAAAATGGTGTAGCCACTATGGAAGACAGTGTGGTGAGTCTTCAAAAATATAAAAATAGAATTATGTTCCAGTGAGTCTCTTTAAGGATATATTAAAATAATTGAGAGCAGAAACTTTTCAAGTCATTTGTATACTTCTGATCATAGCATTATTATTAAGAAAGGTGGAAGCATTCTAGGTGTCCTGGCTAGGATGAATGGATAAACAAAATGTGTTATTACACCTACAATGAGGCATTAGTTAAATTTATTTAAGAAAAAAAAATTCTGACCCACCTGGATGAGCCTGAAGCCAAGTGAAGTAAGCAGAATAGAAAATGACAAATGATGTGTGGTTCTACTTGTACAAGCTATCAGTGCATTGGGACAAGAAGGGGGCTGGTGGAAGGAGAAAAGAAGAATGGGCATGGAGTGCCAATTTTACACCGATTGTAAAGATTGGAGGCTAACAATACACATGTTAGTGATGTCACTGACTTTCATATTTAAAAATGGCATAGATGGAAAAGTTTATTAGGTGTTTCTTACTACAGTTTAATATTCTTTAAAATGTTTCATAATGATTTGCTTTATGCTTATTTTGTAATAAAAACGATTCTCAGAGATTGGGAATGTAAATACCAGTGGGGATGTGTAGAGCAACTTACTTCTTGTACAAATGCAAAGTGATATGGCCCTTTGTCTTAATGTTCAAGAATGTACTCGGGCTCAGTACAGTAGCCTAGTGACTGAAGTCCTCGCCTTGGATGAGCCAGGATCCTACGTGGGCACCAGTTTGTATTCTGGCTGCTCCACTTCTCTTCCAGCTCCCCTACTTGTGACCTGCGTGAGCAGTAGAGGATGACCTAAAGCCTTGGGACCTTGCACCCGCGTGGGAGACCCTGAAGAAACCCCTTGCTCCTGGCTTCGGATTGGCTCAGCTCCAGCCATTGCAGTCAGTTTGGGAATGAAGTGGAAGACAGAAGATATTTCTCTCTGTATAAAAATAAATAAAAATCTTAAATATCAGCCTCTGAGTCTCTGAAATTAAGTGTGCAGTCATTAAAAAAAAAAAACTGAGTGTACTCTTACCCTGTGATCCAGCTGTTGCACTCCTCTTGCCAATTACCCAAATGTGCTGAAATATATGTCCACATAGAGCAACTTTATTTGTAATTGTCAACATTTGAAAGTAATCAGTATGTCTTTAGTGTTATCCTTAGTAGGTAAATGCATAATTAAAATGGTATGTCTAGTCAGTGCTAAGAATGCCACTGAACCATGAGAAGACAAGGAGAAAACTTTAAATGCATATTGTTAAATAAAAAATATGTACTATATGATCCCAACAATATGACTTTCCTGAAAAGATATTATGAAGACAGCAGGAAGTTATTGGAGAAAGAGAATGGGAGGGGTTTCTAGTCAGCACAGAGGCTTTGTAGGGCAGTGAAAATCCTCTGATAATGTAATGCTGGACACACTTCGTCCTTTCGTCAAAACCCACAGAATGTGCAACACCAAGAGTGAGTCCTGCTGTGAACTGTGGGCTGTTGGTGATCATGTGGTGTCAAGGTGATTTCACTGATTGTTGCAAGGGTACCACCCTGGTAACAGGATTGGATCATGGAAGAAGCTGTGCCTGTCTGAGAACAGGGAGCAAATGGGCACTGTCTGAATTGTACAGTCAGTTTTCCTTGAACATAAAACTGTTCTGTAAAATAGTCTTTTGATAAATATAGCGTACTGTTCAAAGGAAATGCTAGATGTTTAAAACTGGTCTAACTAATACATAGCACCCCGGTCCCTGCCAAAAGAAAATTGGTAAGCTAATCAAGATCAAGAAAAAAAAATTGCTCCTGGGTAGGAAAAGGAGAAGAGGAGATTTTGTTTTTATGATACTTTAGAAGTTTTATTTCTTTCAGTTCTGTAACTCACCCAGGTGTGACACTAAAGCATGATGAATGTGGAGCTATAGGCCATGAATAGTACTGAAGCGTCTTAAATGTGGAGGGATGACAATACATGATACTCAGGTGAGAATTCATAGTAGATACGGGAGGCAAAATACAACATCTCCATGTTACTGGTAAAATTTTATAAATGCATACGTGCTAATCAGGTGGTTCTCAGTCTTCATCCTATTTCACCTGTCACTAGAATGTGAATAAATTATGCCTCCTTGAATATGTTTCATTTGCTTTCAGGTTCATAAGGTTACTGATCGCCTTGTTTCTGCTGACTGTTCTTGGTTTTTGTCATCTTGTTGCTGAGTCCCTAGGTAGTCTCATTGGGTCACCTTGTGTGAAATTCCACTTCTACAGCTTTCTGAATCACTGTTTTTATTTGATTGAACTTCAGATCCAGTTGACTACCTGACATCTCGTTTTGATGAATTATAAGTTTTTTAAATCTATCATATCCAAAAGTGATAATACCCCCTAAGCATCAGTCATTTGGTCTGTCTGATCTTACTAAATGACAGTTCCATCCTACAGTTGCTTAAGCCAAAAAACTTGAAGTCATGTTGATTTCTCATAATCCTCTCCAGCCTATTTGCAAATTTTGTTAATTCAGGCTTTAGTTGTCTTGTGATTCCCACTGCTCCCACTCTGATCCAAGCTATTGCTTGGCTACATTACTGCAGTTATGATGTATTTTCAAAATAGTATTTGGAATTTTCTTTGTCATAATGTCTCCTTAACTGAAAAGCAATTAATGCTCAGAATGAATGTTGACATTTTAATGAAGGTTGGCCATCTATTTCCTGCTCCTTTTGTATTTGCATTGTCTGGCACCCTGAGTTCCCTACCTTTCTGCTTTTCTTTCACATTCGGGTATGATGGGGACCACCTGCAGCACTGGCATCCCATATGGGTGATTGTTCATGTCCCAGCTATTCTACTTTGGATCCCTACTTTCCCTGCCTATTGCCTGGGAAAGCATTGGAAGATGCCTCAAGTCCTTAGGCCCCTGCGCCTGTGGGAGATGGCTCAGCTGTGGCCATTGTTACCATTTGGGAGGTCATTCCTCCCCTCTGTAAATTTACCTTTCAAATAAAAATAATCTTAAAAGAAAAACTTGCTGTTAGAGGGACTGGCTCTGTGGCATACTGGGTAAAGTGACAGCCTGTGTCCCATATGTCTTGGCTTCACTTCTGATCCACATCCCTCCTGATACACATGGAAAAGCAGCAGAGGCTGGCTGAAGTACTTGGGCCGCTATAAAATTTATTGGAGACCCAACAAGCTCCTGACTTCTGGGTTGCTGCTCTTCGGGGACTGAACCAGCAGATCCAAGATCTCTCAGTCTATCACTAGCTTTTGTAAAATTATTTTAGGAATAGTACCTTCCCTGGCCTTGTTGTTCTCTGAATGCTGATCAGCATCTTATCTTACATGCTATATATTATTTACTTCTGGTGAAGGCAGGGATTTTTGTCATTTTGTTCTCTCATCTCCTTAGCGCTGATTGCAGTTGATGATAAACAGAAAAGAAATGGTTAATAAATTTTAGCTGGATGAATGGCTTTTATAAACATGCTTATTTTATTTATTTGAGCAGTAGAGTTACAGAGAGGTCTTGCATCTACTGAGTTCCTCCCCAAATGGTGTCAGTGGTTGGGACTGGACCATGCTGAAGCCAGGAGCTAGAAGCTTCTGGCTCCCCCACATGGGTACAGGGATCCAAACAGCTGGGCTCTCTTCACTGCCTTCCCAGGCCCATTGTCAAGAAGCTGAAATGAAAGTGAAGCAGCTGGGACTCAAACTGGCTCCAGTATGGAATGCCGGCACTGCAGGAGCTGCCTTACTGGCTGTGTCACAGCATTATCCGCCCCCCCCCCCAAAATAGTTCTTTTTTCTAAAAGTTTTATTTATTTAAAATAGAAAGACAGAGATCAATCTCCCATCCACTGATTCACTCTGCAAATTATCTCAGTGACCACAATGGGCCAGTCAAAATCCAAGAGCCCAGAACTCCATCCCAGTCTCCCACATGGGTGTCAGGGCCCCAAGCACTTGGACCATCTTCCGTTGCTTTTCCAGGTGCTTTAGCAGAGAGCTGGATCAGAAGTAGAGCAGCTGGGACAGACTCTCATGTAGTAAGCCAGCAGTGTATTTGGTGTCTCAACCCACTGCTCTATAGCACTAGCCCCTTAAAGAATGCTTTAGCAACGTAATTCCATGAAGAGATTTTTGTATTGCATAGTCTTTAAACATCATTTCATAAAGCAAATGATTTTATTCTGAAAACAAATACCATAGTAAGTCTACAGTGAAAAAGTTAGGTGGTCTATAGTACAAAGAACTTCAGACTGGGTTCAAGATCTGTGAGCCTTTGATAGTCTTGGAGAAGGTCTTTTTCTAGAAAGTGAAATCGTTTAAATGGTTTCTTTCCAATTGAAAGATCCTGTAGTGCTGTTTAACCTGTTCCATAAGAAAACAATGAATTTCAGTGAAGTTCTAGGTTATAAAATAAATATACCCAAAAAGCAGCTGTTTTATATGTTGATGATAAACCGACAGAGAAATCAAGAAACACACCCCATTCACAATATGCAGTTATTAGGAATAAATTGACTAAAGAAATGAAAGCTCTTTACAATTAAAACTGTCAAAAATTGAAAGAAATCATCAGGGCACACAAAAATGGAAACATGCTCCTTTGAATGTACTACCTAAAGCAATCTACAGATTCAATGTAATCCCTATTAAAATATCAGTGACAGTCTTTGAGAAGTAGGAAAAGCAATCCTAAAATTCATATGAAATCACAAAAGACCCTAATAGCCAAAGCAATTCTAAACAAGAAAAATCAAGCTGCAGACATCAAAATGCCTTACTTTAAAGCGTAATTCTACTAAACTGTAGCAATTAAAATGGCATGATGCTGGCATGAAAATTGGTGTATCAGTGAACAGAATTAGAAAGCACAGAAATTAATCCATACCCATACAGCCAACTGCTGTTTGACAGAAGTTCTCAGAGATCATATACAGTAGGGATGAGGAGCATCTCTTCAAAAGATAATGCTGACATAACTTGAACCAAGATTCATACAGTTCAACATATACAAAGAACAACTCAGGGGCCTGCACAGTGGTGTAGCAGATTTATGCTCCATCTGCAAGTGCTAACATCCCATATGGGTACCAATTCATGTCATGGCTGCTCACTTCTGTTCTAACTGTTTGCTTATGGCCCTAGAAAGCAGCAGGGAAGATGGCCCACATAATTGGGAGACTAACTTCAGAACAGCTTTTCAAATAAAAATAAACCTTCTGAAAAATAAACTCTGTATGGATCAAAGAGCTAGATTTAAGATCTGAGATTATGAAATTGCTGGAAGAAAATAGGAGAAACACCCCAAGAAATTGGTTTAGGGGAGGCCTTTGTGGATTGAGAGACCCCAAAGCACAGGCAACAAAGCTGAACAAATGGGACTGGTCCACTCAGAGCTTTTACATAGCAGATGATATGATCAGTAGAGTTAAGAGACTTCCAAACGAATAGGAAAAAGATTTGCGAAACACCCATTCAACCAAGGGGTGTGTGTGTGTGTGTGTTTGTGTGTGTGTGTATGTGTGTGTATCAACATCTTAACAATAAAACAGCAGTCCATTTGAAAAATGGGCAAAGGACTTCAAATAAAAGTTCACAAAAGAAGAAATACAAATCAGCATCACTAACCATCAGGGAAATGCAAATCAGAAATCCCTAAAATACAGAATACAGAATAATGAATTATGGTAAGGATGTGGAGGAAGGGACACACATAGATGTACATACAAACACACACACAGTGGCTAGGAGTGTACATTAATACAACCACTGTGGAAAACAATTTGGAAATATCTTAAAAATTAGAAATGGGCTTTATTATTAGAAATAGATTCGAAATAATGATTAGAGATCCAACAATCCTCCTATTGGGTATATACCCAAAAGATTTGAACATAATGAATCAAAAAAATACCTGCACAACAGCCAAAAGTTGAATCAACCAAGATTGATTGTCCATCATCAAATGAATGGCTAAAGATGTGATATATGTATACGATGAAATATGAGGTATAATTATGAATGAAATTGATTTGCAGCAATGTGGATGCTGCCTGAAGACATTATGTTGAATGATGTCTTCTGGACCTAGAAAGACTGATTCCACATGTTCTCCCTTTTATGTGGGCACTAAAACTTAACAAAGAAATGTATGTCTGTCTCATTACTGCATATAGAGTTTTTCAAAACTTTGTTTTATACCTTTGTCAAAACAGTGTTTACCAGTGTGAACATTTCAGACTGTGCTGGATGTTGATCTCCACCTGTGGCACCAGCAGCCCGCGTGGACTCCAGTCTTGTCCCACAGCAGCAATTGATTCCTTTCCAGCTCCCTGCTGCGGCCTGGGAAAGCAGCACAGGATGACCCAGTCCTTGGGCCCTTGCAGCCACGTGGGGCACTTGGAAAAAGTGCCTGGCTCCTGGCTTCAGACTGGCTCAGCTCTTGCTGTTGTGGCCATTTGGGGAGTGAATCAACACATGGAAGATTTTTCTCTCTGTCCTTCTCTATGTAGATCTGACTTTCTTAAAAGAAGAAGAAGAATATTAACACCATAATTTTAATGATCTGTTATCTTAAAATTTACTGTATATGGATAATTTCCCACTCAATTATTTATACCTTGTATTCCCACTTAAACCAGGGTCTTTTGCCTTTTACTTGTTAAATTTCTTATTGGGTGAAATATTAAGCCTTATTAACACAAATATAAAATATGTTTTCAAAAGCTAAAAGGGAGAATGAAAAATGATGGAAAGGGTATCGTTCTATTCTTAGACTTATATGTACAAATTACATGGATTTGTTAAGCTATTTAAAAATGAAAATAATGAAATAAAACTTAAGTGCCATTGGTGTGATGTGAGTTTCGCCACTGCCATCCATGCCGGCATCACATTTTGGTGCTAGTTCATGTTCTAGCTTGCTCTACTTCCAGTTCCTTCCTGCTGGTGCACCTGGGAAAGCATCAGGGGATGGTGTAAGTCCTCGGGCCCTGCATCCATATGGGAGACCCGGAAGAAGCTGCTGGCTTCAACCAGGCCCAGTCCCAGCCATCATAGCCATTGAAAAGTGAACCAAGTATGGAACACTCCTCCCACATTCCCTGCCATCCTTCCTTTCTGTCTCTCTTTCATTGTCTCTTCTCCCTCCCTATCCCTCTCTCTCACTCTTTTGAATAAGTTAAATCTTTAGAAAATTTTTTTTAAATTGTTAAATAAATGAGCTTGAATTTACTATATTGTTAAAGAGTAGAAGGAATGCATTTATTAAATCTCTTCATATTTCATTTTTGCTAGTTTATAAATGGTAAACATAGTTGTTTTTCTCTTAGAATGAAAGACATCATTAATCAGATTCCTTCAGCAGAGGGCTTGGATTCTTTTGGCTGGCTTAGAATTGATTATTTGTCATTCCATCTCGTTTTTCCTCAGTAGTTCTTGTGTTACAAATTTTTTAAGCCATTCAAATAGTTACTTTTTCTGTTAAGTTCTCACAGAGTTTGAAAAGAAATTACTTTTTTTTGCTAGCATTGGATCAGTGTTTCTATAACCTATTTAGAGTACCTTCCTTGTAGTCAGACAAAATTTAAATATAGTTGTTTTGTGTGATACATACCTTTACATACAGTTACCCTTAGTCACTTCCTACGAATAATTTTTTCTGTAAAGACTTATTATATTTCTATTGGAAAGGCAGATTTAGAGAAAGAAGGAGAGACAAAGAAGAAAGATTTTCCATTACTATTTCACTCCCCAAATGGTCACAATGGCCAGTGCTGAGCTGTTCTGAAGCCAGGAGCCAGGAGCTTCTTGCAGGTCTCCCCTGTATATACACTCGCATGTGTATGTAGGGTCTCAAAGCTTTGGACCATCCACTGCTTTCCCAGGCCTCAAGCACAGAGCAGGGTGGAAAGTGGAGTAGCTAGGAGATGAATTGGCACCCACATGGGATGCTGGTGCTTGCAGGCCAAAGATTAGTCAATTGAGCCATCACAGTCCCCTCATACAAGCAATTTTAGAAGTTTATTTTACAGGGTTTCTCAGTCTAGATGGAGATTTATGTATCTCACGAAACTTAACCATTATTTTAACTCTTTCTTCTTTCCTTACTAGATACCATATTTTCAACTTGTTGAAAAAACTCCAACCTTATTCTCAAACTCCTCTTTACTTGTACTTAATCTCCATTAATCTTTTCACTTGTCAAACTTGATAAAGACTTACTCATCATTCATAGAACTAATAGACTTTTTCTCTAAGTGTTATACTGTTAGTACTATCTCTTAGAAGAAAATCTGCATCTTAGAAATTAGAAATTAATTCTTTTTTAAAAATGTTATTTTCATTGGAAAGGCAGATTAACAAAGAGGAGGGACATAAAGATCCTCCTTCCATCAGCTCATTCCCCAAATGGCTGCAATGGTCAGCTGATCTGAGGTCAGGAACCAGGATCTTTTTTTCAGGTCTCCCATGCAGGTACAGGGTCCCAAGAAAGATCTTGGGATATCCTCTACTGCTATCCCAGGTCATAAGCAGGGAGTGGAAGTGGAAGAAACCACGGTTATACAAACCAGCACTTATATGGGATCCTGACACTTGAGTCAAGAAGATTAGCCAATTAAGCCGTCATGCTGTGTCCAAATTGTTTTTTTAAGATTTATTTTACTTGTTAATGTCCCTTTTATCACTGTTACTGCTACTGTCCATGGGTAACTATGATGTAGTCCTAATTGTACTGTCATTAATGCCACACTGAGCACACACACGGCATTTATTGCTACGGAGAGTTACTGAACACTCTTCATCACCCTAGTGTCACATTGATATTTTTGTTACATGTTCATTAACTTCATGTGGATGAAGTTTCACTATTTTTTCTCCCTGTGGTGAACTGTATTTAAGGAGATGCATAATGGAACAGTAGCGAAAATTACTATGTTCGTAAGTGGAAACAGAGAGAAGTACGTCTCCCTGCATTCAGTACAAGGATGGACTCAAGCAAAATGGCTGATAATGTCCTACTTGTTTTACTTGTAATTGTAGAGAGACACCTCAGTGGCAACATGATGGACTTGTGAAAATTCACGAAAGACACCAATTGTAAGACTGAAGCGGAGATCATTGGGGAGGGGAGAACCCAGTGCCTGTTAAACTGTATCATTAAAAAAATTTAAAAAAAAAAATTTTTAAGATGTATTTTTATTGGAAAGTCAGATACAGAGAGCAGGAAAGAGAGATCTTCCATCCAATGATTCAGTCCCTAAGTTGCTGCAACAGCCAGTGCTGCGCCGATCCAAAGCCAGGATCCCAGAGTTTCTTCTGGGTCTCCCACATGGGTGCAGGGTCCCAAAGCTTTGGACCATCCTCCACTGCTTTCCCAGGCCACAAGCAGAGAGCTGGATGGGAAGCGGGGCTACTGAGATTAGAACTGATGTTCATATGGGATCCTGGCTCATGCAAGGTGAAGACTTTAGCCGCTAAGCTATCATGCTGGGCCCCCAAATTATTTCTTATATACACATTTCTAAATGAAGCGTTTAAGTAGGCATTTTTAATATTAGTAATTACTAATTGTTGATTCACCTGAGCATTTAACACTACTTACTAGGCATTATTAATTCCACAATTGTTTCTGTAAATGTATGCAGCGTGCCAGCATATATGTTCATTTTGGCAAGGGTATGACTAAGTACCATGCTGCTTACTGTGAAGAGATTAAACGAAGGATATGAAAGAAAAAAAACACACAGGAAAGAAGTAGAAAAATAGATATTACTAGTTTGCTATTTTTAGGTTTTCATTTATCTATTAATTTGAATAAATAGCTGTTATCCCTATAAAATATTTTTATACTGCAGTAATAATCTTTGGGTTGAAAACAGCACTGACTCCTTTTCTCCAAAACATACAGCGTAGCAGCTCATGGCGATTCAGTTTCTTGTCTACTTTTCCATTCCTGCCTTCTGATGTTCTTTTTTTTTTAGTTGATTATTATTGGAAAGTCAGATTTACAGAAAGAACGAGAGACAGAAGGATCTTGAATTCACTGGTTCACTCACCAAATGGCTGAGGTGGCTAGAGCTGAGCCGTTATGAAGCCAGGATCCAGGAGCTTCCTTGTTGTCTCCCAAGTGAGTGCAGGACCCCAAGGCTTTGGGCCATCCTCTACTGCTTTCCCAGGCCACAAGCAGGAAGCTGGAAGGGAAGTGGAGCAGCCAGGACACGAACAGGCACCCACATTGTGTACCAGTGCCCACATGGGATACTGGTGCATGCAAGGCAAAGACTTTAACCCCTAGGCGACCACACAGGGTGCCCTTCTAATGTTCTTAAAAAGATTCTACACATAGCATCTTTTTTTTTTTTAAAGATTCACTTTATTTTTATTACAAAGTCAGATACACTGAGAGGAGGAGAGACAGAGAGGAAGTGGAGCTGCCGGGATTAGAACCAGCGGCCATATGGGATCAAGGTGAGGACCTTAGCCACTAGGCCACGCCGCTGAGCCCTACACATAGCATCTTTAAAGTCCTATATTTTTGCACATGTTGTTTTCTACTCTCAATGCCTTTTTGTAGTTTGATTTGGTCTAGAAGATTTTATTTAACAAGGTGTTCTTTTTTTGTGGCTAAAGGGAGTTGCTGTGTGATCCATGTTTGTATTTCTAGTGTTGAATAAACAGATGATTAATAAATGAATTAAGGCTTACCAGTAGTCTGTAAATAATAAGAATTTAATCAGTGCTGTGCATGATTAAAGTAATCATAACCATTGTTAGAGGGGGAAAGCCTATGTGTATGTATTTGTAGATAGTTTTTTTTAAAACCACATTATTGAGAGAATCAAAATGGTGGAATAGGGTTAAGGACACATTTAAATAGAGAATCATTAGCAAGGGTGAAGCAAAGAGGGAACATTCTAGGGAATAGGAGAGGGCAGACCAAAGGCAGAGGGGCTCCTGGAGACTGATGGACACAGGAAAGCAGTGGAGATAACAGTGTGGTGCTGCAGTGACCAGATACCCCAGCAGCAGTCAGAGCTGCACATGTGGCTGGAGTTCCACGGCAGCCAGTGGAAAGGGAAGTTCACCAGGGGCTCAGAAGGTGAACCCAGACAAAGGACTGTCGGTCCTGCTGATTCATTTGATTTGACCAGAAGCAGAGACAAAGCAGCAGATCGGGAACAGGGTGGACCTTACAGCCCAGAACCCCACCAGAGCTGCATCAGGCACCATTTTATGTAGGGAGGCAACGGCTATGGGGCAGGACTGTGCATGCACTAAGTTGGATCAGTATTCAACTGGCATTCAAACTACAGGTTCCACCCAAAATATGTCCAGAGAGCCCGCAGACCTAATGGCCAGCAGATCCAAAACTCCACCAGTGGTACGTCAGATGCTATTTTGTACAGTGTGGCAGAGGCTATGAGACTGGAGGGACAAAAATTGACTTCCAGCTCAGTGCATTGCACTGGGCCCACTGGGAAAAGTATTGAGTTAGCATCCTGTAGGTCAAAATAGGTCTGGGTGGTCCTCAGACCTAACAGCAAGCAGGTTCCGGCAAGGTCAGCACCACCGAAGGACACCTGGTATCTCCCTAATCCTGGGAATTGCTCCAGCCGGAAAGGGAGAAAGGTTGTACAGACAACGGTGCAGCCTCAGCACGGGATCACAGGAGGTGGAGAGTGGTGAGCCATGAGCTGGGCCTTCAGAGACCATGGTGGAAGCCTAAAACAAGATGTGAAACTCACTAGAGGGAGTAGCACAAGTGACTGAAAACAAAGAGCCATCTACCAACTGCAATAAGTAAAATCGAACTGTAGAGCCGTGGGTGCACACCCCTCCTAAAACTGTTCTGCACCTCAGTTGTTGTCATATGCCTTGTTAGAGTTATAACCCAGTTTAGACTATCCTAAAATCTGCCAAGTTCAGCAAAATTATGCTCCAACACTGTAAATTGCTAAATACTAAAATGAAAATAGACATGAGACAGCTGAATAGTACCCTATAGCCATTTTAAGGTGTATAGCAGCCAGTTCTGTGTATAAACTAAAATTGAAATGTAAATGAAGTAGTCACAGGATGTGGTGAAGAACTTGCATTTTTTAACGTATTGGTTACTCAATACCATGTAAATTAATTCCATAATATTGTTAATTGTCGTTGATGTTATATTGTGGCTTTAAATTGATCGGGATGATATTCTGCCAGCTCTGCCTTCAGACCAGATGGTCTCCCCAAGAAACTGTTGAATTTACCTGGACAAGAAGATGCTGGACTTTATGCTTGATATACTCTTGCAATGAAAGAATCTTGACTGAATTTGAACTGTAATACTGCAACAAGGTGGAGGCATCCACCATGGGGGGAGGGTACGAGAAGGGGTTGGGGGATTCCCAGAGCCTATGAAACTATGTCACATAATGCAATGTAATTAATAATATATATAATATATATATATTAAAAAAAAGAATGCTTTATCCACTGTACCACTTAAAGAAAAAAAAAAGAAAGAAACCTGCCCTAAGGAGAATAATCTGCCATAAAAAGAAGACTCTGCTAACCAGAAGTACAATGACCAAGAGCAAAAAAAGAGACAGAGGCATGATGAATATTACTGAAGACTCCCCTACAAAACAGCAAAACCCTTTGCCAACCTCAGAATTACCTGAGGAATACATCAAGGAAATGGAGGATACAGAATTCAGAAAACTAATTATAAAGCTTCTTATCAACAATGAGAAGCATATACGGGAGTTCAAGGAATTTAAGGCATGTTTCACTCAGTAAGTAGCAACACTGAAACAAAATCAAGCTGAATTATTGAAAATGAATGATGCAATAGAGCAAATTGAAAATGTAGTTTTACGTCTCCATAATACAGTGAAAGAGGAGGAAGAAAGAATCTCAGAACTGGAAGATATTTCTTGTCACAATGGGGAAATAATCAAAAAGCTGGAAATTGATCTAATCAAGCTAAAAATGTATTCAAGAATTGAGAGAGACTATTACAAGGCCCAATGTAAGAGTCTAGAAGGTGCAGAAAAAGAAGCTGGGTTTAAAATTTTATTCAGTGGGGCCTGGCATAGTAGCTAGTGGCTAAAGTCCTCACCTTGCACACCCCGGAATCCCATATGGGCGCCAGTTCTAATCCTGGCAGCCCTGCCTCCCATCCGACGCCCTGCTTGTGGCCTGGGAAAACAGTAGAGGACTGTCCAAAACCTTGGGACCCTACACCTGTGTAGGAGAGCTGGAAGAGACTCTAGGCTCCTGACTTTGGATTGGGTCAGCTCCAGCTGTTGCAGCCACTTGTGTAGTGACTGTTTGGATGGAAGATCTTCTCTGTCTCTCCTCCCCTCTGTATGTCTGACTTTCTAATTAAAAAATAAATCTTTTTTTAAAAAAAAAATGTATTCAATGAAATAAGAAAGGAAAACTTCCGTAATCTGGAGAAAGAATTTGGAAATAGAATACAGGAGGGGTACAGACCTCCAAGCAGGGTTGACCAAAACAATCTTCACCCTGACCCATGATAACCAAGCTCTCTTCAATCAAACATAAGGAAAAGATTCTTAAATGTGCACATGAAATAAATAATTGACCTGTAGAGAAATGGCAGTCAGATTCACAGCTGACCTCTCATAGGAAACTCTATAGGCCAGAAGAGAATAGAGCAACATATCCAGATTCTAAAAGCAAAGAATTGTCGGCCCAGGATAACATATCCAGCAAAGCTTTCCTTTATCTTTGAAGATGAAATAAAATTCTTCCACAGTAAAGAAAAGTTAAAAGAATTTGCCTCTTCCAAACCTGCCCTACAAATGATACTCAAAGATGTTCTCTTGACAGAAGAGGAATAGCACCCACCAATACCAAAGGCAAATGTGAGGAACATCCCAGTAAAATAACAGAAGACTAAATCAATGAACAACTCATTGCTAAAATGACAGGACCAAATTTCCACCTATTTATATTAACCCTATATGTGAATGGATTAAACTCATCAATCAAATGTAATAGATTAGTAGACTGGTTTGAAAAGCAAAACCCATGTATGGGCCCGGCGGCGTGGCCTAGTGGCTAAAGTCCTCACCTTGAACACCCCAGGATCCCATGTGGGTGCCGGTTCTAATCCCGGCAGCTCCACTTCCCATCCAGCTCCCTGCTTGTGGCCTGGGAAAGCAGTCGAGGACGGCCCAATGCATTGGGACCCTGCACCCGCGTGGGAGACCCGGAAGAGGTTCCTGGTTCCCGGCATTGGATCAGCACAGCGCACCGGCCCGTTGCGGCTCACTTGGGGAGTGAATCATCGGATGGAAGATCTTCCTCACTGTCTCCTCCTCTTCTCTGTATATCTGACTTTGTAATAAAATAAATAAATCTTTAAAAAAAAAAACATCTATTTGTTGCCTACAGGAGATGCATCTCACCAACAAAGATTAGTGGAAACTGTATCATGGGTTTTTATGTTTTGATTTTCATCAAAACTTTCATATTCTTCACTGATTCAGATCATACTGTAGCATTTTCTTTGAGAAGGTTCTGTATTTTCTTTTTCATTTCTTCAGTGACACATTAGTCATTCAGTAGCATGTTATTTAACTTCATGGTGTTATAAATTTCTGTTTTGCTTCCTTTTAATTTTGTTTTGTGGCTTTTCATTTAAGTGGTTGTATAGTAACATTAATGAAGTCTGTCAAATCCAGATGTGAGGATGCATCTCTACTTCCAGATCAAAGATGGACTCCCAATGACAATAGGATGCTGACTCTGTGTTGTCCATGCCTGCAGTGATGGACTTGTGACTGTTTATGAAGAACTATGCTGAAGTAATAATATAGGGGAGAGCATGGGGGTGGGGAGAAGGGATTTGGGAGGAAATCCCATTGCCTAAGGAACTGTATCATGAAATAGAATGGAAAAAATATAAACTACCTTATTGAGTTGTAGCTTAACTATGATAAAATTTACAATCTTTAAATGTTTTAGTCCATGAACTTTAGAAGTTTTTGTAACCATTAGCGCAGTCCATTTTTGGATATATTTTATTACAACGCAAAAAATTTCTCATGTCTGTTTAATTTAAAATTCATTTGTAATGCTATTGCATAAGTATTAATTTTCCTGAAGTATAAGTGACAGGTAGGCTGTTCATTTATTATGAACTTAGTGAAAAATTTTCACTAAATCATAAAGTTTTAGTGAGATTGAATTCTTATGTAAAAATTCTAAGTTTTTAATGAAGAAAAATCAAGATATTCCAAAAAAATTTTAAGATTTATTTTTATTTGAAAGGCAGACTTACTGAAAGAAGGAGAGACACAGGATCCTTTACCCACTTGTTCACCTCCAATATAACCGCAGCAGCTGGAGCTCAACCAATCAGGAGCAAGGAGCCTCCTCCAGCTACTTAGTGCAAGGTCCCAAGGACTGGCCATCATCCTCTGCTGCCTTTCTAGGCTGCAAACAGCTGGTTAAGAAGTGGAGTGGCTGGGATAGGATGCATCACCCAATGGAATGCCTACTGGGCTTGCAGAAGAAGCGTTAGCCCATCAACCCACAGCACTAGCCCCCAGATACTCACATTTTATGCAGTATATTATATGATCATGAAGTAGTCATTTTTAGAGTTTTAGAGAAAAGTTAGGCATTGACCAAACTAACTTGAGGATTAGCAAAAATTGAGTAGCTTCTAGTTTGGAAATTCAGTGGCTGTTACACGGGAAGAAGGACCCAAACTGACATGTCACTAGAGTGTGGGAAGTGTGGACCTTGTATTGCACAGCACGTTTATGGACATATCCCAAATATTTGTTAAACAAACTCCAATGTAGCGCTTTGCCTTCTGAAATATTAACTTCTTTGACAGATTTTGGTGGTAGTTAACCCTTTTGCCTGAATTTGTCATTTTACGGTCTTTGGACTAACCAACAAAGATATACAAATGCCTTAACTCAGATCCTCTTCCACTGCCTGTATTTATAGGCTTTGTCCTTTACAAGACACTTTGACCTACAAATAATCCTTTAGCTACTACTTGGCAGCTTTTTGGAATTCTAATAGATGGTTAAGATCATGAGAATTCACAACTGTATTATTTGCATGTAGTGTGCAAATCCTGCTAAGTGCACTTACAAAAGGAAGCCTTCTCAAATACCTTTTCACAGGACTTCTTGATTTGTGATTGTATTGTGGCCTGAAAACATCTAAATTTCTACTACAACTTTTAAGGCATCTGTTGCAGTAAACAACATGAATGAATGCTACCAAGTGGAGTTGCATATGGTATCTTCATTAATTCCTTTGCAGTCTTATAAAGTCTGTCTCTCCTCCTGGGAGAGAGAAGAAAATTCTTTCTTAACCTGTAAGAGAAATCTTATTTCTATGCGTAGTAATAGCTATATTACTACAGGATTAAACTGGTTTGATAAATCTTTTATAGGTAATTATGCTGTCAAAAATTCAGAATCTAATAAGAGATGCTTTGTGGGAGAAAATTTGGGTATGATCAAAACATGTATGTGAACATGCAGCTGCTTGGGATTCATTTAATAGTCATTGAGAAGTAAAAGCCTGTTATACTTTGATCCTGGTACACCGGAAACATCTGCATATTTCAGGAGACCATTTAACTTGTTGTGCTACCTTTTTAAGTAGTAATACATTTTAGATACTGTTTTCAGCGAGCAGCATAAGGCATTTTTTATTGTTTATGTGTTGTTATGCTGCGCAGCATCCATTGTCAGTAATAGTGCTTTAGTGTGAACCATGGGCTTTCAGATTGGTTTGAACTTTGACTTTAAGACTTGGAAAATAATACAGCTTAGTAATAGAGTTTAGGAAACTTCTCTAGGTTCTTATTTTTAATTTTTATTTATTTTCATTTTTATTTGAAAGGCAGAGAGCTAGAGATCTTCATTTCATAGTTTATTCCTCAAAATGCCCATTTTCAGCTGGGACTGGACCAAGCAAAACCAGAGCCTGGAATTCAGGCCCAGTGTCCCATGTGGATGGCAGCAACTGAAGTACTTGACACACCTGTTGCCTCCCATGGTGGCCCAGAATTAGCCTAGACTGAAGTTGGACGCGTAGGAGATGCGTGTGTCCCAAGTTTTGACTACTGCACCAAATGTCTGTGGTTCTCAGGGTTCTAATCCTGACTTGATGCTGGCATCACTTGATGTTGACATTACTTGATGTTGGCAAGTCATGAACTTCTCTAAGACTCCATTCCTTCTTTTTTTTTTTTTTTTTGTAGAAATTTATAGCTTGTTAAGACTAATGATTAAATCAGATAATGGATCTTAACATTCTTGAGGCAGCAGGTGTTGTGCAGCCGATTAAACCACTGCCTGCAATGTCCATGTCCCATATTAGTGTAGTGGTTCAAATTCCAGGTGCCCTGCTTTTGATCAGCTTCATGCTGGTTTGCCTGTGGAGCCTACAGCTGATAGTGCAAGTCCTTGGGTCCCTGCCTGCATGTGGGAGACTTGGGTGAAGTTTTGGGCTCTTGCCTTTGGCTATTCCAAGCCATTGGGGTGTGTGTGAGTGGAGGGAGAGAGAGTAACCAGAGAGTTGGTCAGAAGGGGAAGATCTCTCCATAGACTTGAGTGGCTGAGCCTTGAAGATGAGGAAAATGCATTCTAGCTTAAGAAAATAGCAGTGGCAATAACAAGAAACTAACACGTATCTGCTGTGTGATAGCAAATATTAGAGTATTTTATATATTATAGCTTATTTAATCCTTGAAGTGGCTAATAATTGAAACCTGTTTGGCACTGTGATGCATCTTCTTAGGAGTTGCTATGTAATGTATTAATTAATATGTTAAAGCAAGCAGATTTAGAATTACTAGACTATGTTAGAGGAATAGCTAGGCTGGGGTGGGTAGAGCAAAATAAAATAGTAGGAGCAGGGTTAGGCCAGGCTGAAGCCAGGTGCGTCTTCAAGGTCTTCCATATGGGCATGAGGGCCCCAAACATTTTGACCTTCTTCCACTGCTGTAAGCAGACTGTGAAGGAAGCTGGCTTGAAAGTAGAGCACCTGGAATGTGAACCAACACCCATATCTGATGCTGCTGGAACCTCAGGTGGTGGCTTAACCTGATACACCATGATGACATCTCCCCGAGTCAATCAGATTTAATTGAGGGGTCCAATGATAGGTATCAACAATTTCTACAGGAGACACTCAGGTACTCTTGAATACATAGTATGTTTCAATAAGTTTGATTGGATTTTGAAAGGAAATATAATTAAGAATTAATAGAATCATGAAATTGTTGTCACTAATTTGTTGTGTGTCAGTGGATAAATCATTGATAAGAACTCTATTATATGACTTTTAACTTTAAATTTTTTTTAAGATTTCTTTTTATTTTTGTTGCAAAGTCATATATACTGAGCGAAGGGGAGAGAGAGAGAGAGAGAGAGAGGAAGATCGTCCGTCCAATGATTCACTTCCCAGGTGACCACAAAAGGCTGGAGCTGCACTGATCTGAAGCAAGGATCCAGGAACTTCTTTTTTTTTTTTTTCCAGATTTATTTATTTTTATTGGGAATGCAGACCCAATTCCCTATGTATGGCCGGGGAAAGCAGCAGAGGGTGGCCCAAAACTTTGGGATGCTCCTGGCTCCTCCTGTTGTTTTTTTTTTTTAAGCTTTATTTATTTTTAAATTTTATATCATTTTATGACAGTTTCATAGGCTCTGGGATTGCCCCAGCCCCTCCCCAAGCCCTGCCCCCATATTGAATTCCTCCATATTGTTACAGTAGTACAGATCATATCCAGTCATGAGTCCTTCATTGTGGGTATGGACCATGAGGAGAGTCCAGCATCTTATTGTCCAGATAAATTCAGCAGTTTCATTGGGAGACCATCCTTGGTCTGAAAGTAGAGATGGCGGAATACCATCCCGTCCAATGAAAAAGCCACTATACAACTTCAACAACAATTTACATCATGAAGTTAATTGGCATGGTATTGAGTGACCAACATGTTAGAAAATTCAAGTACTTGACTACATCCTGTGACTCCTTCATTGACATCTCGGTTTTAGTATGTACACAACTAGCTGCTATAAACCTTTTTTTTCTCCTCCCAACTCTGCATTATATGACTTCTAATTGTTTTACTACATGAACATTCTAGGTGTCCATATTGATGAACCTGCAATAACCAAATTCTCATATCTTGATTTTGATTTTGATTTTAACCACACTTTAAACATTTCCCTGTCAGAACCAAGTCTAACCTTGACCTTAGGTTCTGGTGCCCAGCTAGAATTAATAAATGTCAATTGGTGAGTGGAAAAAAAAATAAAATAGTAGGAGCTAAGGTCTTAAGTGGTAGCAAATGGGGAGGTGAATTGATACGAACTTAAGCCATTGTAGAGAGTTTTGGGGTCTTCTCTACTGAATTTTTGGGCTTTCCCTCTCACAGTCTATTAAAACTCAAGAGATTACTGGGAAGTTGATAAGTTGTATCTTTATTTGTACTTTTTAAAAGAGAATTGGTTGCTTGACAGTCACATAGAGATGGCGCGGGAAGGAGAGAGTGAGTCCATCTTCCTTCTGCTGGTTCACTCTCAGATGGCTGCCATAGCTAGAATCCTCCTCTGTCTCCCATTTGGGTGACAGGGTCATCTTTTGCCAATTCTCCCAGGCTACCAGTGGGGATCTGGACAAGTGGGGGCAGCTGGAACACAAGTCATCACCCTACATGGAATGCCTGAGCTCAAGCTGTGGCTTAACCTACCACACCAGTGATGGACCCTGTTTAAACTTCTACCTGAAAAAGGATTTCCTTCATAATAATTACAGTTCTAAAAATGAATGTAAGGTTTATTAAAAGCTAGAGGTACCAAAAAAAAATAATCTCACCCCCACATGAACTAATGATTTTTTAAACAACTTACACACAAAATCAGTAAATTCAGTTGCTTACAAAAAAATTCAGGAGAGCCTTCCATTATATAGTGCATTACTCTAAAAGTAAAGTATGCTAAGTTTACTGATCCTGACACACTCATATATTTGACAGAATGCTAATAGTGATTTGCTCTGGGTGGCAGCATTTGGGGTGACTTGAAAATATTTCTCTTTAATGTTTTTGCAGACTATGAGAAGACAACGAAATGAAGTTGTGGTTGAATTAAGAAAGGTAAGCCAAATCATACTTCCAGGCATAATTTTAGCTGCCATGTACATAAATTAAATTTTTAATGTAGAGTATGGAACGTAGTGTATAACTACATTTTATTCGCTGAGTATGTTAAGGCTTTTCTGAATCTCAAGTGCTTACCATTTCTTTTTCTTTTGAAATAAAATATTTTGACTAAATTTGATAAGTTATTGAAGATAGGACAGAATTTGTCTACTCTCCAGAAATAGCTATGAACAGCCAACTTGACACATGTTTTTCTTTTATCATTTGTAGTAGTTCACAGAAAATGTAAGTCACCTAGTTCTGTTCCTCATAGATAGTAGATATGTCCTGAAAAGTTGTTTCTTATATACTTCAGCAATTTTTAATAATTAAAGCAGGTCATATTTACATGCATTTGTAAATTTGTCCAGACATTTTAAGTGAAGTTCAAAGGATCCTTGATTTTCATAAGGCATTGTTGGTTTTTGCTTAATTTTGAACTGCCTGATTTTTGCATGTACTTTTAAGTGATAAAGAGAATTTCAGGTGACATGAAAATTAGTTTAATACTTCTTAAACATATTTGTTCTGTCTCTACATTATCTCTTTTAGTCATACATTTTTTTAGTTTGGTTTTTTTGTAATTCATGGTTCATTATAAATGTAGTATTTGGTGGTTGGAACTCATTGTTGCTGAAATGTTGGTTTAATATTCTGCATATGAATTTTATGCTTACAAGGCACCTCATATTTCAGTTTAAGCACAGGTTTGTTTGATTTTTGTATGAATAAGCTTTTTTGTTTGGCTGAAGTTCTTTACTTTTTCTGTTTTTTAAGAATAAAAGAGATGAACATCTCTTAAAAAGAAGGAATGTACCACATGAAGATATCTGTGAAGATTCTGACATAGATGGTGATTATAGAGTCGTAAGTTATTACTCTTTAAAACTATTGAAAGATTTTACATGAGTACTGGGATTTTAAGGTGGCTTCTTAATTGTTTTTTCTTTTTCATTTTTTTTTCCCAGCAAAATACCTCTCTAGAAGCTATTGTTCAAGTAAGTTGGGATTCAGTTTCCCTGTTTGTATTTGTTAGCGTTAATAACTAATTATTGTTTTTCTGCATCATAAATTATTATTATTATTTTTAGAATGCTTCAAGTGATAACCAAGGAATTCAGCTAAGCGCAGTTCAGGCTGCTAGGTAAGTTAAATTTTGAGGGCATGTTTCAGTTCTGTTTTGGGTTATTACTGATTATCTTTGATGACTGACACAGTAGAGCTTAGATGGACATAGACCATTTAAAAAATACTTGTATAATTCAGAATATTAAAATGATGGCAGTGAACATACTTTTCTGAACTGAAAGCATGTACTTCAAATGCACTAAAGTTTCGCTTAGATGATACGTAGATACTACGATAGGGGAAAAAGTTCATTTGACAGATCTGTGCCACAGAATAGTAGAAAAAGATCCTTCACAGAGCTTCTTACTGATTAATAGTAAATGAAGTAGCAGTTCTCATAATGCTCTTTAAACAACACATCACAAATTGTAGACTTACTGTAAGGCAAGTAGATTTAACATATACTCCCACTGTCTTATCAGACAGCAAATATCAAATTATCTTGTACATATCTGAAATAAAAGTCATATTTTAGTGTTTTAGGGCAAGAGCCAGGAAAATTACTACTGAAATCCTTATATTAACAAATACGTTGGGAAAGATATTGTACCATAATACAATATAGTGTTTGCTTTGTATATTTATGAATATAAGAATACTTTATATTGTGGTCATCAGTGGAAAAGAGAGACTTCACAAGAAATTGGCCCTAGTTGTAGAATTTCTTTTTTTTTTTTTAAGATTTATTTATTTTTTATTATAAAGTCAGATACACAGAGAGGAGGAGAGAAACAGAAGAAGATCTTCCGTCCAATGATTCACTCCCCAAGTGAGCACAACGGCCAGTGCTGTGCCGATCCGGAGCCAGGAGCCAGGAACATCCTCCAGGTCTCCCACACGGGTGCAGGATCCCAAAGCATTGATCTGTCCTTGATTGCTTTCCCAGGCCACAAGCAGGGAGCTGGATCGGAAGTGGAGCCGCCAGTCTTAGGACCAGCACCCATATGGGATCCCGGGGCATTCAAGGCGAGGACCCCAGCCACCAGGCCACGCCACTAAGCCCAGTTGTAGAATTTCAGTGAGGGGGCTGGTATGGCACAGCCAGTGAAGCCATCATTTGAAAGGCAGACATTGCTTTATTTGAGTGCTGCACGAGTCTCAGCTTTTCTGCTTCTGATTGAGTTCTCTGCTGATATGCCTGGGAGCTGGTGGGTGTCACCCACATATCTGGGGCCCTGCTACCTGTGTGGGAGACATGGATGGAGTTCCCGGCTGCTGGGTTCAACCCTTCCCAAGCACAACCATTGTGGTAATTATGGAGTGAACCAGCAGATGGAAGATCATTATCTTTCTTTCCTTAGTTCCCTCCCGCTTTGCCTCTCTCTCTCTCTCTCTCTCTCTCTCTCTCTCTCTCTCTCTGCCCCCATCTCTGCTCCCCCCCATTACCACTCCCCTACTCTGTCATTCTGCCTTCAAATAAATACTTTTTCAATTTTAACATAGAGAAATTACATAGACTTATTTAATATTTTAGCCAGTACATGAATTCTTTTTCAACTGAGTTGGATTTTCCCACTTTGTGTATTTTTCTTAACCTAGAACATATTAGGAAATCATAGAATTGCAGTGTTAAGTATACTACAGATTAAAATGCAGAAAGAATATCATAGAGCTATTTTCGTCTCAAAATAATATTTATAAGAAGAGTGATTAAGAAATGGTTATGCTTATACTCACAGTTGTCTGAGTTGGTGTACAGTTCAGTGTAAGTTCTGCGAGAAAATTAAAACCCCTGCCCCTCACACAGAGATTCTCAGATGATAATCAGTGAAACATTGGGAAATTGTGAGACAGTTTCAAAATCCTGAGACTGCTTGCCTTTTTGCATTGTATCAAGCTTTGTATTGATGTTACAGAAGCACTTGTGGATTTAAAAATGCTGGCATGTGAACACAGATGAAGGCAGTGGTACCAAACTGATTTTATATTTTATAAATGATATTTAGCTAATGATCACGGTCTCAAAGAATAAAAGCCATTTCCTGAAAATGTCCTCAATGAAGCCATTAAAAAATCATTAAATCTTGATCCTT
This sequence comes from Ochotona princeps, assembly GCF_030435755.1. Classification (NCBI taxonomy): domain Eukaryota; kingdom Metazoa; phylum Chordata; class Mammalia; order Lagomorpha; family Ochotonidae; genus Ochotona; species Ochotona princeps. Next base: position 18,657,230 of record NC_080834.1, on the reverse strand, counting down.
CATCTCATTGAACCTCAGTTGAAAAAGATTTTTATAAGCACCCATTATAGAAAACACTGTGAAAGTAGCATGTGATATAATTCATTCTCTCTAGGTAAGTCCATTTGCCTTGATAAAATAAAAACCAGTGGCTATGACTTACAGGGAGATGATCTGATTCAAGTTTCTAAAACATTGCCTTTCTGTAGTAGTGCAGACGATTCTAATGGGTACAGGTTGTGCTGGACCACACTGACCAGCTAAATCTGTGACCTGCCACTTGGGAAAACAGGCACTGGCACTGGATGGCTTGTTTTGTTTTGTTTGTTCTTTACCATGGAACAGGGATATAACTATCTCGTTTACCTTAGTATATCCAGCATCTTTTAAGGTATTTCCCTTTATGGTATTGTACTTAATCCCGTTTTCCCCTAGTTGCTGAAGTGAGATTATTACCGAGCTTTTATACCCTTTAATTGCAGGTGTCGAGTAAGATGTAGGCCTGGGCAGTAGTATCATCTATGAACACATACCAGCAGCCTGTCTCTTTGGCTTTCGACTGTTGTAACCTAGTGTGAATATTTTTCTATCTCTTAATTCCTTTCTTAGTAAGATAGATGCTATATAAAACCTGCCTAGTTTCTTCTCTGAGCTCAAATTTAAGTCCAAAACTAACGTGTTTTGGGTGGGCATTTGGCATGAGACATTAGTACTTTCGAGTTTCATGGGGTTCAAGTCACATCTCCTTCCAATTCCAGCTTTTTTTTTTTTTAGAGTTATTTAATTGTTTTTAGTGGAAAAGAAGATATACAGACAGAAGGAGAAACGGAAAGATCTTCCATCCGTTGATTCACTTGCCAAGCAGCCCCAATGGCCAGGGCTGAGCCGATCCCAAGCAGGAGCTTCTCCTGCTTCTCCCATGTGGGTGCAGGGTCTCAAGGCTTTGGGCCGTCCTCGACTGCTTTCCCAGGCCACAAGCAGGGGGCTGGATGGGAAGCGGGGCTTCCGGGATTAGAACCAGCGCCCATATGGGATCCCAGTGCGTGCAAGGCGAGGACTTTAGCTACAGCGCCAGGCCCTAAACTTAGTCTTTTTATAAAAATTAGGGGAAAAGTTACATTAAAAAAAAACTAAAAATTTTCAGAGTAATTTATCAGATATTCAGATTTATGACAGTATTTATGTAAGATATGTGTTTGAATCAGCTTAATGTTATGAGCTAATATATATATAAATATACGTGCATGTCTTTTACAGGAAACTTTTGTCCAGTGATCGAAATCCACCAATTGATGACTTAATAAAATCAGGAATTTTGCCTATTTTAGTCCATTGTCTTGAAAGAGATGACAAGTAAGTGCAGTTTTTCTGTTTTAACTTAATGCATGTTCTTTGGAGAAGGCAAGATTTTCTGGAAGTTAGTTTCACCTTTTATGAAAGAGAACGTCTATGGGATGGAATTGAAAAGTCAGAGAAATGGGAAAAGCAATGCAAGTTATATTCATGCCAGCGAATAGAGGGAAAAGCCAAAGAGGAACTTGAAAACAATATAATTTAACTTTGAAGTTGTAAAAGCAACAAGAACTGGGTTGGACATGCGAATACTTGAGAAAACATGCATTTGAACATTTTGGAAATGCTGAATGAATAGAAATAAAATGCTTAATATTTTGAAAATACTTGTTGAGAGGAATTGTTGATTAAATTTGTACCAGTGTGAAAACAGCCGCTGTTTAAAGTTGTTTCTGTTTTTACAGTCCTTCTTTACAGTTTGAAGCTGCGTGGGCTTTGACAAATATTGCATCTGGAACCTCTGAGCAAACTCAAGCAGTAGTTCAATCCAGTAAGTTGCTTGTTAACAAACAAAATTCTATGTTTTCTTTTAATTCAGCAAAAACTTGAATTCCCCTAAAAGAAAAGCTATGTATGCTGTGAAGCAGTGGCTACACAGTGATAAGTACAGCTGTTAAAAATAAACCAGCTTAATAACCTTGTTCTGTTGACCAACATTTTCTATTTCTGAACATTTGATTCTTTTCTAAATCTGGGTATTTTCCTAATTCTAGTAGCAGATTATACTATTGTAATTACAATATCAGACAAATTAAATCTTTTTCCCATGTTGCCATACTGTGGCTCAGCCTCTCCAAATAGGTATGTTTTAAAGAGATACTCTAGTATAGCCATTGTGGTGTAGCAACCTAAGCGACCACCTGCAACACAAGAATCCCATAGAGGCGCTGGTTCAAAACCCAGCTGCTCCTCTTCTGATCCAGCCCCTTGGTTACAGCCTGGGAAAGTAACGGGATAGCTCGAGACCTTGGTAGCCCTGCATGCATACGGGAGACCGAGAGGAGGCTCTGGGGTCTTGGCTTGTGCCTGGGATAGCCCTTGCCTTTTGTGGCCATTGGGGGAGTAAATCAGTGAATCAAAGATCTCTCATTTTCTCTCCCTCTCTCTTTATAACTGCCTTTCAAGTAAATAAAAATGTGGTTTTTAAAAAATTTCTATAAAGTAGGCCTATTAAAAGAATGGCTTGACAATTTTTTCATTGTTACTTTAATAGGATTGTATTTCTCCTATGTGTCAAGTGATATAATTGGAAAAACGTTATTGAAAATAACAGGTGTATTTATATGAATGCTACACTTAGTGTACTTGTCTAAGCTTGTAGAATTATAAGTGCTAATATCTTTTTTGTATACAACATTTCTTTTTTTTTTCTTTTTTTTTTTTTTTAATAAACTTACTTTGTTGATTAGGGTACAAAGGGTCAAGGGCTACAGGGTGAAAGTGGCTAATACCATTGTTTCCACACTAATATTATCATTTTTCCCTGTATCTGGGGTCAGGAGAGAAACAAAGGGAAAAGTGCTAATGTCTTAATGATTTTGAAAGGGAACAAAAATGTTATCCAACTAACTGCCCTATTGTGTAGACAGTAATGCGTAAGTGTTACTTAAAAAAACAATTACCATAAATTATTTTAAAATAGTTTGGTTTCATATGTTTTTGTTCTATTGTGATTTGGGGGACTTTGGTTTATGTTGTTGACTTAGGTAAATTTTATTTTTTTCAAGGTTCTTTATTTCCTCATTTTCCTTTCAATTTTGTATGGTCTTTAAAGATCAGTAAAAGTTTAGAATTTGTTTTCTAGGTAATCATGGTTGATCTGCAAATGTGAATTTGAATGGGTTTTGTAAATTTTTTAAGCAAAAGTTAGCATTTAGTCTGTTTTTCACAAATTTTTGAGGTACCTCATATTTAAATAGCAGTTTTCAAAGTAGTATGGGAAAGAAAGAAAGTCTTACTTCTCAGTGCAGTACCATTCTGTTCGGACTGACGGGTCTTGTGCCGGCCGTCCTTGCCGAGCAAGAGTCCCTTTCTGATTCAGAAGGTCTCCTGTGTTCAGGGGACCTTGGCCTGTCTGTTCTCCCACATATTTTCATTTAGATTTCTGTTGTAGCTCCTTTCTCAGATTTGATGAATACTTAAAATGTGAGGAATACTGAAGTCCACATTTGATTGTAAATGAAATTTTATAAGCTTTGATACTGTGTATTATAACTCTTTGATGCTAATAAAGTGATTTCCTGGTCAAAATTCTCCCAAAAGTGCTGTTTCTTATAAAATATTCAATGAAGATATATCTTTGATAGATGTCTTTTGATCTTGGGGTGTCTTGATGGGGCCAGCATTGTGCAGTTAAGCCTCCTGCATCAGAGTTGTGGTTCAAGTTCTGGCTGCTTTCAGCTAATGCTCCTGGCATGCAGTGATTGATGGCCCAGGCATCTAGCCTCTGGCCACCAGACGGGGGAGACAGAGCTCTCCTGGCTCCTCACTTCAGCCTGGCCAAGCCCTTGCTTTTCAAGCCATTTGGGGAAGTGAACCAGCAGATGAGAAGGAACCTCTGTCCATGTTACTGAATCTACTTTTCAAATAGTAACTGCAGCGTTATTTTCCTCTTTCAGATGCTGTGCCACTTTTCCTGAGGCTTCTCCATTCACCCCATCAGAATGTCTGTGAGCAAGCAGTGTGGGCGTTAGGGAATATCATAGGTTTGTATGAAATTCAGAGTAACATTCCAAGAGTTATGATTAGGTAATAAAAACAGCTACTAGTTGTGAAAAAGGAAATACAGCTTGCTGTTAACACTTAAGCTAGCTGAGGGGATGGATTGACCTGGTCTGTCTTCCGTCTTTTCTTGGTTAGGGTTCTGAGTCCGCCATTTCCGTTGGGGAGATCCCCAAAAGAAACTTTGAGGTGTTCCCAGACCAGATTCTTGTATGTACTAGCAAGTATAGGGCCCACCATAGTCCATTGCCCCGATCAGCTGGTGGTTGCAATTGCTGGGTTGCAATTGCCGGCTTCCACTGGAACCAGTGGGTGTTGCAATCCAGCCTGGTTCTGCCCAGCACACACTCGGCCCTCACATAAACCAGTGGGAGCTCATGGCAGGATTTTTCTATAGACAGTTCTTACAGAATGTAGGAATATTATTGTTTGTATGTGTAGAATCTGTTTCTTTATTTTTATATCAAGTTTTAGATTTAGAGTTATTAAAGCCATATCTTGATCTTTAAATATTGACACTAGTGATTTTGTGTACATAATTAGCATATGTGAATGCACGGGGAGCAGGTGTTTCATCTCCATGTATTTTACTGCAGAGAAAAGTGTTTTTACTTAGCATGAAAATTTCAGCATGACTTAATATTATGACACTATACATACAACAGTTCCATTTGACTGTTCTCTCTGTTAGTTCTTAAACTTCAGCATACTGTCAAAATCATAAGAAAAGTTTATTAAAACATGCACCCCCAGTTTTTGCTCTGAGCTCAAGCCCAGATACCTCATTGGAGATCACTTGTTACTGTACTGTTTGTTCTCCTTTTCTGTTCTTGAAATAATTTATCATTCATATTCTGATTCTCTGGTAATGAATTATAAATAGAAATTCAACAAACTTTCTTTATAGCATTTCTATGGTTTTAATTACATGACATTCTTAAACTGAGAATAACATTGAAAGACAAAAGCAGCAGTTACATTCCCACAAAATATTTTTTAAACCTTTTCAGAGTTTAAATGGTGTGATAGCATAAAATGAGCAGCTTATAAAATCACACATCTTATTTTTCTAAAAAATTAAAATATGGGAAACTACATATTGGACCCAGTGCTCTATGTTTTGTGAATATTTTATTGAATTTATAAATAATTCTTCCCACAGGTGATGGGCCCCAGTGTAGAGATTATGTCATAAGCCTTGGAGTTGTGAAACCTTTACTTTCATTCATAAGTCCATCTATTCCTATAACATTCTTAAGAAATGTTACATGGGTTATGGTCAACTTATGTCGTCACAAAGACCCACCACCGCCAATGGAAACCATTCAAGAGGTAAAACCTTTTTTACATCAATGGGGTGGGTGCTTGGCATAGTAGCTGAGACACTGCCTGAGACACCTGCATCTTACTGCCTGCTCCTGTGCACCCTGGGGGTAGCAGGTCAGGGCTCAACTCTGGGTCTCTGCCATGCTTCAAAGAGATCCAGGTTCTGTTAACAGTTTCCTGGAGTAGTCCTGGCACAGTCACAGCTGTTGCAATCGTTTAGAGAGGAACCCAATAGTTGGATGATCGCTGTCAGTGTCTCTTTGTACCTTTCAAATAAAAGTGAAAATGAACAAGTACTTTCTTTATAAGAACATAGTAGATACCATTATTATGATTTCTCTCCTTAGATTCTTCCAGCCCTTTGTGTTTTAATCCATCACACCGACGTAAATGTGAGTAAATGCTGTCTATCCTGTTATGTGTGTTTATGTTAAGGCTGCACACAGGGAGAAAGAAGGTTATGAAGACATGTGCTATCAGATTTTTCTATTACGAGCTTTGAATTACAAATTTGATATTTTTGTATTAATGTTTACTTGTATTAAAATGAGATTTTATGAGCATATATAGGTTTATAAAACTTTCAAGAAAAAATATGCTTTAGGAAGAAATTGAATGGATTTAAGTACTTTTTCACTAAAATAGTCTGTTAGATTGATTTCTCTTTAAATTTTCTTGAAGTACTAACGTGCATATTAGTGTTACAAAAGCACGTGGAGACAGTTTTTAAGTTTCCCATTAGTGACGTATTGAGATTCTGACTTTGTTCCTAAGTGTTAAATGGAAGCTTATTGTGATAACCTGGCCAGTTACATCTCTCATTTCCTAACAGAGTTAGTAGGAATTAATCAGAAAATTGCCCTGACTGCTTATAAAAGATGCACTGGTCTTTGATTTGTTAGATCAATTTTGGAATACAAAGGCTATGGAATAGAATCAGACTATCAGATAGCAACTATCAGACATTGTTTAAAAACAGTTTGCTATAGTGAACAGTGTTTGATGAGCTACTTTATTTTTTTTTACAGTTTCAAGATTATACCTTTTTGCCAGAACCCCTTTAAAGCATATAGAACAAACTAAATTTAGAATTTTACTATGCCAAGCAGTGATATAATGTACAAAATTTATTAGATAAACATGATCACTGCTCTGAAGATTTTTTCAAGCTGCAGATAGTCTGATTGAATCAGATCTTAGAATAAATGCAGTTTTGGGTTTTGGTTCCCAATAGCCGAATTCTTTGACTAAATTATAAATTTCAGTATTTTTCTTTTACAAGATTTACAAGAAAGATTAATTTCAAGGTAATACTGTTAATGGAAACCCAGACTTCATTGATTCAGAGATGTTTACTCCAATCTAGATGCAATTGTGATTTACATTTACGTTATTTTGAAGTACTTTGAATTTTTCATGCCAGGCTACATTGTCATTCTTAATTACATTTAATTAATAACATTAGCTAGATAATAATGTTTATTAAATAACGTCTCCTTGAATAAACATTTAGCAGCATGGTCTTAACTTGGGCCATCACAAAAGTAAGAATAACATGAGTTAACTGCTTCTACAAGCCATTAGTAAAACACATTACATTATACTTGTTATTAGTAAGCTTATGATAGAATGCAAACTTTGCCACAAATGAATCTATGAGATTTAGTTTGATTTTGATTGATTTTGATTAGGGTACATGACTGATGTACCTAACTTTGATCTCTTGAAAATATACATGGGAACTGGCATGGACACAGTGGTTAGACACTCCTTGGGGTGCCTTCACTTCGTATTCCAGTCTTCTGCTCAGGCAGAACCGGGAAGGCAGCAGGCAGAGGCTCACACAGAAGAACGCTGTGGGAGGGCTGGACTGAGTTCCAGTTCCTGCTCTGGGCCTGGTCAGCCCAGTCCTGAGTGAACGGCAGTGGATCGGAGAACTCACTCTCACTGCCTTGCAAGTGGAATTTTTGCAGAAGAAGCTAATGATTCTTTAAAAGTTCTTAAGTATGTGTGGTCTTTTTGTGCTTAAAACTTTGCCCCTGTCAGCTTATTTTAACAGAAAAACATTAATTTGAAATTAAGTTGCTTCATATATGTAGTTACCACATTACTTTTTTGTAATTTCTTCTTTCTTTAATATCTTTTTTTAATATTTATTTTTTATTTTTATTGGAAAGTCAGATACACAGAAACAAGGAGAGACAGAAAGGAAGATCTTCTTTCCCCTGACTCACTCCCCAAGTGGCCGCAACAGCCACAGCTGTGCCAATCCGAAGCCAGGAACCCAGAGCCTCTTCCAGGTCTCCCACACAAGTGCAGGGTCCCAAGGCCTTGGACCATTCTCGACTGCTTTCCCAGGTCACAAACAGAGAGCTGGATGGGAAGAGGGGCATCCCAGATTAGATCCTGGTGTGCACAAGGCGAGGACCCCAGCTGCTAGGCTATTGTACCAGGCCCATTTAATCTTTTTAAAATTAAGAATATCTTTAGAGCCCACTTGAGTTTCTGAAGATTCAGTCACATTTAAGTTTTAACCATAAGATTAGTTTATGGTTTGAAATTTCTCTGGCTTATCTTCAGAGTCAGTATTACAGACTTTCAAAGTCAAGTTTCAGGTACAATTATTTCTTTGTCTTTGTTGGTATTGTTAAAATGCAGTTTTAAGAATAAACTATGCTGGGGCCTGGCGACGTGGCCTAACGGCTAAAGTCCTTGCCTTGAGCGCACTGGGATCCCATATGGGCGCCGGTTCTTGTCCCAGAAGCTCCACTTCCCATCCAGCTCCCTGCTTGTGGCCTGGGAAAGCAGTTGAGGACGGCCCAATGCATTGGGACCCTGCACCCGCGTGGGAGACCCGGAAGAGGTTCCTGGTTCCCGGCATTGGATCGGCGTGCACCGGCCCGTTGTGGCTCACTTTGGGAGTGAAACATCGGATGGAAGATCTTCCTCTCTGTCTCTCCTCCTGTCTGTATATCCGCCTTTCCAATAATAATAAATCCTTAAAAATAAATAAATAAATAAAATAAACTATGCTGGGTCCCAGCGCCGTGGCCTAGTGGCTAAAGTCCTTGGCTTGAATGCGCCGGGATCCCAAATGGGCGCTGGTTCTAATCCCGGCAGCTCCACTTCCCATCCAGCTCCCTGCTTATGGCCTGGGAAAGCAGCTGAGGACGGCCCAAAGCCCTGGGACCCTGCACCAGCTTGGGAGACCTGGAGAAAGCTCCTGGCTTTGGATTGGCTCAGATTCGGCAAGTGTGGTCATTTGGGGAGTGAATCATTGCACGGAAGATCTTCCTCTCTGTCTCTCCTCTCTGTATATCTGACTTTCCAATATACATAAATAAATAAATCTTAAAAAAAGAAGTGGACTATGCTACCTTTTGTCTGTAACTCTTAATTGAGACTTAAAATAGAAAGATCAAACACATGGCCTGTTGTACTTCACAATAAAATCATTAAGTTATAGGCTATTTTTTAATATAAGTTAGAGGTGATTATGTTTGTTTTTTTAATAAATAGTTACTGGGAGAAAGTATGAGATCTTGTTGGTTTTACTAGACCGTCTTTATTTTATATGAACTTAGAAGTAAGCCTCTTGGCTTTATAGTGGCTTACTCTGTGACTGCGAGGAGCTCACGTTGTTTTTTAAGGCAAAACAAACAGGTGGAAAAGAATCTACTGTTGTCTAACACTGGAGCCTTTGCCTGTGGCATCCCTACACGGGTTGATGATGCTGGTGCACCCTGAATATCCCCACCTGTCCCTGATGTCTCAAGCTACTGTTGCCTGTTGAATGTCCAATGTTTCCAGCAGCCTGCTGCCTAAGCCTTGAGGAAGCACAAATGCCTGTCACCATTTCATATGGTGTGTCTGTGGATTAAGATTGAGTACTAGTCTGATGTTTAGAATATAATTATCTTTAATATCCTGACTGGCTAATTTAAGACAGACGTCAAAGGAGGTAATTTTGAATACAGTACGGTACAGTTCAAGGTTTCAGTGAGTTGAAGTGAGAGAAAAAAGGAAGAAACAGTCTTAGATTAGATTGTATGGTAAAGAGTTACTAAAGTGAGAAAGCACTCCAATGCTGTTTGGATTTCATTTCACTCATCAGATATTGGTAGACACAGTGTGGGCCCTCTCCTACCTGACGGATGCTGGCAATGAGCAGATACAGATGGTGATCGACTCCGGGATAGTTCCTCACTTGGTTCCTCTGCTCAGCCATCAGGAAGTTAAAGTTCAGGTAAGTTTGTTGTTGGCAAAATGATGAACTTTTCTAATAATAATTACTGAAAATGTGGCATTCTGACCTGAATAATTTCAATAGCTTCAAATGTGATTCTAGCACAGCATGTCTGGTAGGAATGAATTATTTTAGCCCCATTTTATTTTAAGGTGGAGAAATTGACGTTAGAACCTACCTTTCTGCAGTCTCTGGTGGTGTGTGTGTATGTGTAGTGAGACTGCTGCGTAGATTACACAGGAATAATGCGGACAGTTCAGTGTAGCAGCTCAGGCAGCATCTGAAAGAGGTGTTGACAGTATTCCTGCTGGTGTGATTTTTATTCCTCTTCGGCATTCCTACTCCCTTGTCCCCTTTCTCACATTCCTTTTTACTGTTTTGGCAAACTTTAGGAAGTCGCTTCAGTTGACAAGCATGTGCTCCTTAGGACTTTCCTAAATATCTCTTTTCACCTTCCTAAAATTTAAAATATTTTACATTTAATTCTTTAATTGTTTAAATTCCCTACATAATATTCACCTGAAAGAACCTAAGTCTATGAAGTCAAAAGAGGACAGGAATTTCGCGGAGTGACTGTGGTGAGGGGTATGCAGTATGTTCTCCCCAACTCTGAGATGAAGAATATGTTTTAATGTGGCAGCAGCTTAGATTTTATAAAATATGCAAGAGTGTAAGTAAAACTGTTAGCCTAAGCAACTGTAAAAGTGAAAAAATAAAACTTATTGTTCAACCCCTTTTGCCCCATGAATTGAAAAAGGAATAAAAGAACTCGCATCTGTTGCTTTACTCCCAACATGTTCCTTCCAGAGCCAGGGACTCAGACTGGGTCTCCCACATGAGCAGCAGGGACTTCACCGGTTGGAGTTACCTGTCACCTCCCTCTTACCTGTCACCTCCCGCGTCTGCACCAGCAGGAAGCTCAAGGGCCAGAGCCAGTATTAAACCAGCTACTTTGTTTAGCTACAATCTTAACTTAAATCTAAGATTTAATTTCAGTAAAAGTCAGATTTTTTTAGTAGCCTGAGTGGTCTTTAAAGAGCTCCTTAGCTGATAAATATAAGTAAAATAGAAATGAAAGCACTTTTTAAAAAGGGGTCGGAGAGCTGAATTCCAAATTGATGAGGTAGTTTGTGATTTAGGACTGTTTGTGATTTGCTGTGTGTCTAAGTTTGCATTTACTAAATGTGATACTTACATCTTGGTTTAGGTTTCTGGTTTGTACTTAGTTTTTGTTTTTTCAGAATGCACCTTCAGTTTTAAAACTGGACTTCATTGGGCTCGGCAGCGTGGCCTAGTGGCTAAGGTCCTCGCCTTGATCCCATATGGCTGCTGGTTCTAATCCCGGCAGCTCCACTTCCTCTCTATCTCTCCTCCTCTCAGTATATCTGACTTTGTAGTAAAAATAAAATAAATCTTTTAAAAAAAAAAAAAAACTGGACTTCATTGAGAATATAGGGCTTGGACTTTTCCTTTAGCCAGCGCTCAAGGAAAGTTCATGTTCTCTATCTTCCTTTATAACTAATAGAGTTTTCCTTAAACTTTTCAAGTTCCATAGCATAATTTAGCAAAGTAATATGATGAACTCCCATATTAATTTCCTCTCTATTGCAGCTTGCTTGTTCAAAATTCTTTTGATGTAGATATAAGATATAATATTATTTCATACAGCAGATATCTCTGTAATTAAGCCTTTTTTTAATGTAACCAAAATACTTTCATTATACTGAAAAATGTTAAATATCCAGTCAGAACCCAAATTTTAGTGACTGTTTCCTTATTATTTTAACTATTTGATAAAAATCAATATCTAAAGTCCACATGTTGCATCTGATTGCCATGTCTTAAGTTTCTTGTATTCAGCAACTTTCCTTTGCTTTATTCCTCTTTTTTTTTTTTAAAAGATTTTATTATTATTGGAAAGGCGGATATACAGACAGGAGGAGAGACAGAGAGGAAGATCTTCCATCCGATGTTTCACTCCCAAAGTGAGCCACAACGGGCCGGTGCACGCCGATCCAGTGCCGGGAACCAGGAACCTCTTCCGGGTCTCCCACGCGGGTGCAGGGTCCCAATGCATTGGGCCGTCCTCAACTGCTTTCCCAGGCCACAAGCAGGGAGCTGGATGGGAAGTGGAGCTTCTGGGACAAGAACCGGCGCCCATATGGGATCCCGGGGCACTCAAGGCAAGGGCTTTAGCCGCTAGGCCACGCCACTGGGCCCTGCTTTATTCCTCTTTAATGTATTAATTAAAGAGGCTGAGTCATTGCAAAACATTGTTGGAAGACATTTTAAAACACCTACACAAATTTAAAGACGTCCCCATGTTCATGGATTAGAAGACAATATTGTTAGGACGGCATTGCTGCCCAAGTTTATCTGCAGATTAAATGCATGTTAAGTTTTAAAAATCTCAGGTTTGCTTTTTACAAAATTTCCAAGCTGCACTTCAATCCGTATGTGCATGCACGGGACCAGAAAGAACCAAAGCAAACTTGAAAAAGCAGAGAAGTTTGAAGATTTCTAACCTTCAAAACTTACCACATAACTGTTGTAAGACAACTGATACTAGCATGGCAATAGACATACAGATCGATGAAGTAGAATGAAAAATTCTTGAATAAACCCATTCATTTGTGGTCACTTTAATTGCAACTATGGTGCCACCCTAGTTAATTGGGAGATAGGGTAGTTTTGGTTTTCTTTGAGAAATGTGCCAGGACTGCTGGGTATCCACATGTAAAATAATGAAGTTGAAATCTTACTCAACCTCTTTTTAAATGGATTAAGAGCTAAATTGTAAATTTCTTAGGAGAAGAAATAAACATAAATCTTTGTGAAAGATTAAGCAGTTTTTGAGAGGACACCATAAGCACAAGTAACTGAAAAAAAAATCATAAAATGGACTCTTACCAAACTTAGGAACTGTGCTTCAAAGGGCACTATCAAGAAAGTGAAATGAGGGGTGGGCATGGCACAACAGGTTAAGCCACCACTTGGGGCTTCTGCATCCCGTATTGGAGTGCCTAGGTCCCAGTCCCACTTTATTCCCATGCAAATATTTGACTCCTGGAGATGCATGGGGCAGAGGATAGCTCAAGTCCATGGGAGACTCGGACAGAGTTAATGCCAGTCCCAGCATTGACTAGTACAGCCATCTGGGGAGCAGACTGGTACATTGAAGATGTTTTTGTGTGTTTCTCCTCCCTGTCCCTCTTACCCCTTGTTACTAAAGATCTAGTCTGGAGAGAATTTGTAAATCATACACCTGAAAAGGAACTGACATCCAGAATAAAGAACTCCCACAACTCAACACTGAAGAGGCAGTCAGATTCAAAATTCAGCAAAAGCCTTTGTTTTCCATAGAAATATATATGTAAGTGATCAATAAGCCCATCAATAGATGCTTAATTAGTCGTTAAGGAAAAAGAAAGCGAAGCTGTGGTATAATACTGCTTACTACAATATAAGATAATAAGAGAACGAGCGAGGGATTGAAGAGATTGAAATCCTCATGTACAACTATTGAAAATGCAAGGCAAGTGGCCAGTGCCATGGCGTAGTGTGCTAGTCCAACATGGGTTGGATAGACTCAGCTCTGCAGTTGTGGCCACTTGGGGAGTGAACCAGCAAATGAAAGGCCTCTGTTCTCTGTCTAATAGGATCATTTAAAAAAGAAAATGATGCAGCTGCTTTGGATACTGTACCTAAAAAGTTAATTACAGAGTTACAGTAGAAGTCATCATTTCTTCTTCTCAGTATAGTTCTAAGAATATTATTCTAAAGATAATAAAAGAATATTACTCTAAAAATAATTCTAAAATATTTTTTAAATAATTAAAAAACGTTATGTCCACACTGAAACTTACAAATTTTCATAGAAATGACCCTTCTGACTTACCATACTTGTACGCCTCATAGGAGCTGAGACTTCAGTCTTTTCTCTCCTCTGTTGCTAGGTGAGTGCATGACACAGAGTACTCTGAAAGGATTGGTTAGCTAGAATGAAACAGCGGGAGAATGCATTTGTCTTGTGTAAGCTGTAAGGAATACAAGAGCATGATCTTGTTCATCTTTTCTGTGTTTCAGACTGCTGCACTTAGAGCTGTGGGCAACATTGTTACTGGAACTGATGAACAGACACAGGTGGTCTTGAACTGCGATGCTCTGTCACACTTCCCAGCACTCCTAACACATCCCAAAGAGAAAATTAATAAAGTAAGTTGTTTTATATGCTTTCTAGTAGATGATACATAAAAATACTAAGTTCATTTGTAAAATTTGGATTAAACTGTCATTTAGACGCTGAGAGGAAAGGAAATAAAATAGCATGTTGTTTATAAAATGGATTAGTGTATCACTTTTTTCTATATATAAAATAAACCAGCTGTTAAAATGCTCTTTGGCTCTCTTGGAAATGATGAAATAGAGGTAACAGGGTGTTGAGTGTATGTATCGTGAATGTATGAGTGGAACTTGTTAGTATTAATGTTAAGTAATTCTTCTAAGTTTAGAGTTTTATAGATACTTCCTAGAGAGTGTGTGTGCCTGTGTGTGTGCTCATGGCGGCTAGGGCAAAGGGGGCGCTGAGTGTGGTGGTGCTGATATTGGAGTGCATCTGAGGCTGTTGTAGAAATCACAGGGGTTATTGATTACAACATTGCCAATGATTATGACCCCAAAACAGCTCACCTAACTAGCCTTACACCCTAAAGTCTCTAACAGGTTCATCAGACATGAACCTGTAATCTGATCCAAAAGAGCCTACAGTACACCAGCTGATACTGCTTTTTGGAGTAATACTTTATAATTTGTTTTAAAAAATAGAGGAAATGCTTCCCTATAGTAAACTGGTAAGTTTAATAAGCTTACTAGTGCTAGGTTGGTAAATTACAGTGTAATCCTACATTGAGTATTAGATATTTTGTCTTATTTCATGCTGTCACTTCAGTATGGGTTTATGTGTGAAACTGGGAACATGCCTAGGATCATCGTTATCTTTGCCAAGGTAGCACCATCATGATATAAAGGCTGATGATAAAACGGTCACTAAGGTGAGCAATGAAGCAGTCAAGCATCTAAGTTCCTCTTAAGCATTTCAGAGAAATAGTGCAGGAAATGACTATTATGAACAGGTATGTTTAAAAAAACAGTATTTCATTTTTCATATATGCATTTTTAGAAATTGAGATTATGCACTTTGGCTAAGGTTCTTAATCAGAATAGAAAATGAAGTACATTCTGTACAGGAAAGGCACTGAGTCTCACGTCAGCAGTTTCAGGATTTGTGCTTGTATTACAGTTCATCAATTCTGCAGTGATTGTTCAGCCTAGACTCTGTCGAATCACACTGTTTGTGAGTGGTGCTTTCAACAGTTCTCTACAAGGGTTCATTGTAATCAGCTTAGGACCATTAACAGTTGGTCCAAACAAAACACAAGGAAAAGGAACATAAAAGGAAGTGAGATTCCTTAGAGAATTCGTTGCATGATAAAATAATTTTGACAGTGTTGTAAACGCCTTTTTCTTCAGCTGCAGTTTTTATTTTTTAATGAGAAATACTGAAAGATTCTTGTTTTGTAGGAGGCAGTGTGGTTCCTCTCTAACATCACTGCAGGAAATCAGCAACAGGTTCAGGCAGTAATTGATGCCAATCTTGTACCAATGATAATACACCTTTTGGATAAGGTAAGAGCATCATTTTGTATGTGTCTGTGTAAAAGGAACAGGGCTTAAACCTGACAAACTATGTGCATATTGTAGTGTCTGTTTATTTGATTAGAACCTATTTAGTGGAATGAATACTACAGTAATGTATGTTAACACTGAGCTCAGCTTTGATTAGAACCTATTTATGGAATGGGTACTACAGTAACTCAGTAACACTCTGAGCTTATCGGTTTTTATGTACAAGCAACATTTCTTTTTAGAGATTCCTGGCCCTTCTCGAGTAGCATTTTTGACCATAATTGCTATTGTTCTTGGACTTACTAAAATCCATACTGTTACTGTTGAACATAAATACATACATATTATTTTAAGTGCTTAACATATTCAGATTGGTCATCACTATAAACTAGAAATCCAAAGTGCTTCAGAATCTGGATCTTTTTGAGCACCAGTATATTATAATAAGCGGAAAAGTCTTATTCTTAGCCTCACATAATAGAGCTCAGTCAAAATACACACACACACTAAAACAGCATTTTAGCACAGTGGAGCAAGCTGCTGCCTGCAATGCCAACATCCCAGATGAGCCCTGGCTCCAGTCCCAACTAGCTCCACTTTGGACCCCATTCCTCCTGGGAATCAGTGATGGAGGTCCCAGCCCCCAAGCCAGCTGTCATGTGGCCATTTGGGGAGGGAACTAGCAGATGGAAGATCTCTCTCTCTCCGTAACTCTGCCTTTCAGATTAATTTAAAAAAAAAAAACACTTTATAAATAAATTTTGAAATAATGTATGAAATTACCTCTGGGCTGTGTTAAGGTCATATAAAATATAATGAAATTTTTTGCTTAGACCTGTGTCCTATTCCCCAATATATTGCATTCTGTATGGGGACAGCCTTTCATTACTGCAGCATTAGCTGGGACAATTTACCAATAGCAAAGCTTTTTTCTAGTGGACAGTTTTAGCAGTTCCTAATCCAAAACTGGACACACCCCATTATTTTGGCATCTGGTGATGCCGATGATGCAGAGCAGCACACAGCAAGACAAAGAGTTGATGTGCATGTGTTCAGCATCTGATCACAAGGGCTTCGCTCTTGACAGCCCGAGGCGCCGCCTCAGTTTCCAAAACTCCCTTCAAAACCCATAGCTGATTGTTTCCATCCTCTCCATACATCTAGCATGAGACTTTGAGGTCTAAGCCTTTAAGCATGTGCCTGGGCCTTGGTGGGACATTTAACATCAAATTAATGTCCAGACGTTAGCAGTACTTCAGAAAGTTTATGAAAAATAAAATACAGAGTTATTTGGGTACAGGAAACATTGAAGTTCATATAAAGCTTTTTTTTTAAGATTTATTTATTTTTATTGGAAAGTCAGATATACAGAGAGGAGGAGAGACAGAGAGGAAGATCTTCCGTCCAATGATTCACTCCCCAAGTGAGCACAATGGTCGGTGCTGTGCTGATCCGAAGCCAGGAGCCAGGAGCTCTTTCAGTTCTCCCACATGGGTGCAGGGTCCCAAGGCTTTGGGCCATCCTCAACTGCTTTCCCAGGCCACAAACGGAGCTGGATGGGAAGTGGAGCTGCTGGGATCAGAACCGGCGCCCATATGGGATCCCAGTGCGTTCAACGCGAGGACCTTAGCCGCTAGGCCACACCACCAGGCTCCATATAAAGCTTTTTTGCAGTCTACATTTTTGGTGAAATTTTTTAAATGCAGTTATTCCAAAATTCAAACAAATCCAAAATGTGAAATGCTTTTATTCCTAAACATTTCAGATAAAGGATACTTAAATTTAAAATACATTTAAAATGCACTCATAAGGATAAGGAATTTTTCTCAGTTTATTAGTGAAGAAACTATGACATAGGAAAATCAGTTGTCCCAAATCAAGTAGCAAGTGAGTGTGGTGTTAATTGTATACCATGTCATCTCTTGTGCTCATGAGAACATTTGGGAGTGCAAGTGTTACAGCACAGGGCTTGGTGTTGCTTGTGATGTAGAATGTTTGGTTGAGTCCTAGTTGTGTGGTGTTACTCATCTAGCTTCCTGCTGCCACACATCCTGAGGGCAGACGGTGATGGCTCAGGTGCATGAGTCCTTGGACCCAGTTGAGAATCCTGGATGCAGGTCTGTGCTCCTGGCCAAGGCTAGATGTTGTAGCCTTTTGGGACGTGAACCAGTGGATGGAAGATTTTTTTCTCCTCCCTATTTGTTGCTTTACCTATCAAATAAATAGAAAAGTGTTAAAAAAAAAAAAAATGTTGATCTATGATCAAGGAAAAGGTAGCCTTACATATCTTTTGTTCTCCCATTTTTCCTAGGAAATTTATAGGTAAAATTGAATGTTTTTTTTTTAAGGCAATAATGGATTACTCTGTTGTTCCTAATCAGCCACGAAACACTGTTGTTTGTCATACCTCTGGTGATCTCAGGATTGATGAGCTCAAGTGTTGCCTCCCTACAGTAGCTGATGAGTATAAAGTTATCCATCTTTCATCTGCTCCTCTGATAGCTGTGTAGGTAGCCCTTAATGTAAGCTCGAGATTGTGAAATGGTCATGTACATATTGTCCATGATTGTCCCCCCCACCCCCACCTCTCTCTACACACACACAGAGTTTACACAGAGTGGGTTGGGGGAGAATATCCCCCCAGCAGTATCCAGGGCTGGACCAGGAGCCTGGAAATGCACTCACACCTCCTTGTGTAGGCGGGAGGAGCTGTCTTCTTTTTCCGGGCTCCTGTAGGACGCTGGCCTGGAAGGCAGAAAATGACCTCTCTACACTACAAAGCCAGCCCTGGGACTCTGAACTGTAACCCCTGCAGAAAAGGCAAAGTGCTTAACTTCTCATTTTATTCATTCAGCCGTTCATTTTAGAATGAGACATTTACCTAACAACCTGGAAAGGGAGTGAGTTTTACAGTATCATTATGAAATTGGGAATTTTCTCTTTTTTTTTGGCAAGATTTAGCCCATTAATGATTTTGACATTTAAGTGGTCCCTGATCATCAGGAGCCCTGTTCTAGGTTGGTACTTGTGTGCTTGACATCACCCAGTCATTTTTGAAATTTATCTTATGTATTTTCTGACCTAGAAGGGGGATTAATCTTTTCTCCTTAGATTTATTTTTTTGGCGGGTAGGAGATGATATATAAGGCTCATAGTTCAGATATAAGAGTGATCATTACTGATGATCGCTTAAAATAAGTCATATATATTTTTGAAGTTTTTTTATTTATTTGAAGGTCAAAGTTAGAAAGAAAGAGGTCTTCGATGTACGGTGCCCTCCCCAGAGGGCCATAGTGGCCAGGCCAGAGCAGGACCTTCATGGGAGTCTCTCAAGGTTTTGGCATGAGTCCAAACATGTGGTCCGTCTTTCTGCTGACTTTCTAGAACTCTTAGCAAGGGACTGGATTTAGCTGCTTTTGTGGAAAATAGGAAGTTAATAAGTTCCCAAACTTGACAGTCTATGAGAAATGAATCATGAATGAAATAAAGCTATCAGATATCCTGAATATTTAAAATAATAGTTATTTCTTATATTTGCATCTTTTTATACTGAAAATCTCTAAAAATATGAACATAATATGCTTTTACATATATAAAATACATTATTTTTAAGTGTATCATTGATATACCCTAGACAAAAATCCTGAGTTTCAGAAGAGAAGTAATGTGATTGTAAATATATTTTATACAAATGTTTATGTAGATTGTGTATACATATAGCCTATATTAAAATAAGACCACATTGCTGCTATTTTGTGTTTTTTTTAAATGTATTTATTATTTGAGGAAGAAAAGTAGAAATGGAGAAAGAGAGGTCTTCCATCTACCTATTAACTTCCCTAGCCATAGTTGTCAGGGCTGAGCCAGGCTGGAACCAGGAGCCAGGAGCTTCTTCCAGATCTCCCACATAGGTGCATTGGGCTGTCCACTGCTTTCCCAGGCCCATTATCGGAGTTGGGTCGGAAGTAGGATCAGCAGCACTCCAAACCAAGGCCCATGGTTGTTGCTGGTTGCTGCGTGCAGCAGCTCAGTTTGCTAAGCTACAACCCTGGTCCATGCTTAGAATTTTTTGCATATGGGTTTTTGTTTGAAAGAGAGTCAGATCATCTTTCGCCATTGATTCTCACTCCCCATGTGTTTGCAACAGCCTGAGTTGGGCAAGGCTAAAACCAGGAACCCAGCACTCCATCTGGGTGTAGCAGAGACTCAGGCCCTTAGCCTGTCACCTGCTGCCTTCTTAAATGCACAGTAGCAGGAAGGAAGCTGTACTAGAAGTGCCGCAGAGACTCTGGTAGGAGTTACAGGCTTCCAAAGCAGGGTCTCAGCTGCTACAACCCAACAGCCTCTCCCAAGTGTACTTTCAAGGTTAAAGTATTTGGCTTTGCCTTTTGTGGGTTTATTTATTTTTTTTTAAGATTTATTTATTTTTATTACAAAGTCACATATATAGAAAGGAGGAGAGACAGAGAGGAAGATCTTCCATCCGATGATTCACTCCCCAAGTGAGCACAACGACCGGTGCTGTGCCGCTCCGAAGCCAGGAGCCAGGAGCTCTTTCAGGTCTCCCACGTGGGTGCAGGGTCCCAAGGCTTTGGACCGTCCTCGACTGCTTTCCCAGGCTACAAGCAGGGAGCTGGATGGGAAGCAGGGCTGTCGGGATTAGAACCAGCACCTGTATGGGATTCTGGCTCATGCAAGGCAAGGACTTTAGCCATGAGGCTACTGCACTGGGCCCGGAATGAATATATTTTAAAAATAAACCCACATGGTCTGGCGGCGTGGCCTAGTGTCTAAAGTCCTCACCTTGAATGCGCCAGGATCTCATTTGGCGCCGGTTCTAATCCTGGCTGCTCCACTTCCCATCCAGCTCCCTGTTTGTGGCCTGGGAAAGCAGTCAAGGACGGCCCAAAGCCTTGGGACCCTGCACCCGCGTGGGAGACCTGGAGGAGGCTCCGGACTCCTAGCTTCAGATTGGTTCAGCTCCAGCTGCTGCGGCAACTTGGGGAGTGAACCATGGTGTGGAAGATCTTCCTCTGTCTCCTCCCCTCTGTATATCTGACTTTCCAATAAAAATAAGTAAGTTTTTTAAAATGATAAATAAATACTTAAAAATAAATATATGTGTTCACCCCACTGATGATGTAACACCTGAAATCCAGCTTAATACACAGGTTATTTGCTTTCATTGCTTATTTTTTGAGATTTTTTTTTTAGATATCTGGAGGTTTTTTTACTGTTTTGTGGGATTTTTTTTAAGATTTATTGATATGTTTGAAAGGCAGAGTGACAGAGCGTAAGACAGAGCGTTCTGTCTGCTGATTCATCCCCGAATACAGCTGAAGCCAGGAACCTGGAACTACCCTGGCATCCCATGTGGGTAGCAGTGACCCACATGGTTGGGCCATCATTTGCTGCCTTCCCAGGTGCAGTAACAGGAAGCTGGGTCAGAAGCAGAAAACTTATGTCTGAAACTGACCCTCCCGTGTGGAATGTCGGTGGCCAGTGGCCAGTTCATTCACTGTACCCTCCCGTGTGGGATGTCGGTGTCCACAGTGGCCAGTTCATGCCCTGTGCCCTCCCGTGTGGGATGTCGGTGTCCACAGTGGCCAGTTCATGCCCTGTGCCCTCCCGTGTGGAATGTCGGTGGCCAGTGGCCAGTCATGCACTGTACCCTCCCGTGTGGAATGTCGGTGGCCAGTGGCCAGTTCATGCCCTGTGCCCTCCCGTGTGGAATGTCGGTGGCCAGTGGCCAGTCATGCACTGTACCCTCCCGTGTGGAATGTCGGTGGCCAGTGGCCAGTCATGCACTGTACCCTCCCGTGTGGGATGTCGGTGGCCAGTGGCCAGTTCATTCACTGTACCCTCCCGTGTGGGATGTCGGTGCCCACAGTGGCCGGTCATGCACTGTACCCTCCCGTGTGGGATGTCGGTGGCCAGTGGCCAGTTCATTCACTGTACCCTCCCGTGTGGGATGTCGGTGCCCACAGTGGCCGGTCATGCACTGTACCCTCCCGTGTGGGATGTCGGTGGCCAGTGGCCAGTCATGCACTGTACCCTCCCGTGTGGGATGTTGGTGGCCAGTGGCCGGTCATGCCCTGTACCCTCCCGTGTGGAATGTCGGTGGCCAGTGGCCGGTCATGCACTGTACCCTCCCGTGTGGGATGTCGGTGTCCACAGTGGCCAGTTCATGCACTGTACCCTCCCGTGTGGAATGTCGGTGTCCACAGTGGCCAGTCATGCACTGTACCCTCCCGTGTGGAATGTCGGTGGCCAGTGGCCGGTCATGCACTGTGCCCTCCCGTGTGGAATGTCGGTGGCCAGTGGCCAGTTCATGCACTGTACCCTCCCGTGTGGGATGTCGGTGGCCAGTGGCCGGTCATGCCCTGTGCTTTATTTTCAAGTGTTTGAATGTCACTCTGACCCTTCCATTTCTGCCCATTGCTCCCCATTCCCTCTTCCCTCACAAGCAAGAATTTTGTATTGGATTTTGGTTTGTTCTTCCAGTATATCATTTTAAATTCTAAGAAAGTACTTGTGTAAGTGCTTATTTCTCCCCTTTCTTAACACAGATTATAACATACTGTACTTAATCTCACATTACTATTTTAATAGCTCCTAGGGGTCACGGGGTCACTCCTGTGACACTGCACAGACAGCTTCCTGTTCCTCGATTGTTTCCTTATTTTATTACCACATGGTTTTCAGTATTTTGCTCTTAAATAAGGGTATTTTAAGGAATAGCTTGTTCTCCCATTAACTCTGCCAGATAACATTTAGGATTACTACATCTCTAGGGAAACACACATACATTTTGCCACATAATGCCAATCTAAAGGAGCTAGTATTATTATTATTTTGTATTATTACCATTTTGCTATTCTTATCAGTTTTATTAACAGATATTTGCATTTTCTATTTTATAAATATGAAAAGATATCTCACTGCTGTTTCGGTTTGCATTTCATTTTTTGCTTTATTTCAAATTGCTAGCCTTAATGTCTAATAACTGCTGCTTATTCAGTAGACTTACTGTTATTAGCCAGGTATGCTCCTGCGAATAATTTTAGCTGCTTTTAATTTGGAGAAATTACAGTGCCATGATCATGTATAGAAAAATGCATATTGCTTTATTTTAAAATTTTTTTGAAATGTTAAGTGTTTGAAAATCGGAGCTAGAGGAAGGGGGCGGGTGAGAGAGAGGAGATCTTTATTGATTCATCTCCAGGTGGCAGCAACTGCCAAGGCAGGGCCAGGCCAGAGTCACTTGGGCCATCCTCTGCTTTTTGCCCCAGGCTGTCAGCAGGGAGCTGGATGCCAAGCAGACTAGCTGGGACGCGAGCTGGTCGGTCGCCTGTGCGAGGTGCCAGTGTCATGGGCGCCGACTCCACCTCTGTGCCACAGCTCCGACACCTGGTTTGATTTGTTTTGTTGTAAACTGTCAAAAATGAGATTACTAAATTATATATGGGTATAATATATACTATATTAAATCATATGTATGACTTTTAGTGATTTTTTTAAAAATATTTTTATTTTGTATTTGAAAAATAGTCTAAAATTTGATCATTCCATTAGTCATTTAGTTTTCTTGTTTTAAATTAATATATTTTTAACTTTTTGTAGGGAAGTTGTAAACTTCTGTAGACTTCCGACTTTTTTTTTACTTTGATTTTACCATTGATTTTATTCTTAACTTATAGTGTCAAGTCCATTTGATTCACAAAAGACTTTCCAACATGGGTCTAGAGTATAGTAGAGAAAACTCAGAAGTTTATTTCTAAGAAAAAAAAAATGTATATATGCAGAGTCTAAGAAGAAAACTGGGAAAATAAATAGTTATAAAATCATTTTAGGGCCTGACAGGATCACTCTATTGGCTAATCCTCCCCTTGCAGTGCCAGAATCCATAGGAGCACCAGTTTGTGTCCTGGCTGCTCCACTGCGCATCCAGCTCCTTGCTTGTGGCCTAGAAAAGCAACAGAAGGTGGCCTTGGGACCCTACACCAATGGAGGAGAGCCAGGGGCTCCTGGCTCCTGGCTTTGGATCGCCTCAGCTTCTGCCATTGCAGCATTTGGGGAGTGAACCAGTAGACAGAAGATCTTTCTCTCTGTCTCATCTTCTCTCTATAGATCTGCCTTTGTGATAAAAGTAAATAAATGTTTTAAAATAATCATTTCAGAAAGGAATTTTCCAGATAATTCTATATTGCAATTTGTAGCCTTTAACTTTGCTTTTTTTACAGGGGGATTTTGGCACTCAGAAAGAAGCTGCTTGGGCCATAAGTAACTTAACAATTAGTGGAAGAAAAGATCAAGTAAGTTAAACTTTTCTCTGTTTCTCAAAACTAGTAAAATAACAGTCCAAAATTCATTCAAATAAAAAAAAACAGTAAAATAGATATCATAATTTAAAATAATACTAAGAAAACACGTGTTCTGCAGGTTTGTTTTTCTTCCTGTTTAAAAAATATCAGTTTGACTCCCCTTAGGAATATTCCCTGGAAGAGAAATGTTTTTCCAGTCATTAACCTATAATAATTTTGCTAACTAATGATAAGATAGAGGCTGCACGCACATACGTGTGTGTTCACAGTATTAAGAAAGAATGGAATTTTTAAGGTAATGTGGCAGGAAGAAACTGCCTTATAAATTCTCCTAACAAATGAATGACGGCACAGAAACAAGACAAAATGAAAACAGCAACAGATTCACCGGTAGCAAATCAGGCAAGGAGGTAATGTCAGTAGGTGGCTAGGCCTGGTGACCAGGGTGAGGAATGTGAAGTGACTATTAGAGTGTGAAATCTAAGGGCTACTAAAAGTTCTGTTAAATGACAAGGCTTAGTGTTACACCAAACAGCAGAGGAACAATTTGTATTAAAGAGAGTGACAGTGCATTGGGAATAACTCCCAGAAAGCAGTGGCCTGTTGGTGAACTGTGAATGCACTTAAATATGAATGCAAAGAATAGAAACGCAGTGCATGAAAATAATAACATAAGTAACAATATTGAAGTGAGTATGACATATAATGAATGGAATAGTGCATTGTGAGGTGATCAGGCATGTGAGTGCTAATTAGAGCAACACAGCCAGTAGATACAATCATACTGAACCATTGTGATTTTTTAAAATAATAAACTTCTGTTTCATTTTATTTTCTAAATTCAAGTAAAATAAACTTGATATATTAAAAGGAGGTTAATATTTTTATACTCATAATTTTAAAATCAAAGTGATTCCAGTGAGATAATGTAATGAGACAAAATTGGCTATATTTTATTACTTCATGGTGTTTTTATTGATCAGGTGGCCTACCTTATCCAACAAAATGTTATCCCACCTTTTTGCAACTTGCTGACTGTAAAGGATGCACAAGTTGTGCAAGTAGTACTTGATGGACTAAGTAATATATTAAAAATGGCCGAAGACGAGGCAGAAACCATAGCGAATCTTATAGAAGAATGTGGAGGTAAGCTTCCAAATTTTAATGTTCTTTTTAACTGCCTTTATTTTCTAATATACGACTGTTGTGTTTTTCCTGTCTTAATGAACTTAGATAAGGAATTGCTGCCATGGATTGATTAGTCATTGTGCCAAGGTCCGGGAAGGCATAGTCCTTATCCTCAAGGCAAGCGCTTTAGTCTTACAGATAAATGTGAACTCATTCAGTATGCTAATTACCTAAGAGAAGAGATTGTTTACAGGGAGAATTCCCTTTTCCCCTGAAATACTGTGATTGATCTTGATCATTTCCCATAAAGTTAACAGGTATTTGTAACTTCATATTTATTAAATACATTAGTATTTTCTAATTTACTTTTCATATGAGAGAAAATTTCAGGAAAAAGAGAATTAAAAGATAATACATATTTTCTACAGACTTTTGAAGAATCCCTCATTAGGTATTCACTAGGAAAACTTAGAAGATTCTAAAAATTAGAAATATTCTGCCTCTTACGAAATAAGAGCAATCTTACGTGTTGTTGCTTCAATAAATCTTGTTGATACATGATATATTATTGTACTGAATCCCATGTCTTCTTGTCCTGTGTGAAAGATACCGTTAAAGGTTTAACTTGAGCAATAATTATGGTATCTTTCAAGTAAATATTAGCTCATTAAAATTACAGAAATGAAAATTTGGGACTTTTATATACGCTAAATAGGTATTCCATTGCTTACTTGTACATTTACGTGCAATTAAATGATCCTTTTTGTTCCTTTTTATAATGAAATTTGCTGTCTTTATGTATAACCTGTTTTGTACTTAAGATTTACTCTTAGAATACGTTCCCAGAAATCCTAATTCAGAAAATTTGGAGTCTAAAAATTGGATTGTATATTCCGAAGATGGTTAGTTAAAATATTACATTGTTTCATTTTATAAAATTTGTTACAGGACTGGAGAAAATTGAACAACTTCAAAATCATGAAAATGAAGACATCTACAAATTGGCCTATGAGATCATTGATCAGTTCTTCTCTTCAGATGATGTATTTCATAATTTTATAGTTTTTTTTTTTGGTTTATGTAGAAATCTAAATGACATATAAAGATAAGCTAGAGGATATAATATATGTAATTCTTTTTAATGAAATAGGTTAAAATTTCTTAAAGAAACACCTATTTCAATATTTTTTAAGACCCTCTAGGGTATATTAGCTCTAATGACAGAATTTTTTTGACTCTGAATGAGTCTTCCTAGTTTTATCTTCCTGGTTTTCATTGATTATAGCATATATTTATAATTAGATCAGTGATATTTGTGTATCTCCTTTAATAAATCTTATTTTAAAACAGTTAATTCGCTTTTACATAGGTCGTCACTTACTTTTCTTGGGTGACCAAAAGCAAATATGAAGAAGATAGAAAGGGCCCAGTGTAGTAGCCTAATGGCTAAACTCCTTACCTTGCATGAGCCAGGATCCCTATGGGTGCTGTTGATATCCTGGCTGCACCACTTCCCATCCAGCTCCCTGCTTGTGGCCTGGGAAAGCAGTTGAGAATGGCTCTTGTCCTTGGGCCCCTGCACCTATGTGAGAGACCCAGAAGAAGTTCCTGGCACCTGACTTCAAATTGGCTCAGCTCCAGTCCTTGTGGCCACTTGGGAAGTGAACCAGTGGATGGAAGATCTTTCTGTAATTCTGACTTTCCAATAAAAAAATTAAATCTAGAAAATAAAGAAGGGTATAATCATTGAAATTAAAATGTTAAATTAGCTTTATTATTATCCCTTTGGAAAACTAAAGGCAGTTGCCTGTTAGAAAGTTATAATGACTAAATAGAGCAACCAGGGGAATTCTTGAAAAATCTTTCACCTTTTCAAAGAATGAGTCTTACACTACATGTTCTTTATTCCCTGGTATCAAAACAATATAATTGTTTTTGGTCATTATTTCATTAAGCATGAGTGGTTTGTGCATGAACCTAATAAGGATAATATACCACAAAAGAAGCTTACAGAGGCCGGCATTGTGACTAGTAGGTCATGATGCTGCCTGCAGTGCTGACTTCCAGAACGGGTGCTGGTTCATAGAATTGCTGCTACACTTCTGCCGTGTTTCCCTGTTAATGTGTCTGGGAAGCAGTGGAAGGTGACCCAACTGCTTGTATCCCCACAGCCATGTGGGAGAACTGGCTTTGGCCAGGCCCAGCCCCAGCCACTGTGGCTGTTTGGGGAGCAAGCTAGCAGATGGAAGATCTCTTTCCCTGTGTCTCTGCTTATCAAATAATAAATTTATTTTTTTAACCATGATGCAGTTTTGTAGGTAGTAGGGATTCATCCCTCCCTCTCTCCTTCCTCCTTCCTGTTTCCCCTTTCTACCATTTACCGCCGTATTAATACAGCAATATAGTCCCTAAGTAACAGTTACAGGTTTAACTTGATGCTATTTAAATGTATCATGACATTAACCTTAGCAGAATATAATGACAGTTACCAGAAGTAAAATCCAAGAAAACATATTCTTTGGAGTAGTTTATTTTAAATCTTTATTTAATTTTATTTACTTGAAAGGCAGAGCAACAGAGACACAAAGAGATCTTCCTGTGTACTGGTCTACTCCCTAAATATCTGCAGCATCTGGACATGGACAGGCCAAAGCCAAGAACCCGGAAATCTTTCCAGGTTTGCCACATGGATGACAGGGACCCAAATACTTGAGCTATTGTCTCTTGCCTCCCGGTATGCACCTTAGCAGGAGCCTGGGTCAGGAGCAAAGCTAGCACTCTAACCCAGAGAGTTCGATCTGTGACACAGGCCTCCCATGCAGCAGCTTAATCTCTTCTTAATGCCTATCCCTGAGAAAATCACATTTTTTTTTAAGATTTATTTTTTTTATTGGAACGTCAGGTACACAGAGGAGGAGAGACAGAGAGGAAGATCTGTCCATTCATTCATTCACCAAGTGGCTGCAATGGCTGGAGCTGAGCCAATCCAAAAGCAGGAACCCAGAGCCTCTTCTGGGTTTCCCACGTAGGTGCAGGGTCCAAAGACTTTGGGCCATCCTCAACTGCTTTCCCAGGTCACAGGCAGGGAGCTGGATGGGAAATGGGACTACCAAGATTAGAACCAATGCCCGTATGGGTTCCCAGGACGTGCAAGGCAGGCCTTTAGCCCACTAGGCCACTGTGCCAGGCCCAAAATCACATTTCTTAAAGTGGAATTTTTGATAAGGTGTTATGATTTCTTCTGTTGAAAATTTTTTTCTTTATTTGAAAGACATAGAAGGTAGACTTCCATCTGTTGATTGTCTACTTCAGTGTCAGAAATAGCCAGGGCTAGGCCAAGCCAAAACCAGAAGTTCAGGCTTACTATGAATCTCCCACCTACTTGGAATGGCCCTACGTGCACCTGCTGCCTCCCGTGGTGCACATTATTAACAGGGCTGGGTTAGAAACGGAACCAGGACTCAGACCTCACCACTGCAGTATGGGATGGGTGCTGGTCTCTTGGTTGCTGTGCCAAATGCCCACTCAAGGTCATTTGTTTTGTATTTCATTTGAGTCCTAGAGACATCTCCCAGTCTGTTACTACTACATGATCCTTTTGGAAGATAGACATTCTACTTATTGTTTGTTCTCATTGTAGTGTACCTTAAGAAAAAACTCTTTGCCAAGTGTACCAGCTTTCTAAAGAATAGTA
Source organism: Ochotona princeps (assembly GCF_030435755.1). Classification (NCBI taxonomy): domain Eukaryota; kingdom Metazoa; phylum Chordata; class Mammalia; order Lagomorpha; family Ochotonidae; genus Ochotona; species Ochotona princeps. Next base: position 18,628,774 of record NC_080834.1, on the reverse strand, counting down.
GAATATGCTTGGCACTTAACTCTTTGCTTTTTCAGGATAATGAGAGTAATGCTCTGCTGCACTTAGTGTATATGTTACAACTAACGGGAACATTTTCTTTTTCTCCCTAGATTGATGAAGACCCTAGCCTTGTTCCAGAGGCAATCCAAGGTGGAACATTTGGTTTCAATTCATCTGCCAACGTACCAACGGAAGGGTTCCAGTTTTAGAAAGATGTGGTGGAAGTTAGGTACAATGCAGCACTGAGATATATATATATATACATATATATAAAAAGGTTTGATCCATCAAGCTTGGCTCATGGGATCTGCTGCTGCATTAAATCGGGAAAGAAAAATGTGAAGATTTCATTTGGAATCACAGAAAATGCCCAAATGAGGTCTAGATGGCGAGTGGGTGCGAGTGAGAATGAGTGGCAAAATGTAATGAAAACTACATGGATGCTTATCTAGGTTGTTCAGAGTATAAAGGGCTACAGGTCACAGATCTTCAGTGCCTGAGAAAGGAACACTGACTTACTCTCTATCAACTGAGGGAAAAGTGTAGTACTGTCATCTTCAAGCCTTGTAAGCATACGAGAATAGAATGCCCGTATAAGTCAACGGAATATGAGCCCAGGCCTTGCTATGAAGCAGTGTGTGAATGGACAATGTTGAATGAGTGGCTGGCTCGGTGATGGAGAGCCAGGTTCATCTTTCAAATCTAGGGCTCTTCGCTCACGGAGCAGACTCCTAGTGCTGGAGTGACTGTACGAGAGTGTGGTTGTGGTGCTGTATGTGAACGCATGCAAGCTTGATTTGCCTTCAGGGGCTGATAACAAACCTAATAAATCATCAGAGTGAGATCCTAAGTGTACTGTACACTGGACCGGTTGAGCAGCAGACATTGGTTACTCTGCAGCCTGTGTTTTCTAAGCCCCTTTTTCCTTGCCCTATCTCTCTCCCCGCCCCCTTTTTTTTATTTACTTTACCTAATATGGCTATTTTTAGTTGCTTCTCAAGTCAGAAAACTTCAGGAAAGTTTCCCTGTGCATTTGCACCAGATGAATGTTTGATGTTATGAAAAGCTTTCCATATCATCAAAACTAATTTGTGTAGATTTTTGCATGGAAAAAAATCATAAATTTCCCTCAAAATAGACTGTGTTGCAGTACACAAGTTGCCATAATAGTATAAAACAGTAAAACGTGCTTAAAAGGCCATCCTTTTCATTTTCAGAGATAACATTAAAGATCTTTGCATGAGGTTGAATCTACAGCATAGTTCATTTTTAGATTTTATTGAGTCCTGTAAAGAAGAAGAAGAAAACAGTTTCAGTTGTGGTAGAATACCGTGCTGTGTTTAAATGTTACTTGTTTTCAAACTTTGTTTTCTATGAAAATGATATGGAAACTTCTAAAATGGAATTTGGTGCATATGTACTGCTGAATAAAGACCGATGAAGAGGTTTGAGTAGATGTACAAATCAAGTAATGGTTTGACACCTTTAATAATATGCCTAATCTGTTCAATTGTTTTAGAATCTTTTTATCTTAGATGTAGGCAGCCATGAACAATCTATTTTGAGCCACTTTAGAGAGAAAACTTTGTATTTTTAAAACTTGCATAAATGTTATGCAAGTGGTTTTTATAAATTGGAATAATGCCTCAGTTTTGAGGTTATGCACACTAAATTAAATGTGACATAAATTAATTTGTACAAAAAGAACTCTTTATAAGGTGGCTCATTGTAGGAAATCCTGTGCCTTCCCCTTTGAGCACAAGTGTTGCATGAACAACAATTTGCTATAAGAAACATACCAGATTAGCCACCATTAGCATCTATATCTACTTTGTGTTTAAAAATCAACTGGTAATTCTGAAACACTGTAGAATGGATAAAAATTATTTTGTGATCATAACTCTTTGTTGAACTAGAGTATTTTTGCAGCATTCCTTGTCATCAGAAACATGGTTAAAGTTTAAAATTAGAAGCAGCAGAAACTAGCTTGTAGAATTTATCTAAGTAGACTGCAGGCTAGGCTGTCTTGGGGAAATAAACATTAAAACTTAAAGCAATGTTTTACATGGGGTGTGTGTGCGTGGTATGTGGACTTTTTGAATAATAACCTTAAATGAGACCATAACTCAGTGACATTAGCTTCCTTCTTAAGTTTGTTACTTAGGGCCAACATACCAAAAGAAGTTTTATAAATGGACATACTAATATTTTAGCCCATTGAATTTGTTGAGTTGACACAACTTTTCTTCTGCTTTCTCTTTGTTCAGACCAAGATGTTGACCTTCCTTTTCTCTCCCAGCAAGTACTTAGAAAACATGATCTGTGTTTTATCTATTAAACCTAACTTCATGTGTTTCTGTATGATAGACTGTATATATAAAGTATGGTTTTTTAGGAAGCTTTAGTTACTAGAAGATAAATGGGACAATACTTTGCATAAATACTGTTTTTTATTTTAAAAAAAACCTGGTTCAGAGTAATCATTGGATTTTGTGGTAGGACAAGTTATTTTTATAGAATAATTATCCTTTAAGTAAAAAAGGCAATGACTTATATAAGCTTCAGTTCAGGTGCTTACCTGATGGTCTAAATGTATTATTTTTTCTATTTTCTCATGTGAGACAATGATACTAGAATTCTGGGATGGGCTTTTGCATATCTAAAGCTGTTTAAATGCAGTTAGCAGATAGATCACAGAGTTACCTGATTTAAACACATTTTAAAATTCTCTGATTTTTTTCAATTGAAAAAGTGGAAAAAATGAATCTATCTACTAGTCCATTCCCCAAATGGCCTCAGTGGCCGGAGTTGGGCCAGGTTGAAGCCAGGGGTTAATTCAGGTTTCCCACGTGGGTGCAGGAGCAAGGACCTGAGCAGTCCTTTGACACTTTCCCAGGCACGTTAAGCTGTTGCTCTGATGAGGAAAAAAAATGGAATCATAGGCCTGAAAAGCTAAGTGTTCTTGGGTGTTTTGTGTTTGGTTTTGCGTCTTAAATTGACGTGTGAGTACTGAGCCCTTTTCACATGCTTTAAATTATGTATGCCATATTAAAAGTGTGTCACAAGGGTTAGAATCTGAAAGAATTTGGGGCTAATACAGTTTAGGCCTACCTTGGCTGAGGGTTTTTGCTTGTTTCTTAAAGGTACAGCTGCATGATAGAATGCCTTTATTGTCACTTAAGGGGTTCCCTTTTAGACTCTCCATTACCTCGTTACCTCAAGAAAACATAGACATTAAGCCATGTTTGCCCGAGGCCACTGGAAAAAAATCATGAAAATGGAATTATAAATTTATTTTGGAGCAAGAAAATTTTGAAATCTATTCATACAAGGGATCTTTGAATATTGCCAAGAAATTTCATGGATTTCAAAATTTTGGGCCTCAAACTAAATCTTTTAATTCCATTTTTTTCAGAAATCTTTAAATACACTCATGTAACAAATTACCTCAAGCTTTATGACTTAAGATAATATTTTTAAGGTTTATTTTATTTACTTGCAAAAGAGAGGGAAGAGACAGACCTTTTCATCTATCTGGAGCTGGGTCAGGCCGAAGCCAGAAATTTCATGCAGATCTCTAACATGGGTGCAGGGAACCAAGCACGTTAGTAAGGAACTGGATCCGAAGTGGAACAGCAGGAACTCAAACTGACACTTCAGCACAACACTGGGCCCAACGTATATTATTCAATAATAGATGTAGATCAAGAGTCCACTTACAGCCTGGCTGGACCTCTCTTCAGTGTCTCATAGCCCACCGTCGGGGTGGAAGCCAGAGTTACATTCTTAACTGAAACTAAAGGGTTTCTTTATGTCATAGGGCAGATTCCATTTCCTTGGGGACCTGAACTCTTGAAAGGCCTAAGCCGGCTTTTTACAGGGGTCACTTGGTTCCGTAGGCCCCTTCATCCATCCCCATAGCATGTTCCTGTTGGTTACTCCAGACCCAAAGTGATTAGGTACCTTAATTCTCTAAATTCCCTTCTTTTCCCATGTTGTGGTCCATCCACAGACACCTAACTAAAAGAGACTGCAGGGTTTATATGCCAGGGACTATTTAGTTCCACAGGGATGTTACTCTTTAAAATTAGAGGCGAAGAAGTGATCATCTCATATGATGCGAGCTTATTTTTGGGTCAGGGTTTTCTGTGACAACCTTAGGAGAAGAAATGCATGTAATACAGTTTCCATATGCTTTCATAAGGGGATTCATTGGAGTCCCTGGACTAGAGTAGCAGCGATCCATCCTGGCCCTCGCCTTTACATGGTAGAGTTGTGAGTGATTTGCCCAAGGTCACACTGCAAACAGGGGCCAAATAATGCCCAGAATTAAGCTCCATGCTGTGTAATGCTTCTAGTCACTTCTAAAGCTGTTTGAGATTGTGAATCAATGTGAAGGCTGTATCAGCCTTTCCTTCTTATTACATGTACTGAGGAATGGTTAAAATTGTTGTAGGCCCTTGTCTCATAGTTCTGAAATTATTTGACTTGCTTTTTGAGTTTTCAAAACTAAATCTTCCATTATGGTTATTAGGAGGTTGAGCTGTAAACAAACCAGCTTACGTTTAATCAAAAGCAGTTATCAGTTTGTTAACTGAGTTTGGTGAATTATTTGTATTCTTTTCATATGAAATAAGTTCATAACTGACTGTTTTGAAAGCCTGGATGATTTTTTTACTACTTGATTATTCATTCACGTTAGCCAAAATCATTAAATATCAGTTAGTGTATAGCAAGAGAGGAAACCTTCACCCAGTTTTTTTTTTTTTTTTTTTTTTTTTGGTCCAGTATTTCCAAACAGTGGATTTGTGCCAAACAAATTAGTGTTTTGAACTTCTACAGAAAAAACTTTTCACTGATACAGATGCTAAATATAATTTGTAGGATGTGTGTCTCAGTGTGATCAGAAGCACCTGGACAGTGCTGTGACAATTCATTAACTAGCGTATCAGTCATGTACAGGGAAGGTAAAGGTTGTATCTCACCCGTTGCCTAGCAGTTTCATAAATTTTGAATTATCCTTATAAATCCAGGTTCTTTGGGTAGCTTAAGAAGCTTCATTAGGCAGTCGGTTTTATTTATAAAGGGACTTAGCGGTTACTGTTTTATAAGAGGAGCGGAGTCTGCAAAACATTGAGCATCCCTAGACTTTTAGATTTGCCTCCTGTCGTGGGACTGCAGTGCTTCCTTAGTCTTCACCTCAATTTGTCTTCCTTCCACAATATTTGTATGTTTTATAGCTTTAAATATGCTGCCTACTCCAGATTACTTAGATTTTTCTAGACTATCAGCTCTTTATAAATACTTCTGGGCCTGGCATTGTGTTGTAGCAAGATATGCCCACACCAGCAATGCCAACATCTATAAAGGCACCAGTTCAAGTCCTAGCTGCTGCAGTTGGGATCCTGCTCCCTGCTAATGCGCCTGGAAAAGCAGTGGGAGATAGGCCAAATGCTTGGGCCCCTGCACCTGTGTGGGAGGCCCAGAAGATGCCGACGTCCTGGGCCCCTGCATCTGTGTGGGAGGCCCAGAAGATCCCGACGTCCTGGGCCCCTGCACCTGTGTGGGAGGCCCAGAAGATCCCGACGTCCTGGGCCCCTGCATCTGTGTGGGAGGCCCAGAAGATGCCGACGTCCTGGGCCCCTGCATCTGTGTGGGAGGCCCAGAAGATGCCGACGTCCTGGGCCCCTGCATCTGTGTGGGAGGCCCAGAAGATCCTGACGTCCTGGCTTTGCCTCACCCACTCCTGGCTATTGTGAACATTGACAGAGTGAACCAGCACATGGAGAATTCTCTCACTGTCTCTTCTTTCTCTGCAACTCTGATTTTCAAATAAATTTTTAAAAATCTTTCAAAGAATGTTTATACCATTGTCAGCTTGACTGTACTCTTGAAGCGTGAGTCTTACCTCCTCACGTTTTAGCTTCTTAGGTGTATAGTTAACGGATTCCTGGACTATAGTTACTCTTCTCATTTTAACCAAGATTGTAGCCCGTCTCCACTCTGAAATAACTGTTAATGGAAATATCTGGTTGTTTAAATCTACATGCTTGGTGGCACTCTGAATCCAGCCACTTGCATTTCAGGTCCTGTCCATTCCTGTGAGTTTTGAACCCCATGAACCACTCTTGCCGCATCATTAGTATGCAGTTACCTTTTTATGCTTTTTTAGATATATCGATAATATCTAACTCTCAGACTTGAGTAAGTGGGGTATTTCTGTTTAAAGAGAACCTACATATTTTGGCTGTTAGTGGGCTAAGGGGTGGGAATCCAGGTGCCCTTACTGTGTCTGCTCACACAAGTGTAAAACATCTCAGTTGGCCATTACTGGTATTTTCTACCTCCAACTATATTACCCTTTTTACTTACAAACGTATTAACTATAAGCGGGGTGTGCCATGTCAATAATATCCAGTGCATTAATCTTTAACGTATGATAGCTCTCGCTTTACCCTACAAACACACAACCCAATGAGGAATCTTTTTGTTTTTTAACCTTTTCCTTTGAACCAATTCAAGATGGTGTGAGATAGCTGTTAAGTTACCTAAACAAGCCGTTTCAGCATGTCAGCCTGTAATCAGAGGTGCTAACAGTGAGCCCTAAGATTTCCTCACTGTCTCACTCTGCATATGTGCTTCTCGGTTCTCCAGCTGCGGGCTGAGGACGAGGCAGCGAGTAGGAACTGTCTCTCAGATGTCGTCTTTGGGAAGTCAGGAGGACGGCCGGGGCTCTTACCGTCTCTGATTCCCAGTAACCCTCGTTTTGTGGAATGTGATTTACATTGATGGCAGTTTCTCAGTGTTTAGTGGCAGTCACTCATCCAACACATCTGCGTTTCTCCATCTTTCCACTAGATTGTAAGCTCCTTAAAGGGCAAGACCAGCATTTCAGCAAAGCTTTGTAAACATGATGAAGGTGCCATGAGTTCTGTGGGCATTCAATAAATGTTTGATAATGATGCAACTTCTCAGATTAGCTGATTATAGTGGCTACCCCTAAAAGTCTTCCTTTACTTCAGAATTTCTTAATTTACCTTATTGCATATGAAATTTTCTGTAGGAAGAAAAAAAATGCCTTGCCAAATAGTCATTTTCTTTCCTGACTTTACAATTTATTCAGTATCAGATCCGGATGTCTGACAGAATAATGTCTTGGATCCAGGCATATTAATAAAGAACTGGGTCAGGGGACACAGTTTTCCCAGGTGCATTACCAAAGCACTGGATCCAAAGAGGAGCAGCCAGGCTTTGAATTGACACTTAGAATGCCAGCCTCTCACGTGGCGGCTTAACCTCCCCTGCCACAGTGCTGACCCTCTTGGGGCTTCCAGATACCAGTTTTACAAGTAATAGTGTTTCTTAAAATACAGAGGAAGTACTTTTAAGATTTTAAAGATTTATCTTGATGAAAAAATTTAAATCCTTGCAGTTTTTTTCATAACATTTTCATTGATTTTCAGAGGAACCCACTTACCCAAGCAGAGACTCTTGCCCCCACCCCCAAAGCATCCGATACTGTGGACAACTCATTTTTTAGAAAATAATGCCACTGAAATAATTTTCGGTTATAATAGCAGATGGTAATTTCAAAAGAAAAACTTTCCGAATCTTGAAGATTCAGAGACTGCTCACTGCTTCACTTCCCAAATCCCAGAACAGCTGGAACCTGGACCAGGACAAAGCTGGGAGCAGGAAACCTCTAAGGTTGGAGTTGAACCCAGACGCTCATGTGTGATGCAGGCACCCTAACCACTAGGTCAGACACCTGCCTTGGTCTCACCTTTATCAGTAAGGACATGTTACTTGTATAAAACCCAAAAAAATCTGTTTTCCTGAGATCCAGAGAGCACGCCTTCTATGTGCTTCGGTGTCCTGTGGACTGAACAAGAAATTCAATGTAAAGTAATAGAAAGCATACCAAACAGTCTGAAAGTCTTTACCCTTCCCTGCAGTCGTGACCATAGGCTGGTTTCTCATCTATAAAATCTGCAGTTACATTATCTACAGTTACTGACTGGATTTAATTGTTAACATATGTACTTGAAAGTCCAGTGTGTAGAACACCAAAAAAATTAATATCCTCAGTCTTTAAAAAATTACTTAGAAAATAGGGAGTAGTGTAGAAGAAAACAATCTGTCACCAGTCTAGACAAGCCAGGAACAAATCCTCACCTCAACTTTTTTTTTTTAGATTTATTTATTTTTATTGGAAAGTCAGATATACAGAGGGGAGAATCTGTCCTCTGATTCACTGCCCAAGCAGCTGCAACGGCCAGAGCAAGCCAATCCGAAGCCGGGAGATTCTCCCAGGTCTCCCAGGCGGGCACAGGGTCAGCAGGGTTTGAACCATTCTCGACTGCCCTCCCAGGACACAAGCTGGAAGGAAAGCGAGGCCGCCAGACCAGAACCAGCACCCGCATGATCGGTATCCTGGTGCATGCAAGGCGAGGACTTTAGCCACCAGGCTACCACGCTGGGCCCCACCTAAACCCCTGAAATCAAAATACAGAATGCTACAATTGGAAAGGACCTTGGAATTGAGCATACCTGCTCCCACACTGTGCTGCATTCTAAATACCTAACATCTCCCAGCCTTCAGGACAGCAACGATGGTAACAGCAGCTAACAATCACTTAATCACTTATGTGTCAAACACTTGACAAACTTGCATTAATCACATTTATACTTCTTATAGATAAGAAAAACAAAGGTGATTAAGGTAGAATACCAACTGAGACAAGCTGACTGCAGGTTACCTACTGGATAAACTGCCTCCACCTCCCAGTGACAGGTACTCTGAAAGACAGCTAATGCCAACAGTTCTAAATGTGTTGGTTCTGCCACCCAGTTTATTTCTGTGTAGTTTAGTTCCTTCATCTAAAAATGGGAACTGGTAACACCTACCTGTGGGTTATTGTACAGTTGTTCAGGTGACTTCGTGTAGAATAACCTGAAGTAGATAATGGATGCAGCGGCTATGGGAATTTCTTTTAAAGTTTCATTCACGTGTTAGTTTGTCTATGTAACAAATGCTTGTAAGAACCCACGTTGGGTTAAACGTTAAACCATGCAGGGATGCAAAGCCAATTAAAATTGTAACATTTGCTCTATTAGGTGACCTTTCCAAGTTCACTGGTGGGAGGTAGCGAAGAGAACTGATAAGTAGTTTTTTCAGCTGGCTTTCAGCTTAGAAGCCTGTCATTTCCATGCCTTTCTGTCTTGAATCCTGTTTTTGAGGAATCTTGAGCTATGAAGTAGTTATTCCCCTACAATGTCGTCCTACCTGTCCATGTTTAAATTTTCTTACATAAGTTTACTTGCTCCAGTTGCTCAAATCACAAAAACTCAACCTATTCCAATTGACTTTGCCCCCATATCTTCTGGAAGTCTTCATACTGCCTTACAATTTCCACTTGTGTCTCAAAGGCGACCACTGCTCGGCTTGTCCAAGACCCAGAAGAAATTGCTAGCTTCTGGCTTCGGATCAGCGCAGCTCCGGCTATTGCAGCCACTTGGGAGTGAATCAGCGGATGGAAGCTCTTCCTCTGTATATCTGACTTTCCAATAAAAAATAAATAGTTTTAAACATGAATAAATCATTGCCGCAGATATTTGATTAGTAGAGTTATATGGCTTAAGACAGAATCTTAAGTTTAAGACAAAAGCACAAAGGCTTTCCACGGACCTCTGCTGCCTCTAGCCGTTTCCCACAGTGCAGCACTTGTCTGTTTCTGCTACACTGCTTCTTAAAACTCCTCTTTTAATAAAGCTGCTTTGTTGGGCTCAGTGCGGTGGTCTAGCGGCTAAAGCCCTCACCTTGAATGTGCCAGGATCCCATATGAGTGCCGGTTCTAATCCCGGCAGCTCCCTGCTTGTGGCCTGGGAAAGCAGTCGAGGACGGCCCAAAGCTTGGGATCCTACACCTGTGTGGGAAACCTGGAGGAAGTTCCTGGCTCCTGGCTTCAGATTGGTGCAGCATCGGCTGTTGTGCTCACTTGGGGAGTGGATCATCGGACAGATCTTTCTGTCTCTCGTCCTCTCTCTGTTTATCTGACTTTGCAATAAAAATAAATAAATCTTAAAAAAAAAACTTTATTGAAAACTCAATGTCACAGTTATGATTCTCACATTGCTGAATTGTAACAGGAGCTGCTAGATTATAACAGATTATTCAAGAGCCCAATTAAGTAAACTGTTTTTCCTTTCCCTCCTGATGCAGTGTTGCCTTGTGTCAACTGAATAAGGGAGAGAGACCTCAAGCCCTTAAGGCAGAAGCAGTTGGTGCCAGTTGTGCATGTGGGTTTACCGCTGGAGTCCAGTGGCCCCCAGGAGCCAGCGCTTCCTGTGCTGGTCTCCGTGCTCTCCAAATGGCAGCCATTTCAGAGCAGCAACAACCGCCGCTTCCCCAGCTCTGCATGCCCTGTGGAAGATACAAAAGTGCATTTACATAGAAATTTATCCAAGGGATGAAACATAAAATGTGCTACATTAGGAGGAAGAGAGCTTTTAAGTGTTACTACAGGAAATTAAAACATCAATTATGAACCTAAATTAAAATAAGCGAATGTTGGCACAGGCACTTTATGACGGGTAAGAGAATGGTAGATACATTTGAGAAGACAAGCAAAAAACCTACAAAATAAGAACATCTCCTTCAGGATTATTTTTGTTTTTAACAACACTAAGTGCTTGGGGCCAGTGTGGTGGCTCAATTGGCTAATCTTCTGCCTTGCGGTGCCAGAATCCCATATAGGTGCTTGTTCATGTCCTAGCCGCTCAGCTTCATATCCAGCTCTCTGCTTGAGGTCCGGAAAAGCAGTACAGGATGGCCCAAAGCCTTACGACCCTGCACTCATGTGGGATCCCTAGAGGAAACTCCTGGCTCCTGGCTTCAGATTGGCTCAGCTCTGGCCATTGCGGCAACTTGGGCAGTAAGCCAGTGGATGAAAGATCTTTGTCTCTCCTTCCCTCTGTAAGTCTGATCTGTCTGTCTAATATAAATAAGTCTTAAAAGTCTCACAAGTGGAGGACAAATACCCAAGTACTTGAGCAATCATTGGTTGGCTCCAAGAGTGGGCAAGTAGGAAGCAGAAATTCTTGGGGCTGGGATTTGGGATGCAGGCATCTGAAGCAGTCTGACCATTGCACCAAATGTACCACAGTAGTTGATCTTTTTTTTTTTTAATACAAACCAAAATGGGCAAGACTGAATCTGGCCGAAGCCAGGTACCAGGAACTGCATCCAGACCCCTACGTGAGGGGCATGGGTCCAGGGATTTGGTACATATTCTGCTTTTCTCAGGCCATTCGCAGGGAACTGGATCAGAAGTGGAAAATGTGGGACATGAACCAGCACCGGTATGGGATGCCAGCGTCACAGCATAGGGCTCTTAGGTATTCCCTGAGTTTATCTTTGAAGAAAAACATTGAGGCAGGCATTAAGCAAGTATTTGAGAAGCTTGCATGCCCTTTCAGAGTGCCAGCTCAAGTCCCAGATACCCATTTCTAATGTGTCCTGTGAGTGTGAGTCCTTGCCACGCATGTAGGAGATTGGGGTGGTGTCCTTGGCTCTTCGGCCTGTTCCAGTCATGGCTGTGTCTGTCATGGGCATTTGAGGGAGTGAACCAGCAAATGGAAGACAGTATTAATTTTTTCTGCCTACCTCCCTGTCTGTCTGCCTCTCCTGCTCCTCCCTTCCCATCCCACTTTCTGCTTTTCAAGCAGAAGAGAGTAAACATTTAAAAGGACTAGAAATGTCCTATCAGAGTGCTTGAGGCCTGAGTGTGGGTCCCAGTTCCCAACTCCACACCCATGCACACCCTGAGAAGCAACAGGGATGATTTAGTTAGTTGGGTTCCTGCACACCGGGGAAACCTGATGGAGTTCCTAGAGCCCAGTTCCAGGTGCGGTCATTTGGGAGAGTAGGCCAGTGGATAGCTCTCTCTCCTTATGTCTCTATCTTGCCTCTCAAATAAGTGAAAAACATAAATAGGGACATTTGTAAAAGTTCTGAAAGGGAAAATTAGTTCTCACATTTTGTTATTTTAAAGATTTATTTTTTTAAAGATTTATTTATTTTATCATAAAGTCAGATATACAGAGAGGAGGAGAGACAGAGAGGAAGATCTTCCGTCCAATGATTCACTCCCCTAGTGAGCCGCAACGGGCTGGGGCGCGCCGATCCGAAGCCGGGAACCCAGAACCTCTTCCGGGTCTCCCACGCGGGTGCAGGGTCCCAATGCATTGGGCCGTCCTCAACTGCTTTCCCAGGCCACAAGCAGGGAGCTGGATGGGAAGTGGAGCGGCCGGGATTAGAACCGGCACCCATATGGGATCCTGGGGCGTTCAAGGCGAGGACTTTAGCCACTAGGCCACGCCACCGGGCCCAAAGATTTATTTTATTGGAAAGGCAGATTTACAGCGAAAAAATCTTCTATCTGCTGATTTACTCCCAAAATGGCCGCAATGGCTGGAAATGAGCTGATCTGAAGCCAGGAGTCAGGAGCTTCCTCTGGATCTCCCACCGCAGGGTCCCAAGGTCTGGAGCCATCCTCAACTGCTTCCTCAGGTCCTAAGCTGACGGATGGTAAACGGAGTAGTCGGGAGACTAACTGATTCCCACATGGCATCCAGGCGTTTAGAAATGGAGGATTAGCCAATTGAGTCAATCTCCTGGGTGCTAGCTCTCACATATTAAAGTGTTTTTAGCAATTAGAATAGTCTAGAATTTGTTTATTAATAAAATAGTTCATTCATTAGATTCAGGCTTTAAGAAAGCCAAGAATAGGAGCCAGCACTGTGATTTAGTAAGTTAATCTGCCACTTGCAGCACCAGCCTCCCATAGAGGCACTGGTTCAAGTCCTGCTTTCTCCACTTCCGATCTAGCTCCCTACTAATATGCCTGGGAAAGCAGCAGAGGATGGCCCAAGTGTTTGAACCTCCATTGCAACATGGGAGAACTGGATGAAGCTTCTGGCTCCTGGCTTCAGGATGGTCCAACCCTAGCCATTGCAGCCATTTAAGGAGTAAGTCAGGTGAGGAATGACTTTTGGGGGAGTTCCATGGACCAGGTCACTTCAACTGCAGGTAAACAAAGGTGCTGAGACTGGATTGTTTGGAGTGGGGGAAGCCGGAGAACATGTCTGGATCAGACTGGGATGCCCACGCACATGAGAGACCTGGGTTGGGCTAACTGGCATTGATCACAGCCTGATGGTACACACAAAAGCTAGGGCTGGGGGAGAGGGTGGCCCGCCTGGCAGGACTTGGCCTCAGTATCCACCAGTGAGCCTTGGGGCAGGGTATGACACTAACCAGCCCACGAGAGAACTGGGCCTGGGGGTATAGATTCTGTGGAGAAATTATGGGCTCATCCCTAGAGGATTGCAATATCTACTGGTTTGCACAAGAGCTGGGGTTGGTGACGGACCGAGCTAGGCATGACCACAGAGCTCACCAACACTCAAGGGAAGTGAGGTTCTGAGTAGGCCTGGTTGGTCCGGACTGCAGCACCCACAGACACACCCAAAAAATCGAATGTGGGGATGAGCTGGAATGCAGCATCCACCAGCAATCACAACGGCCAAAGAGGGATGGACTATGCTGGGCAGGGCCCTAGCACCTGCTGACGCATGTAGATCTGGGTCTGGGAGTGGGCTTAGTGGGGGAACTTGGGAAATTCTCCTAGTGGACTGTAACTCTTGCTGGTGAGCATGAGAGTCAGGGATGGGTATGGGTCAGGCCAGACAAGACTGCTCCACTTGTTTGCAGGTGTGTGGGATGGTTCAGGGAGCAGAATGGGCAAGGCTGGGTCAAGTCATAGCACTCCATGGTGGGAGTGGGTGGAAGGACTGGGTGTGGGCCTTGCTAGATGAGGCTGCCATGGCTACCTGTTCACATAAGAGCTGGGAATAAGTACAGGCTGGGCAGGGCTAGGTAGCAGCATCCAATGGAAAGAGACAAGACAGAGAGTAGGCCGTGCTAGGTTTAGAGCAACCACCAGCATGGGCAAGATCTGTGGCTGGGAGCAGGCCTGTTAGAGGAGCTAAGGGGTCTCCCCTGCTGGACTGTGGTTCCCACTGGTGAACATAGGAGCGGTAGAGTGGGCTGGACATGACTGCATCGTCCCTTGGCACATGTGTAGGCTGGGTCTGGGGGTGTGCCAGTCTGAGCTAGGCTCCAGAACCCAGCTGGCATACTCAAGAGCCAGAATGAGTGAGACATACTGAGCTAGGTTGCAGCACCTATTTAACCACAGGAGAGCTGGGTCTGGAGATGGGCCAAGCAGGGCTGGGCTTTAGCATCCACCTGTCAGAGCCAGGATGGGTGAGGACCGGTTAGGCAAGGCCGCTGTACCTACCAGTGAATGCCGGGCAGGAGATGGGCCAAGTCAGGCTAGACCACCCACCCACCAGTGTGCAAAAGATCTGCAACTCGGAGGTGACCTGATAGAGGAGTTTGTAGAACTCCTCTGGTAGTGAGCACAGGAACCGAGACTGGAAGCAACCCAAACAGTACCCAGTGGCATAGCTATGAATTAGGTCTGCGGGGAATGCTGTACTGGTTCAATTCATAGCATCCACTGGCAGACGTGGTATCCAGGACAGGGTGCAGGACAGGACAGGTTGGGCCAAAATACCAGCCAGTTCAAATTAGGGCTGGACTGGAAGTTGGGCAGGCTAGAGGCAGGACGGGCTGATGCTGGGTAAGGCAGGCCATGCCAGACATGCCTCAGCACACGCAAGACCCTGGACTGGTGAGCCTGGTGGGTGGCTGTGGAAACTGCCCTGCTAAGCCACTACTCCTGCTTGGTGAGCTTGAGACCTGGACTGGGAGCAGAGCAGGCTGGGCAATACCACCTGGAAAATGCAAGACTCAATGATGGGAGTGGACCTGATAAGGAAACTGGGCACTCCTCTGATAGCAATAGCTCTCACTGTGAGCATGAGAACCAAAACTGGGGGCAGGTATGAAAAATCAAGTGGCAGCACCTGTGAGCAAACATGTGGGCTGGATAACAGGGTCCATCAAATGCTTAGGCTGCAGCACCCATGGGTGTGCACAGGGATGCAGGGCAGGCTGGACCAGTCTGCTGCATGGACCGGTCATGCACAGGAACTGGGGATAGTCGTGGACCAGGTGGGTGTTATTGGGGGTCACTCCAACGAGGCTACGATTCCCGTTAGTGTGCGTGATGGCTAAGTGTATGACGGCAGGGTTACGCTGGGCCACAGAATCCATTGGTTTGCATGTGGGATGGACCTGGGGACAGAACTGAACAGATTGCAACCACCAGTGTGTAAGTAGGCTGATGCAGCTGACAGACTGAGCCAGACTAGCACATAGAGTCAAGTCTGGGGTCATCTCAGGTAAGGTTTCTTGGGGGACCCTCCCAACTGGATCACTGGACTCAAAACTCTGACCACAGGGGAACATCACAGGACTTGTGTCTGACCTTGGAGTACATGTTCGGTTCTGGGCCACCTCAGTTGCTGATGCCTGTGCAGTGAACGGCATGCCCATATACACATGGGAGACGTGATGGCCAGCTCATTGAGGCCTGCAGAGGACGTTGAACACCATGTCAGAGGATGAAGGACAAGACAAAAAAAAGTAGGTAGTTAAGGTTTTTTCTGGTCCCTAATGAAGTTATTTTTTAAATGTAAAATTGTTTAAAATAAAATTGTTATTTTTATGCAAAATGTAATATAAGATTTTCTCCCTCATGTCTTAATTTCCCAAGAGCATGTTTCTCCCAAGGACACCCTCTTGTCTCAAAGGACACAGGGACAGAATTAATAGGAATTCACCATCTCAGATGTGATAAAAGCAAGAAGTGACCTACCTCATCTCATCTCTGGGTCACTGTCAAAGAGATGATCAGCTTATCGTTAGAACGGGAGGAAGTTAGCCAATCCCAACCTTCTGAGGTTTGATTCGCAACCAGATGCCATTGTGGACAATTTTGTGCCTTGAGTAACTCCCCTGAGATGGTGCATGAAAGACACCATCTCCACCCTTAACTGGGGTTTCTCCTTCCTCCTGCCACTATGGGAGGAGCCTCTTTCCCTTTTTTTCTAAATAAACCCTGCCTTGCAAACTGGAGTTTGTCTGCATGAAAATTCTTCTCTCATGTGAGACAAGAAATGAAACTGCTGCCTTGTTTTCATGCCAAACATCCTGCAACATTACAGCAGTCCTGGCAAACTAATGCAGTCCTCAGACATGCAAACAAAGCCACCAGGAGCCCATTTGTGCTCTATCAAATTGTAAAAGAACAAAAGAATCTGGAGATCAAAATGTTTGTCACTGGAATGGGAGCTGTACTTTTGCAGTACAAATTGGCACAAACTCAGTGCAGGTGCATTTGGCAAAAATCTTCCAAAATTAGAAATACATGTGTTCTTCCTGTAATGTTTGAAATGGCACACATAAATATGTTTTTATGTAGCATCATTGAAAGCCTGACTAATCACCAACAGGGGGCTAGGTGAATCAGTCAACCAACACATAGAATATATTAGATTATGTTGCAGGGTGCGAGCGAGATCACGCCAGACATGTCTAAGGTTTATTAAGGAGTCTTTATTAACCAAGCTTGGTGATAACAGGGCCCGCTAGAAATAGCAAATCACAAGTCCATATGGCAATCCAACCAATCG
Organism: Ochotona princeps; assembly: GCF_030435755.1. Classification (NCBI taxonomy): domain Eukaryota; kingdom Metazoa; phylum Chordata; class Mammalia; order Lagomorpha; family Ochotonidae; genus Ochotona; species Ochotona princeps. The sequence goes on along the minus strand of NC_080834.1, from coordinate 18,612,109 downwards.
AAACCCCAAGAGGAACAAATGATCATTACCCTCAAGTCCATCTGTTAAGCTGAAGACGTATGTCTCAGCTTCACCAGCAATACAATTATTATAAGACAGCGAATAGCCTGGGCTTTCCCTGGCTTCTCTGCCCACATTCCACTACTGCTAAGCCTCACCTCTCCTGGAATTCTTGAAAGTACACACATTAGAAACACAAAGCATCCTACCATTGCTGTCTTTACTGTCCTGCCCAAGCAGTGGACAGAAGGTGAGAAATACAGACATCCAGGGACCATGCTCAGGGGATACCTGTCCTCAGAGTCTCCGTGGGAAGCCAGAGAACAGGGAGCTACTGGGGAGGCCAAGAGTCAGAGTGCTAGAGCAATGGAAGCGGTGAAAAAAGAGAGCGAGCCCCTCCCTATAAGGGACCTTTAGAGGGGCTTGTGAGGGGAGTGGTTACACAGCAGCGCAGTACCACCCTCTCAGGCGATAGGTGAGCAGCGCAGGTGGCAGGAGGAAACACCTAGGTGGTGGAGGAGTGGCTTCCAAGCTTGTGACCCTGAACTAATGGCCTACCTCACCACACTGCCACCCTCATGGGAGGCCCTGATGAAGCCCAGGGCTCCTAGCTTCTGCCTGGCCCGATCCTGGCTGTTGATGCCATCTGGGGAGTGAACCAGCAAATGAAAGCTCGCTCTCTCTCTCTGTAACTTAGACTTTCAAAATAAGTGAATCTTTTTTGAAACTGAAAAAGAAAATATACAACTGCATGTTATTTTAACATGTATTTTTACATACAGACAGACGTGTGAGTGTGCTTAAAATATCTGTAGAAGAATACAAGAAATTATCGATTTTGGATTATCTATTGAGAGAAAGTTGTTCCTGAAGAACTGTGCTAAAATGAGACTTTTGTCACATGACGCTTAAGAAAATATTTTGAGGGCCCGGCACGGAGGCCTAGCAGCTAAGGTCCTTGCCTTGAACACACCAGGATCCCATATGGGTGCTGGTTCTAATCCCGGCCGCTCCACTTCCCATCCAGCTCCCTGCTTGTGGCCTGGGAAAGCAGTCGAGGACGGCCCAAAGCTTTGGGACCCTGCACCCGCGTGGGAGACCTGGAAGAGGTTCCTGTTTCCCAGCATCGGATCGGCGGGCACCGGCCCGTTGCGGCTCACTTGGGGAGTGAAACATCGGATGGAAGATCTTCCTCTCTGTCTCTCCTCCTCTCTGTATATCCGGCTTTCCAATAACAATAAATCTTTAAAAAAAAAAACGAATATAATAATGTGGGGAGGGTGCAGGGAGGGGTTGGGGGAATCCCAGAGCCTATGAAACTGTGTCACATAATGCAATGTAATTAATAATAATAATTTTAAAAAGAATATATTTTGAACCATGTGAAATACCTGATTCTTACACAAAGTTTTGGTTTTGTTGCCACAAGGTGGCAGTGTTAACAGCTTTATAAAAGAACAGTATTTTGAAATGCATCACATGATATAAATGTTTGTATTTAGCCTGTTAATTTTTTTTTAAATCATATGTAAGGAGTTTACATTTTTTTATTTGAAAGGCTGAATAACAGAAAGAGGGAGCGTCAAAGACAGGAGATCTTTATTTGCTGGATCGCTCCCCACATTAACAGCCAGTCTGCACCAGCCAGGCAGCTGGGAGCCAGAAGCTTCCTCCAGGTCTCGTGTGGGTGCAGGGGCCCAAGGCGTTGAGCCATCCTCTGCTGTCTATCCAGGTGCGTGTCAGGCAGCGGCTCAGATGTAGTGCCACTAGAACATGAACTGGCATTCCCGTTTTGATGCTGGAGACGACCTGTGGTTCCGTAACACCAGCGCCTACTCCCTCCTGCGCACATTTCCCAGCACAGCCGCTTCTTACCTGGTAACTGTTGTCAGCGAGTTAGCATGACGCCTCTTGTGGTCTTAACTCACATTCCTTCATGATTAATGAGGTTGAGAATTCTTTATGTACTTATCGGCTCTTGTGTATACTCTTGAGAAATATATATTCAGATCTTTTACAGCTTTAAAAATACGATTTAGGTTTGTTGTTGAGTTCTTTATGAATGATTGAAGGTAATTCCTTGAGAGAGGAATGGTTTGTAAATATTTCCTCCCATTCTGTAAATTGTCTCTTCACTCTGTTGATTGTGCCCTAATGTTTCTTCAAATAGTTTCACAGTTTCAATCGTCACATCTTCCCTCTCTTTTGAGTTGATTTTGGTGAGCTGTAGGGATTTGGTCTCTTTCTTCCGTATACAGATGTGCAGTTTTCCTATCGCCATTGATTGAAAAGGCTTTCCCTTCTCCAGCATATACACCTGCTGCCTTTATTGAAAATTACACAGGTTTGTTTCCAGGGTTCCTGTTTCTGTGCCTGCACTGTGCTGCGTGGTTATTGCAGCTTTGTAGGACGCTTCGAAGTTAAGCATAGTAATGTCTCCAGCAGCGCCCTTTTTGCTCTGGACTCCTTTAGTTATTCACAGTCCTCTGCGGTTCCAAATGAATTTCATGATTTTTTTCCTAGTTCTATGAAGAAAACATTTTTTTTTAAAGATCGGTTTATTTGTATTGGAAAGGCAGATTTTACAAAGAGAAGAGACAGAGAAAAATATCTTACATCCTCTGGTTCATTCCCCGAGCTACCACAACGGTCAGAGCTGATCTGAGCGGAGGCCGAGGCCAAGAGCCAGGAGCTTCTCCGGAATCTCCCACACGGGTGTAGGGTCCCAAAGCTTTGGGCCGTCCTTGACTGCTTTCCCAGGCCACGAGCAGGGAGCTGGACAGGAGGTGGAGCAGCTGAGACATGAACCAGCACCCGTATGGGATCTCAGCACATGCAAGGTGAGGATTTAGCCACTGAGCCATCATGCCAGGCCCCAAAGAAAGCATTTTGAAAGGAGTTGCACTGAATCTGTATATTACTATGGGGAATAAAGACATTTTAACATTATTCCGTAATTATTAATTATTCTGATCCATGAACATGCAAAGTCTTGATTTTTTCGTATCCATCATTTTTGTCATCAGTATTTTACAATTTTTATTGTGGAAGTCATTCATTTCCCTGATCAAATGTATTCCTGGTCCTTTTTGTCTGCGCTGTTGTGGAGTAGTCTGCTGTCTTGATTTTCTGTGGATTCGGTGTCATTGCACTGAAAAGCTAATGACTTTAGGACATTGGTTTTGTATTTGGAAACTCACAGAGTTTGTGTTGGTTCTAACAGGGTTTTGTTTTGTCTTGTTGTTTTCTTGTACAGTCTTCAGGTTTTTCTTTCAATAAAACCATGTTATCTGCAAGCAGGAATAATTTGGCCTCCTCATTTGCTGTTCGATGCTCTTGAAGCCTTACTTGGCTCACTGCTGTGGCAAGAACTACTAGTACTACGTCTGTTTGTTGAGCAGGGAAGTGCAGGGACAGCGTCTTCTGCGCACTGGTTCACTCACCACACGCCTTTGACAGCCTGTCAGGGCAGCGGGGTCCAAACAGACGGACAAATGATTAAATCATGATAAACGGCAAATGTGAGGAAGAGCCCTGGGAAGCGCTCTGAGGGGCTGGAGTTGAGAAGAAGCTCGAGGAGGATTGGAGTTCTATGACCAAAGACAGAGGTGTGCTCCCCCTGGGGAGGGTGTGGGTGCCAGTGGTGGCGGTGTCCCTGCAGCCCATGTCACAGAGGGCCTTTGCCAAGAGCGAGGCTTCTGTGGTGCCCAGAAATGGACGAAGGGTGGATAAACGGTGGAGGCGCTCCAGCTAAAGAAGCTTCTGGAGGAAGCATGAGACCTAAGAAGAGAATCTGTTTAGGTATCCTGGAGCGTGGGTCGGCCAAGGGGTGCACTCTGAGTGAGCAAAGACCTTGGTGTGAAAATGGAATGCTGCACGTTGCCTGCCTCGGAGTGGCCCGTGTGCAAGGCCACCGCTCGGAAGGTGGGCACGCTGCTCCGTAGTTGGCGACCCACTCCGAGAACCAGCCCTCTCCCAGCCTTGGGTGGTTCCCTTGCTTTGCCTCAGATTCTGCAGCAGGAAGTTGTTGCTGCACCTGGAGAACTACCTCTCCCGTTCAGTGATAGTCCTCTGCCTTGGTGCTTCCAGTTCTTGCTCCATCTGTGGGAAACAGATTTATTTGAAAGCAAACATCTGAGGCATAGCCAATTTGAAACATGATAATCTTATCAAACATCCTGTTGAAATTCTTTCCAAAAAATCATGTAATTTAAATATCAGTGTGAAATCACTTACCCTCCAAAAATTATAGCAATTTTATCTATCTCTGCCTTCGGAAAAGAGAATGGGGAGTGGTGCCCGGGAAAGCCTGAGGGCGCTGATGCACTTGCAGGTCACAGTGCTGCCTGTCTGGTGCAGTGAGCACAGCAGTTCCATCAGGACTGAAAGGAGAGTTCCCCAGAGGAAGGCGGGTACAGGAGAAGTGACCCCAAACCTGAGTTCTGGTGAGTCCAGGATGCCCTCGGAGTCCTTGAGCTTTCCTTCCACAGCCTTTCCTACAGAGAACAGCATCTACCTGTGACAGGTGCAAAGAGCATCATCTCTGATGTGTCCTGCTCCTCCATCCCGACACCACGGTTTGCGGTGCAGTATTTTTAAAATTATATAAATTTTATTTTTGACCATTTTTACTTATTTGATTAGGGTGCAAAGGGTCAAGGGCTAGAAGAAAGTGGGTGAAACCATTGTTTCTGCTTTCTCTTTTTTCCCTTTCTGTATCTGGGGGGGGGGGAGAGACAAGCGAGAAGCCCCCCACCCTCCCTACCACCCCAGGTCCCCTTGGTGGGGCATGCTCCGCGAGCACTGCTCAAGCCATTTTGATAGTTCAGCGGTTCTGTATTGCTGCCGATCGTGCCACTCCAAGCATGATGAAATCTCCAGAATCCACTGGCTGACACAGTCCACCTTAGAGTGTCCGTTTGCCCAAGTATTCACTGCAAACTGTTGGCTGGGGTAATTGATCAACTTGTTCTGTTTTTTAATTTATGTACATATTTCAAAGGCAGAGTTACAGAGAGATAAAGGGATAGACACACACACAGAGGGGGAGAGAGAGTGAGAGAGAAAGAGAGAAAGAGAGTGAAAGTGAGGTCTTCCATCCACTGGTTTATTCCTCAAATGGCCATAATGACCAAAACTGGGCTGGTCGGAAGCCAGGAGCCTGAAGCATCTTCCAGGTATCCCACATGGGTGTAGGAACCCCAACACTTGCCCTTCTTCTGCTACTTTCCTTGGCATATGAGCAGGAAACTGGATTATAAATGGGGCAGCTTGGGGCACGAGGCTATAGCCTAGCAGCTAAAGTCTTCGCCTTACACATGCTAGGATTCTATATGGGCAGCGGTTCTAATCCTGGCATCCCTACTTCCCATCCAGCTCCCTGCCTGTGGCCTGGGAAAGCAGTCGAGGATGGCCCAAAGCCTTGGGACCCTGCACCCGTGTGGGAGACCCAAAAGAGGCTCCTGGGTTTGGATCAACTCAGCTCCGTCTGATGTGGCCACTTGAGGAGTGAATCATGAGATAGAAGATCTTCCTCTCTGTCTCTCCTCCCCTCCATATATCTAACTTTCCAATAAAAATAAATAAATCTTTTAAAAAGAAGGAGAAGAAGTGGGGCAGCCAAGAGTCGAACTCGTGCCCTATAGGATAACAGTGCTCCCAGCAGTGGCTTAGGTTGCTATGCCACTGCACTGGCCCCTATGTTTGGATGCTTTTGATAGGTTGTTTGCTGTGAGACACCAAAAAGTACCCACGACCTTAAAAGAACCCCCTAACTACCTGAGAATGAGCTTTCAAGAAACCAAAATCCCCTTCGATGAGCATCTTCTCTCCAAATTTCCTGAAAACCTCTGGGCCTACACCACTTAAAGGCTCTAGTGAGCCAATCAGCCTCCTCCATCCAGGGAAACGGGCTCCCATCATTGCAGAGCATCACTACTGCTGTTCATGGGCGGTTGTCCAACGGGTGACTGGACTCCACGGACCCAGTGGGGGCACAAGGTGGAGATGATTCTTTGAGGCAGCCTTTGCCCTCCTCTGGTGCTGGCTGCCCTTACCTTGTGGGATTAGGCCCCAGGCTGCCAGCCCAGGGTGCTCCTCCTTGCCAGTCCCCACTGGGAGCAGTGTGTTGCGGCCAGTTGTGGCACTTATCCTAGTGAACCAAACCCACCAACCTTCTCCTTCTTGGGTCTCTTCGTTTTTCTTTTACCAGCCTGAATCCCAGAAGACTGATGAGCCCTCTCCTGGAAAATCGAGCTCTGGGTCCCACTCCTGTGGGCAGGCCCGCTCCCGTGGGCAGTCCCTTCCCGTGGGCAGCCCCCCTCGGGAGGCACAACACAATGAGAGCTCCTGTCAGCTGTCTTCTCTGATGAGCTGCTCCCACTCTCACCTCCTGCTCTGACTCCCTGCGTGTTCCCGAACTTGCAGAACGTTATTGAGTGTATCAGAAGGAAGCACAGGTGAGTGAAGGTGAACTGGGGCAGTATGACCCATACATCTACTGAAGTCGAAGATCTCCTAAAAGAAAATAATCCAGAGCTCAAAGATTCAGATTATATACAAGAAAGGTTGGTTATGCAAGGGGGTCAGTGTGTCCGCATTTGGGACAACGGCTCAGTGACTTGGCATTTGATAGCTAACATTATCATAAGCAGCAGCTATGAGCAAGGCCTTTGAACTACAGCGTTCTGCTGCAGAAACCCTAAGGGGAGCCGCCACTCGCCCTGACGCCTGCTGTCAAGCCACAGTTCAGCACTAGAGTTTCAGCATGAAAGGTGCTAAAGGATGACTTTGTCAGAGTCTGTCCCTGCCAGGATGGACACTTCTCTTTCTTCTTGAGCTGGATCATTTATTGGCATCATTTTCATTTAGAGTCGCAACGCAGTATAAAGTGTAGCATTCACGCAAGCCATATTCCTCGTGATGACTAAAGCTTTGCTTGGTGACTACGGCCTGGGAAGATGCGTGCATCTTGAAAGGACTCTCTGAAGAGCCTGCCTCGGCCCGCGCTTCCTCCCCCGCCTCCATCCCTTGGACCTTGTATCTGTATCTGCTCTGAAACAGGGAGTCTGTTCTTTTCAGGAGTCTAATGAATGGGGCGCGGGAGGGAGCTGCAGGAAGAGGGCAGACGGGGAACCTCCTCTCCTCCTTGGGTGCTATGCTGCCTTCCCCAGATGGAGGCTATTTCATTTGCTTATTTCTGCCCTTGCAGAAATTTGCAGCAATTGTTACAACATGAAATCTTCGGTTATTGACAAAGCTGAAGAATTTTATGAGTTTACAAAGCTTTTGTAAAGCACCATGGATGAGAAAGAGGGGGTATACAGAGAGACTGAGCAGATTAATGGCGGAGTAGTGATCCAAGTGCTTCCTTCCTGAATTAGTGCTCTATCACAAAACCCAACTTATTCATTTGCTTATTCTTCAAGGAAACATTTGGGGGCACAGTGCCATGGTGTGGTAGGCTAAGCCTCCACTTGTGATACCAGCATCCCACATGGGCTTCAGTTCATGACCTGGCTGCTGTACCTCCAATACAGCTTCCTCTTCATGGCCTGAGAAATCTGTGGAGGATGGCTCAGGTCCTTGGATCGCTGAATCCGCATGGGAGACCTGAATGAAGCTTCTGGCCCTTGGCTTCAGGGCTGTGCAGGTCCAGGTCTCGCAGCCATCACCAGCAGATGGAGAACCCCCTCCCTCCTTCTCTCACTCTGTAATTCTTTCAAATAATAGTTAAAAAAAAAAAAAAGCAGTTGGGTTCCCACTCTGTGTCAGCTGCAGTTCTGAGCAGAGCCCCTACCCTCAGGGAATTTACACAGTAGACGCTGATGCTGTGGATGGCCAGGGAGCCTGGAGGCCAGGTCCCAGTAGGTGACAGTGGTGAGTGTTAGAGTGTAGGCAAATGTTAGAATAATAAAATGCTCTGTTAGAATGATAGTGTATTAGAATGCTAGAATGGAATGTTTTTGTGGGCAGTGTGAGATTCCCTTGTGCTGAAATAGCTGCTACTTCACTAGGCCAGGAGGCGCCTGGACTCTGGGAGGATTCCGCTTTAGTGATAAATCTGTTCTTTGCTGCTTTGCAACTTTGTGAACCCAGGTGCAGGAGGACAAGGGTGCAATTCTCCTCCTGTCCCAGGAACAGGAGGAAGATAAGGGTGTGAGAATGGGATGAGCCATAAAGATAATGGGTATGGGAACAGGCTGCCTGCGCCTGAAGGCCATAAAAATGAACATGTCTAAGGTTGTTACTTCTGATGTATTTCCCAGCCCAAAAGGGCCTAGATAATCTTCTGTCTTGGGCTCCTTCGGGTCCAACCGCCCTCCTGGCTTGGCTGGCCTGTGTGCCCCAAGTGCGGTCTGTTTCCAGCATGGTGGCACAATAAACTCTGTTTGCCGTTTGCATTGCCAGCGAGACTCTTTGTCGTTCTCTGGGGGTTGACTAGCTTGCACCCTGATCTTTAGCCGGGACTCTAACATGAGTCATTTTGGTGTGACTCAGCCTGGAGAAGGGCGTGTGTGACGGGAGGAGCAGGCTGGAGAGGGAGGTGAGCATGTACCAGCCAAGGGCAGGCTCCTGCTGGGCCCTGAGCAAGACACCACCTTGGTAAGAGCTGAACTTTGGAAAGACTGAAGAAAGATGGAGAGCTTGTAGAGGCAGGGCCCTTATCGCTGGGGCAGCAGGAAGAATGTGGTGGTGTCTCCCAGCAGCCTCGCATAGCCTGGGCCCTGTCCCCAAGTTGTCATTTCCGGTGTGTTATGATGAGAAATAGAAAGTACTGTCTTGGAGGAGGGCAAAACTATGTGGGCAGACCAGTTGGCTAGGAAATTGAAATAAGAATCACATTAGCTTAGGATTGATAGTGGGTTTATTTTGGTTGAAGGTAGCAGGTGTAAAGTGAGAGAGACTCCTGTTCTTGGCCAGTTAGACGGTGGTGATGCCATTCACTGCAGTGGGCGTGACAACACAGGGAAAAAGGCCTTTTGTGCAGAGAGACTGCAAGTCACAGCATGCCGACGGTAAGGTAGCTGGGAAAGCATCCAAGAAGTGCTGTCCAGAGAGCAGGTATAGCTCCAATACCGGGAGGAAGGTGCAGTGTATCTTGTAACAACCTTTACACACAGGGAGTCAGGCTTTCCAGGGCAAATATCCAAGAGGAAGGGAGGGGCGGTGTCCCGCTGCAGCATTGCCAGCATCCTGAGCAGCGACTACCGTCTCCACTGCTCCGCTTCGGATTCAGCCTCCTGCTGATGCCCCTAGGAGGCTTGGGTGGACTGGCACATCAGTGTGTACAAGGGGTCTTCACAAAGTCCATGGAAAAATGCATATTTATGAAAAACTATGCACATATTTCAACAATTTTTTGCACAAAAATAATTCTCTCCTTTTTTTTTTTTTTAAAGATTTATTTATTTTATTACAAAGTCAGATATACAGAGAGGAAGATCTTCCATCCGATGTTTCACTCCCCAAGTGAGCCGCAATGGGCCGGTGCTGTGCCGATCCGAAGCCGGGAACCAGGAACCTCTTCCAGGTCTCCCGTGCGGGTGCAGGGTCCCAATGCATTGGGCCGCCCTCGACTGCTTTCCCAGGCCACAGGCAGGGAAGTGGAGCGGCCAGGATTAGAACCGGCGGCCATATGGGATCCCGGGGCGTTCAAGGTGAGGACTTTAGCTGCTAGGCCACGCCGCCAGGCCCAATAATTCTCTTTTTTAAACAAAATTTATTTATCTATCTATTTTTAAAGTCAGTTACAGAGTGACGGGGGGGTGGGGACAAAGAGATATTCCATCCAAAGACTCTCTCCCTAGAAGATCACAATGGCCAGGATGATGCCAGACCAAAGTCAGGAGCCAGGAGCTTCATTCTGGCCTCCCAGGTGGCCCTGATTTGTGGACCATCCTCTACTACTCTTCCGAGTTCATTCGCAGAGAGCTGGATCAGAAATGGGGCAGCTGAGACAATGAGCCAGCAGCGTTTGGGATGCCAGTGTTGCAGGTAGCAGGATCAACCTGCTGTGCTACAACACTAGACATCAAGTCATGTTATCTTTTAGTTTCTATTTCTGTAACAGTTTAGGTTCCCCTATGGGTTTGAACATAGGAAAAGAGTTCCAAAAGAGAAGATGTGGCCAGTGTGAGAAGATGAGAAGAGAGGAGAACCTGAAGGCCAAAAGTGAGAGTATTTCTACAGGACAGAGGGGGTTAAGCCTGTGAGATACTGCAGAGGGGTGATCGTGGGATTGTAAACTCTCCCTCGATCCCTGGTGCCCCTGTATTCCTACCACACAAGCATGGAGGTCACTTTTTTCTTTTGAATGAAATGGGAGAAAGACCTTGCTTTGTGAGTTTGTGAGAAGCTGCATAAAGATGAAGGGAATGAAGGTGACGGAAGATTTAGGTAGAAACTACAGGGACCAGATGATGAGGGAGCTTAGCAGACTTTGCAATCTACAGGATACAAGTTAGAGAGCGGGGCCTCAATTCTCTCTCCCCTTACAGAAATCATTAGAGAAAGAGAGACTGAGGGCACGAGCGTGTGAGCTGCTTCTAATTTCTGATTTGATTCTCAAAATGCCACAATGGCCAGGGTTGGAACAGGACAGAGCTGGAACTCCACCTGGGTCTCTCACATGGGTGGCGGGAGCCCAAGGACTTGGACCATCCTCTTCCGTCTTCCCAAACACATTAGCAGGGAGCTGGTTCGGAAGCAGGGTGGCTAGGACTCCAAAAGGGCACTCCTGTGGGGCACCAGCAGCAGAGACAGTGCGAAAACCTGCTGTGCCACAATGCTGGCTGTCAGGGTCTCACCTGGATGCAGTTTCCTGGATACTTATCTGGATGGATTCAGAGAGCAACAGGAAGTGACATCAGACCTGGCCACTAATGGCTGTCAGGGCTAGGAGGGCCCAGTTAGGATTTCAGGGAGAAAACCAGGAATATGTGGGTGTCACTGTGGACACTGGGGTTGCTGCCCCGCCACCAGCAGGCGCCGAGGAGACAGCAGGAAATGTGATCCCCTCCGTGTGTGCTGCTCTGAGGCCCAAGGAGCAGTGTTCTGGGAGAGGGCTGGGAGACAGGACTCCTCAGGGCCAAGCCAGCTTTCTGCAAGCAGAGGGAACTTGGAGCAAAAAGGTGACGCCAGTGAGGAAATTTGCTTTCTTCGAAATGAAAGTTCTGAAAATCACAGGTTGAAAGAAAAGTTTCGAGGGGAAGGAATGGCAGAAAACTGTGCCGGGGAAGGGGAATGCACAGAAATACGGGGCGAGGGTGCGCGAGGAGAGACAGCGAGCATGACAAGGATGACCAAGCCTGCATGGGACCGCCAGAGCTCAGCAAGCGGGACTGGCTGGGGAATCCTGGTCCTGCGAGGAGTTACTCGCACTTCCAGGACCTGCTCAGCCAAGCAGGGCCCCAGGCCTCTTCTCATTCTTGGGAAAGAAGAGCCACTTCTGAGGACTGACATGTTCCCTGTTTCTGAGGAGGTTTTGTGCCGGGCCTTGCCAGTGAGCTTCTTGGGCAGGGTGAAGGTTGATCTTTGGGTTGCTTCCAAGCTTCTTTTCAGTTTCTTCTCTGCTCCTACCAGGTGGCTGGAAACTTTGAAGTTAATATTCTTTGGTGTGGTGGGCCTCTAATCTGTGTGAACCTTTGAGCCTCCCATCTCTGTGTTTGGTGTTGGCTAGTTAACTTCCTGCGTGCCTTATCTTGGCATGCTGTGACAGGTGTAGACCTAACGGTCCTGCAGTAACTTCCCTGCCTATCAGATCCACCCAGTCAGGTTGGCAACTCAGCAGATCAGGCGAGGGATAGTGGATGGTCAGATGCTTAACTCCATCTCTGTGTTCCAGAACAAAGAAGACAAGGAATCTGACCCGGAAGATAGAAAAAGCAAGAACATTCATTTATAAATGCATTCATAAATAGTACATATGTATTTTATTTGTTTTTCTTAACAGCTGGTGTGAAGATTCTTCTGGGATAGGGAGTCTTTGCAAAATTCCTTCAGGAGCAGCTCTGGGGTGAAGCTTAAGGCTTGACATTAGTGAGGAGGACCTTGAACTTCAGTAGATACCAGACTCTGCTGTCCTGCTTCTCCTGGGGTTTCAGATCCAGTGGCGCTGGGGTGGAGCGTCCGCATGTCTGGCACACGGCTGGGGGAGCTGACGTGGAGAAGCGCCGGCCCACAGCAAAGGAGACTCTGCCTGATTAACTGAGGGGAAGGGGGCTGAGGGCGAAGGCTGTGGGGCAGGTGGAATGCTGTGGGGCAGGTGGAATGCTGCGTGCTGGGGGATGTGAGCCTCCAGTCTTCCACAAAGACGTCTCAGCTGCAGTGTTTGGGGGGTGAAGGGATTTCTTGCGGAAATTAAGCGTGGAATTGAGTTTTGTCTTCTGGAATGACATAGGGGTGATCTCCACGGGATCAGGAGACTTGACACTAAACTCATGCATAATTTCAAATTTTTCAGGTTATACTTGAAAATGTCCCCAGGTGGAAAGAATCAGGAGTGTGAGAAGGTGACTTACAGGAGTTGCACTTTAAAATCAAAGGAACAAAAAGGCCAGGTGTGCAGGGGCCTTACCTGCCTCGTCTGAGCTGTGCACTCAGTGCCCTCCGGGAAAAGGTGCTTGCTGGGCGAAAGGGAACGTCACACATTCTACATGACGAGGGTGTGACAAAGCCGGGGTTAGCAATACACGAAAAACCTGCGGGAGAGAGCAGTGCCTCAACTTATACACAGGAAGGGACCCAAAAGGCTCCTGATAAATCCTTATTTTGCTTAAGTCCTTGGTGACAAGACCCTGCAATCATGCATGACTTCACCCCTGGGTGCGTGGCAGGCACAGTGATGTGACTGCGGTGAAACTTTCCCCCATATTCATGAAAGCTCGTACGCATTCCTGCGCATGTCACACTGTTAACAGCAGTTACTTCTAAAGGTGGGATTATTCTATTTCTGTCTTCATTTCTGTACTATTGACTTTTCTTTAAATCAGGGATTTTTTTTGATGCTTTTGTAATCAGGAAACATTTCTAGAAAGCAGGTTTTATTTCATACCCTTTCAACTGTTATATGTACCTACAGACTTCTTTTCACTTGAAAAGAGTAAAGTTGTTTTATGAAAATGAAACAGAAGCAAAATTTAGCTTTTACTGTGTTGATACTCAGCAGAGCTGGTCTGCTCGCCAGTGTGTAGGTGACATGGAACTGAACTAACCTGTCTTGTAATGAGTTTATTTAAACAGGCTACTGACAGGAACGAGGCCGAGCGTGGCCGTGTGGGTGTGCAGGCCGGGCTTCTGGGTGGTGCCTTCACCGGCCGACCCACACAGGACTTCAGCACCTTGGGACGCGCGAGTGCTAACCACGATGGGACATGTGAGTAACATCGAAAACCGTCGCCAAGGTGGAGTTCCAGGCAGCTTCTGACAGCTAGCTTACACAAACCCAGGACAAGCGGGGTCTAACAGTGAAGCCATTTCCAACTCCTTCAAGTCTAAGTTCTCAAACTCGTTTTGTAACTAAGGACATTGGCTTTGCTACTTTGTCTGTATCAGAAGTCCAGATAACCTCTTCTTCCTGGGGTGCGCAGCAATCAGCAATCGTTCAAGAATCCGTGTTCTTCCTGTCACACGTGGGGGAGGCACAGCACTTTTTCTTTTTCCAATAACAGAACATCTATTCTTTTGGGAAATACTAGATAGGACATGTACATTTCAAAAATTCAATATTGTGGCTTACTTTGTATTTCAAGATAGTTTTTTTTTTTTTACATTCTTGACATAATTAGGGTAAAGAGTTTCAAGCACTACAGGAACATGGGCAAAACAATTAGTTCCGTATTGTTTCCTTAATCTATCTGATGTAAAAGGGGATTTTAAGGGAGAAGCCCCACCCAGTCTCCCACCCACCCCAGGTCCCAGATGTGGGTCATGCTCTGAGGGGCTAGCTCAAAAAACCGACTTGGGCCTGGGTGCACTGGCCTAGCAGCTCAAGTCCTTGCAATGCATAGGTCGGAATCCCATGTGGGTGCCGGTTCTCATCCAGCTCCCTGCCTGGGAAAGCAGTCAAGGACGGCCCAAAGCCTTGGGACCCTGCATCCGTGTGGGAGACCTGGAAGAGGCTCCTGGCTCCTGGCTTCAGATAGGCTCAGCTCTGGCCATTGAGGCCGCTTGGGGAGTGAATCATCACACAGAAGATCTTCCTTTCTGTCTCTCCTCCTCTCTGTGTATCTGACTTTCCAAGAAAAATAAAATAAATCTTGAAAAAAAAAATCGACCTTGTCAGGTTATCTGGGCTGCTCCGTCTCCTAGTCACAATTTTTTTGAGAAGACCTGCACAGAAAAATGCTGTAAAGTTCCTGGAAAGGGTTTCTTTTTCCAATTAAAGGCAGAATCCCAGTTGACCCCATCCCTTTTTCCCTTGTGGTTTTCTTTTTTATTATTAGTTATTTGAGTGCAGCAAGAGTGAGAGAGAAAGAGTTTTTTTTCCCATTTGCTTGTATACTCCAAAGCCAGGACCAGGAAGCCCAAGCTAAGCATCCCACTTGGGTGGCAGAGCCTAACACTGCCTCTCAGGGTGCTCTGCATCACCCAGAAGCTGGGGTATGAAGTGCAGCTCCTTATCCAGTTCAGCATGCTAACGCCCCACTGGCTCACCATCCCGGCCCCCCAGCGGTAGAACAGCTGGAGCTGAGCCCATCCGAAGTCGGGAGCCAGGACCTTTTGAGTCTTGCATTGCAGGTGCAGGGCTCCAGGGGCTTGGGTCATTCTCCACTGCTTTCCCAGGCTATACCCAGGGAGCTGGATAAGAAGCAGAGGCAGCTGGGACATGAATTGGCTGTTTACTTTTTCCCAAAGTTTATAACGTACAAAGTTTATAATGTACAGCCATGTTTGGTTGCTGTCAAGTGCCTTGGGGCTACACCCCAGCGTTTCGTGCTTCTCCAATTGCTTTTGGAGAAGAATGGATCATTTGCTGTAAGAAAAGCTTGACTTGGTGCATATGGAAGTCAGATCATAACACAATAAGAAATGCCTAATGCTCCGTAAAAGTGAGTAGAGTTGTTTTGCTACCAAGAGGGCAACTGGAAGAGCGGTCCAGTGAGCTGTGGGATGCAATGGTGGCACGTGGTGACTAGTGGCATCTGATTCAGCCGTCACCAGAGGGGACCGTCTCTGCCAACATTGTGCCACTGAACAAATATCTTTTTGTTTAAGTGTAATCAATCTCCAATTGTTCGCAGGCAGGTGGTTGAGATTGTGGCTTTTGTTTCCAAGACTATGTAACTGGTAATTTGAATGTGAACATATCAACTACACAGCAAGCTGGTTTTTGTTCTTTACTGTCCCTTGAGAATTCACTCTGCAAGCGGTGTGCTTCCCCTCACCCAGGATGGAAGCTTCAGCAGGCCCGAGACTTTTCTAGGTGCTGTTTGGAAACACAGAGTCCTGAGGTCCAAGGCAGTTTGATTCCAGAAGTGAGCCTGCAGTCAAGGCTGGGAGCTTCATCTGAAGCTGCAATTACTCCCACTCGCTCAGACAGAGCCCCCTCCAGGGGTTTCTGACTTCTGGGGAAGGTATGGGGTTGGCTTCTTTTTAAAATGAACTCCTCCCCACCCCGCCCATCACTGTTCTGCTGCTTCTCCTTTCTCCTGTTTGGAGCCTAGGGTGGAGCAGAGGTGAGAGAAGAGAGAGCGAGTGTGCTTACCCTGCTGGCCCTGCGGGAGGCCAGTTCCGCGCTCTGGGCTGCAGGATGGCTGCTTTGTAAGAGGGGATCTTTCTTTGGTGACACTGATGTTCTCACCTGGGTCTTTTGGAGGCTATCCAAAGGGACTTGTTCTCTGCACCTCTCTCGACCTGGTGGGTAGGCTCCAGCAATGCTGTTGTATGAAATCTGCAGTCCCAAGGAGAGCGATGCTACTTTGAGCACATTTCCTCTGAGGCCTATTGGCCTCTCGAGTTGGCTCAATCAATAAGGAGCTTACGGGGCCAGTGCCGTTGTATAACACGCCAAGCTCTTGCCTGCAGAGCTGGCAACATATATGACTGCTTGTTCAAATTCCAGCTGCTCCACTTCCAATCCAGTTCCCTGCGGATGGTCTGGGAAAACAGTGGGGGATGTTGGGCTCCCTGGTTGACATGCTCATGCCTCCTCAGCTGCCACCCGCTCGGGAATACAGCAGAGCGCCCCTCATGTAGGCACTGTGGCCCTCAGGGTAGTCGGAGCTCGCTTCCGAGCTTGCACAAGATGTAGTGAAGCAGTTCCTTCAATGCAGGAGACACAGCGGAGGCCTTTTCCCTCAGTTTGGGGCATGGGACAGGCCCACGGCATGGCACTGAAAGCAGCCTTCCGAGCCTTTCTGAGGCTGTACGGCACAGATGTCATGGCGATGCCATTGCAAGATGGGCAACCTCGCTTCTGCTGAAATCCTTCTAGAACTCCCGGAAGAATGCAGCCCGGCTATGTGCAGTTCCAGCCCCCTGACTGCCCCGTGACCTGCAATCTGAGGAGCTCTGAGGCCCAGGCCTCGGGCTGCCTTTCCCAGAGGTACAATCCCTGAAGACTACCGTTCACCTGTTACGATCATCTCACCACACCATGTCTGCATGTTAACTCACCTGGGTGAGCAACCTGAGTCATAGGACCCATGCCAGTAAGCATTGGTTTGATTAAATGGATTAGAGAGTCAAAGCAAATAAAAATAAAATTTAATGATTTTTGAGAAACATTTTTGCAATTAAAAATGCTTGAATAATTACAATAAAAAGATACGTGATGATTGTACACAGAATTTTCTGACCCACAAAATGGACAATTTAACAAAGCTCATGCCCCCTTCCAAAAAATGGAAAGGAATTAGTGGTATTTGGTAATAATAGATAATATAGTGTCTGTTGCAATAGCTTAATTGGCTAATTCTCCACCTCCAAGTGCTGGCATTCCATATGAACACAGTTTATGTCCCATCTGCTCCACTTCCCATCCAGCTCCCTGCTTGTGGCCTGGGAAAGCAATCAAGGATGGACCAAAGCTTTGGGATCCTGCACCCATATGGGAGACCCAGAAGAAGCTCCTGGCTCCTGGCTTCAGATCAGCTCAGCTCTGGCTGTTGTGGCCACTTGGGGAGTGAATCAACGGATGGAAGATCTTCCTCTCTGTCTCTCCTTCTCTCTATATATCTGACTTTCCTATAAAAATAAATAAATCTCTCTCTCAAAAAAAAAAGAGAGAACAGATGATTTCCGAAGATTAGAAGATTTCTGTGGTTCAATTTTAGGACTTCAAAGACAATGCAAGGAACTAGCACCACAGTAGGGAACCAAGGACTGTGAGTTCGAGAATCTCCCGGACCACTCCTAGCCACACAGCGGCGGGGACAGGCTCAGCGCTGGCTGAAGCAGTGCAGGAACTTGGGCGTGGAAGAGCTCGTGGAGGCCGGAAAACCTCAAACTCCTTTCTTTCCGAGGACAAATTCTTACCATCCTTGTTGATGTTGTTTTACGCCGTGTTTTGAGGTCCGATGTTGCAATATTAATACCTAAAAACATTTGACCTTTGTAATTTTAACCACAAAAACCCAGAGAAAGTATTTTCACAGAGCTCATTTTACTGTATCTGAGTGCAACTGGGAAGACGATAAGGATTTAAAAAAAATATTTTTATTGGAAAGGCAGCTCCTATTTACGGAGTTAAAGAGAGACAGATCTATCCGCTGGTTCACTTCCCAAATGGCCACAGTATTCAGAGCTGAGTTTATTCGAAGTCGTGGGCCAGGAGCTTCTTCCAGGTCTTAACCCAAAGCCGTGGGATCCTGGACACTGTGGCCAGTGTTTATGTAGAATTCCGGTCCCAGGGGGTGGGAGGAAGGCAGTTCCACTGTCATGTGACCTCCTGGACCAGCTGATGCCCACTTGGCATCTGCAAAATGCCCTCTAGAGCTGTACATCGCTGACCAACCAGGAGGTTGGCCGGAAGCTGCACATGCGCCTCTCAGCCCCAGCTTCTATCTCTAACAACCTCCCTCACCTGCCGAGACTCTGGGGAGCCCAGGAGTTAAGGCAATAGTGCTTTCCACCTGCCAAGGTGCCGGGTTCTGTAGCAACACCCAGCAGTGTGGGGTGGTTCCTCAACAGCAGCTGCTCCGTGAAGCCTGCTTCTGCTGTCTATCATACATAACTCTGAGAAGGAAGGGCAGAGAAGCAGGTAAGAAACATTAGAGCTCCAAACAGTACTCACCTCGACTCCAAAGACAGTTACCTTTCTGAATGAATGTTGTTACACTGCATTATTGTGATGAAAGGCTATTCATACATAGACCGAAAGTTGCAAAGCTGTGCATCATGACCCCGGTGTTTAAGAAAAAAAAATGTGTGAAAGTGGAAATTGATACCTGAAAGATTATAAAGTTCATGGAAAGTATTATAATACTATGCATGCTATATACTGCAGCCAAAGTTGTATTTAGTAAAACACTGACTACAACGGCTTTTCGAACATTCAGGAGCGGGGCCAGCCTTGCGGTGTGGTGGGGAAAGTGGCAGAAGATGGCCCAAGTGGGGAAGGCTCTGCCTCCCTTGTGTGTTGTGGGCTGAGGAGTTGATTAGCACTAGTTAAGCTGAGCTCTACAGGAAATGGGCTTGCGGCTAAAAGCACCTGGTCTAATCAGACTCATTGGCATCCTATTGTTCTGTTAAAGGGCTTGGGGGAAACAGTATATAAGGAGTAATAGAGAGAGGCTTGAGAGAGACTTCCAACATGCCTGGTCTCCGTGTTGGTGCTTGATTCCCCAGACTTTCGCAGTGTCCACGTAACCCGTTCAGCTGGCCGCGACACTTGTGGGACCGTGAGGAAACCCAGCTCCAGGCTCGGGATCGTGCCAGCTGGGGGAGTGAACCAACCAACAAAGCCACCTCTCCCTCTAACTGCCTTTCAAATAAACAATTCTTAAGGGGGGGGGTGCAAAAACGCCAGGGAAACTTTAGCAAGAAGCAAGGGTGCCTGAGACACAGCTTAAGATTTTCGACAGAGAAGAACGATGAACTAGAAAATGGCTCCTGGAAAACGTAATTAAAAGTTTATTTTGGTGCAGAACGCTTCCAAATCCACGCATATTTTGTGTCCTGATTGTACGGGGATTCGGACGACGAGGCAGGAACCTGGTGAAGCTCGGGAAAGCGCGGACTGAAGCCAAGAATTCCGCGCTAATTGCCGGCATCGGCAGGCACCCATCTCACAGAGCAAACCAGGAGAGCGGCACGGATCGTCCCCGAGACCTCAGGGGTCCGAGGACTCTCCTGGAAAGAGCTCCAGCGGGCCGAGCCCTTTCGGCTCGACTTCCAGAACGCTCCAGAACGCAGGAAGAGCCGGCGCAGCGGGGTCCGGCCGACAGGGCGCGCGCCTCCGGGGCTGGGGGCGACTCGGGGCCGCGAGCCCGAGGGGTCACCGGGGAGGACGCCGCGCTCCGCAGCGCGCACCCACGTGCCGCGCCAACCGGCTCCGCGCTCGGGCTGCCCGCTCCTCCTCGGCCCGGCCCTTTCCAGGCCCTGGGCGCCGACACGCAAGGAGGGATGTTCCCGCCGAGAGCCGGCGCCTCACGCCCCCGCTTCCGCCTCGCCCGCGCCCACGGCCGTTGACTTTCAAACGGCGGCTGCCCGCGCTCGGCCATTGGCGGACGCCGCGCCGAGGCCGGGGACGCGCCCGCGCCCCGCGCCGCCCACGAGGCCACGCCCAGCGAGCACCTGGGGCTCTGGGCACTCGGCGTCCGCTGCGAGGCGCACGGCTCCGGAGGTCTGCTCGTGGCTGCGGAGTGGCCTGGTCGCGGTGAGTCTGGGGACCCGGCCCTTGGGGGGCGAGCAGGCGGCTCGTGGGGCCCCTTTCCTGTCCAGCGTGTGTGTGGCGGGGGTCGTGCGGGCTGCAGTCCTGCGTTCTTTCCCTCTTGTCCCAGATGGGCAGTCTGGGGGCCGCGTGGCCCTCCCTTCCGCTCGGAGTTGGGTTTTGGTGATCGGTGGAGGGATGCCTTCCACCTAGCCTTCGGGCTCGCGGGGGTCGGGGCGGGCGACGCCGGGGCGCTCCAGGACGGGGCCTGGAGACGCCGGTTCGAGACCTTGCAGGGGGCACAGCACTGCCGTCTTGTGCGAGGTGCGCTGAGGGCTTACTAGGAGTAGATGACATTATGCCTGGCTCTGAGAGGTGTTAGCTGCACCTGGCCCCTGGTCGGCTCTGCGCCGGAGAGATAGGGGCTAGCCGACCCCCCAGTGTGGGGGGCTAGCCTAAATCAGGGGTCCCTCGCTCCTCTCCCCAGGACGCATCTTCCCTTAAGCCGTTTCAAATCACCGCGAAGGTTCGTTCCATCGTCACTGTTGTTGATCAATATTATCGAGAACTCATAAAAACTCTGGTAATAATAGGCCCTTTGTGACAGTCGTGTTTCACCACAAAATCGCAGGGAATTTTCCAGATGCAAGCGAGGGCTGTGCTGCAAGCTCCAACAGGTAGCCGCTGGTCCTTGCTCTTTCTAAAAACACGAGCGTGGGGAAGGCAGGCTCCAGAGACAGAACACCCGTTTCCAGGACCTCCTGCCGTGCTTTTGGGGAAAATAAAATTAAGGAGAGAATTTTAGAATAAGAGAAAAGAAATCTGGAAAAGAATGTAGAGAAGATAAAGTGTATCCAACAATGTCTAAACCAGGATAGCCAGAAAGTATGTGAGCGCCCGGAGATTAACCTGAGTCTGAAAGAAGTCTTCAGTGAAATGCTAACTCTAAGGTGAAATTTTAAAATCCCTTGCAAAAAAGAAGTAGATCGCGCTTAAGATGCCAACGATACTGTGAGAGGAGCGAAAAGTGAAAAGCCTAGCTCTTGTCTGACCTACACATTCAAAATAGTGACTGCTAGCTTCTGTATACTCTTCAGGAAATCTTACAAGGTTCCGGGTATGTCAGCACTCACACACGATTTGCAAATTGCATTGATTTCTGTGCTCATTCAGAAGTTGTGCCCCGACGTGTTGATCGCCATCCTTGGAAGGACAGTACCGTCACTTAGACAAGATGAAGTTTTGGCGTTAGGTGATGTTTTATATTGCCTTTCACAAAAAGGTGGCTGAATATGTTCCATGAGGTGTATTCCTCTTAGAAGGGTAGAAAAGGAAAGGATTGCAAATTTCTTAGGTCAGTTCCTGGTTCAGTTGCATTAATACTCTGTTTTTTTAGTATAGGGAATAAGGTTGATTTCAAAATATTTTTAAGTTCAAATGGGCAGAGTTAAAATCAGATGTGACTCTTAAGATTGTTTTATTTGGAATTGTGACAATGCTTCATTATTTTTGCATACTTGTTTGAGAAAGGTTTTGCAAACATTTTGCTATGTTTGTGGGTGAGTCAGCTGTAATTTATTCAATAAAGATTTGTTTTATGCTTTGAAGGGTAGAGTTAAGAGAGAAGGAAGGACAGACCTGCCTTCACGGGCTGGCCCACTGCTCAGAAAGGCTGACGTCAGGGGCCTAGGTGGGTGTAGGGGCCCCGCCACATGAGCTGGCCTCTGCTGCTTTTCCACACTATCAGCAGGAAGCTGAACTGGAAGTGCAGTGCCGGGACTTGAACCGGTGCCTACGTGGAGTGCTGGTGCTGCAGGCAGGGGCTTAGCTGGCTACACCATGGTGCCAGCCTCGACAGTGGTGTTTCTTAAGGAAGTGTTGGGTATAGGAAATGAACACTTTTCTTATCAGTTGGGCCCACAAAGCTGCACGCAGCATCTGGGAGGCAGCACCACTTGAATTTTCCCAGACTGAACTGCTGACTCATTCAAAGTCCAGGTCAAGTCATCTGCTTCTAATGTGGTAAACAGGATTTCTTTTCCGAGGCTGTAAAATGTATTGAATGTGTTATTATCTACATCTAGAGGTGAAAGACAGTAAAACATTAATAAATGTGAAAATAGTGTACGTAAAAGAAAGTAATATACATTAAAAAATGTCTGAGGGGCGGAGACGGCCACTGCGCGAGGGTTCTGTCCTCAGCTGCCTCCGGGGCCCACCTGGTGCATACTGAAGCCAGGAGCTGGGTGGAAATCCCGAGCTGGACTCGATCCCGGCCCCCACGCGGGTGGCGGGGACCAGGAGCAGCACCTGCTGCTTGTGGGGTGCTGAATCAGGAGCGGAGCAGAGCCCAGTGGGAAGTACTCCCGTATGGGACATGGTGTCTGTAACTGCTGGGCCCAGCGCCCACCCCGGTAACTTGATATGGCTGTTATCTGTTATTGTTATCTCTGTTGTGTAACTAACTCTATAGAAAATTGGCATTCTGTAGAAAAATTTGGAAAATCAGAAAAGTGTTTGCTTAAATACAAGAAATTAGTGAAACAACTTACAAGTAGATAGTTCAGCCTTCGGTTTTTTTCTGGGCAGTTCCCCCTCCCCTTCTTATTTTGTATTTTTTGGTAGCTTTCATGAAGGAAGCAGAAATTGAATTCAGTACCGGTTTTTATTTAGATTTTTAGTATCCATAGGGGAAAATGTTATTTTCCTTTTGGTGGAAGGCTGGGTCCCATGTAAGAAAGACTGTTTTGTTTCTGAGTTTTTTTTTTAAGCTTTATTGAAAAGGTAGATTTACAGAGAGAAGGAGAAAACAGTCTTCCGTTTGCTAGTTTACTCCTCAAGTGGCTGCACCGGTTAAAGCTGGGAACCGTTCCTGGACTCCTACGTGGATGCAGGGGCCCTTCCCCGCAGCCCTTCCCGGTTAGGAAATAGCAGGAGGCTGGATAGGGAGTGGAGCAGCTGGGACTCGAACCTGCGCCCATACGGGAAGCTGCCCCTGCAGGTGACGGCTGAACTCCTGGGCCACAGCACTGGCCCTGGAAAATACATTTTATGTGGATTTTTTTCTTTTTTTTTACTTTTGCTTTTTTTTAAATTATTTATTATTTAACTTCATTAATTACATTGTATTATGTGACACAGTTACATAGATACTTGGGTTCTCCCCCCCCCATACCCTCCCACCATGGTGGATTCCTCCACCTTGTTGCATAACCACAGCTCAAGTTCAGTTGAGATTCCCCCATTGCAAGCGTATACCAAACATAGAGTCCAGCATCTTATTGTCCAGTCAAGTTCAACGGCTTCTTAGGTATACCTTCTCTGGTCTGAAGACAGAGCCAGCAGAGTATCATCCAAGTCAATTGAAAGCTCCAACATACCATCAGCAAAAATTGACATCATTATGGAATTAATTGACATAGTATTGAGTAACCAATATGTTAAAAGTAAATGCGAGTTCCCAGCCACCTTCTGTGACCACCTCATTTATTCATTTTATTACAGCCAGATATACACAGAGGAGGAGAGACAGAGAGGAAGATCTTCCGTCCGATGTTTCACTCCCCAAGTGAGCCGCAACGGGCCGATGCGATGCCAGGAACCAGGAACCTCCTCCAGGTCTCCCACGTGGGTGCAGGGTCCCAATGCATTGGGCCGTCCTCAACTGCTTTCCCAGAACACAAGCAGGGAGCTGGATGGGAAGTGGAGCTTCTGGGATTAGAACCGGCACCCATATGGGATCCCGGGGCTTTCAAGGCGAGGACTTTAGCCGCTAGGCCACGCCGCCAGGCCCTACTTTTGCTTTTTTTAAAAGACAAATGTTTTTAAGTTTCTGTGTTAAAATATAGGAAAGTATATCACGTTTTACTATTTTGATTATGTATTGTTTCGTAGCATTAAATACACTGATATTGTTTTCCAGCACTTACTAGCATTTTTCTTCAGCACTTTTTTCATCTTCTCAAACTGAAACCCCAAACAGTAGCGAACGCTGGGTCCAGCTCTGGGGGCTGTCCTGTTTTCTGTCCCTGTGGACTGCTTATTGATTTTGATATGTGATGTATCTTTCACCCCATTGTGAGTATTATGAGTAAATTACGTGAGGGGAATTTTCTGATATTGAATGAACTTTCTATTTTTGCCAAGCACCTTTGTTTAGTTATAAATAAGATTCAGTATTATTTTATTGTACTGCTGGATTTGTTTTTGATAATATGTGTTCAGGATTTCACTTCAGTGTCCGTTTTTGAAATTATTCTTTAGTCTGTGCTGTCTTGGGGGTGTTAGCATCGTGTCATACTCTGTTAGCATCATGTCATACTGGAATTCTGGAACAGCGGAACAAGAGATTGTTTCTGGATCATTTCTCAGAACTTGTCAGATGCTCCCCTCGCTTTTCAGAGGAGCTTCATCTACTTGACAATTTCTCCATAGTTTGTTTTTATTTGATGAGTTAATTTGTCATTTGAGGGCCCAGTGCCATAGCCTAGAGGCTAAAGTCCTCGCCTTGCATGTGCTGGGATCCCATATGGGCACTGGTTCCTGTCGTTGAGGCCCTACTTCCCATCCAGCTCCCTGCCTGTGGTCTGGAAAAGCAGTCGAGGACGGCCCAAAGCCTTGGGACTGCACCAGTGTGGGAGACCCAGAAGAGGTTCCTGGCTCCTGGCTTCGGATTGGCTCAGCTCCAGTCATTGCAGTCGCTTGGGGAGTGAATCATCGGACAGAAGATCTTCCTCTCTGTCTCTCCTCTCTGTCTCTCCTCCTCTGTGTATCTGAATTTCCAATAAAAATGAAATGACATCTCATAAAAAGTTTAGGTCATCTGAATTAGAAAATCTGTTTCTTACACAATTTCTTTTTTTTTTTTTTAAAGATTTATTTATTTTATTACAAAGTCAGATATACAGAGAGGAGGAGAGACAGGGAGGAAGATCTTCCATCCAATGATTCACTCCCCAAGTGAGCCGCAATGGCTGGTGCTGCGCCGATCCAAAGCCGGGAACCTGGAACCTCTTCCGGGTCTCCCACACGGGTGCAGGGTCCCAAGGCATTGGGCCATCCTCGACTGCTTTCCCAGGCCACAAGCAGGGAGCTGGATGGGAAGTGGAGCTGCTGGGCTTAGAACTGGCGCCCATATGGGATCCCTGGGCGTTCAAGGCAAGGACTTTAGCCACTAGGCTACGCCACCGGGCCCATCTTACACAATTTCAAAAACATCAGCATACAATTGTGCAAGAGATTTTCTAATTCTAGCTTTTTCTGTTTTTTTTTTTTTTTTCTTTGTTCTCTGCCGAGTTTGTACACTTTCTTGCTTTTCCTTTGATTAGGGCAGTGCTTGGATTTCTGCCTAACAGGTTATCTTCGGGTAACCCATTAAAAGCCTAAGTATTGGAATGGACTAGGTATCTTAGCTGGTCGCCTCAGGCCCAGGTCACCTGCGAGTGTGCGGGGCAGTGGCCGAGGGCCTCCCCGAGCCTGGGGCTTGCTCACGTAGGAGTTTTGCAGCCTGGGTTTCTTATGGGGCGTTAGGCTTAACAGCGGGAATGTGGCACTCCACCCAGAAGCCAGGGTATTTAATAACAAAATTGAAAGTGATCCTGTCACTTGTGAATTTTGTGTCGTAGAGGTTGTCACTGGGAGTTAGTTTGGAGACTGCCTGTTACAGAAAACTGATGGTTAGCTTATTTCTGTAAAGAACCAGCTCTTGTGTTTAAATGTTAGTAATTTTATCTTTTTAAGTTAATTCTGCCTGTCCTAGTTTATTTTCTAACTTTTTAAAACTGGAATGCTCCTTCTGTATTCCTTTATTTTGCCTGTGGAAATGCCTGCTGTCAGCTCCATACTGTTAGCTTTCATCAGCCCGGGAGGTTGCCGTGAGAATGTTGGTTGTTTCACAGCGGTAACACCGTAGCTGGGAGCTGGGTGTCCATGTTCCGTCCTTTTCCTGCTAGGCCTTGGGGACATCACTACAATCTTTTCTAGCATTGCGTGTTGCTTTGGAAGTGTTCTGGTTGTCCATTGCTGTGTAACAAGCAAGAGTTGGCTGCCTCCATGGCTTTCCCAAGCACATTAACAGGCCGCTGGTTCAGAAGTGGAGCAGCCAAGACTTAGGAGGGTGTCGGCATCACAGCTTTAACCTGCTGGACCAGAGCAGCCCCATGCTGTTCTGGTGGTTTTTGCATTACTTCAGAGCATCCCACAAAGGTGTAGGCTGTCCCTGACGGGCGTTCCCTGGAATTTGTCATCTTTCTGTTGTTCCCTTGGTCCTTTGATTTTTTTTATGTTTCCACCTCAGTGTCCTGGGACATGTGGACTCATTAGGCACGGGAGTGTGGTCACTCTAAATGGCGTATTTCCTGGTGGACTCTCATGTCACAGCTTTTTCCATGCAAAATAAAGATTTTACTTTTTAAAAATAACAAAAACAAAACTCTAGGCTCTCTATTCACACTGAGCTGCTGGAGAGTTATTCATTCAGCCAATGAACTCGAGTGTGCCGAGTTCTGTGTTTAGGTCCGGGAGTGTAGCTGGTTCAGACGCAGGCCCTGTCCTGGCAGGCTTGTTGCTGTCACTATGCGCTGTGAGCCCGTGCACTGTGCTGAGGACAGAGGGAGAGGCCAGCTCAGGAGACTGAGTGTGGCAGAGACGAGAAGCCGGGTACTGTAACAAAGAGCCTGAAGCGGTTTTGTTTATTAAAAGCATGATGTTAATTTTTGCTGTTGTTTTCATAAACCTGAACATGAAAAGTTATAAAAGAATTTAGTAACAGTTACATTTTACAGGAGTAGCACTCCTGTTTGAGGTATTTTGTTTCGGGTTTAATGGTGGGAATTGATGTCCCAGAGGCAGTCCTTGCTCAGGTATCTGCTTGCCCTGACAGGGCAGATACGCTGCAAACCACGAGGGCTCAGTTAGTGGAAACAGCAAAGCCTGAAAAACAATCCACCACCGTTGCGGTGGCTGGCTCAGCAGTTGAGCGTGCTGCCTGGCGTCTCTGGGTCCCATGGGGAAGGATGGCTGCTGTTTTTGTTTGAGGTGATTTTTATTATAAAAGGCTAAGTTCTTAAATTTATTTAATATGATGTGCTAGAGATTGAATTACTGAGAAAGCTGCATTTTAAAAAATATCTTAGTAAAGGGACTGAACCAAACCACAGCCAGGAGCCAGGAGCTGTTCTCCCAAGGCTTTGGGCCATCCTCTACTGCTTGCCCAGTCCATAGCAGGGAGCTGGATGGGAAGTGGAGCAGCTGGGATACGAACTGGCACCCATATGGGATCCCGGTGCTCCCAGGGGGAGGAGTTAGCCATTGGCCATTGTGCTGGACCGCTTGAGTGGTTTTGATGGTTCTGAGACACTGGTCGCCTTGGTTGCACCAGGGTCTGTTGGCTGTGTGCGTCCACTTTAGTCCATCCGCGGAGCCAGATGCTTGCTGCAGAGCTCGGCCAGAAGACTCGGCCAGCCTGCACTTTGTATCCTCGGGCCAGGCGTGCCATGTCTTCTGGCCTAGGTGAGCTGGCTGTCACCGCCTCTGGGCATCGGTGCATTAACGATGTAAAGGTTGATGCCTAAAGCTTTTACAGTATGTGAAGATGTGTGTGTGCTATGTAGACTGAAGACATATTGTTTTCTCTTCATAGGAAATGCACAATTTTGAGGACGAGTTGACGTGCCCCATCTGTTACAGCATTTTTGAAGATCCTCGGGTACTGCCCTGCTCTCACACGTTCTGCAGGAATTGTCTGGAAAACGTTCTCCAGGCATCTGGTCACTTTTACATATGGAGACCTTTACGCATTCCACTCAAGTGTCCTAACTGCAGAAGCATTATTGAAATTGCTCCTACTGGTATTGAATCTTTACCTGTTAACTTTGCACTAATGGCTATTATTGAAAAGTACCAGCAAGAAGACCATCCAGATATTGCCACCTGCCCTGAACATTATAGGCAACCGCTAAATGTTTATTGTCTGCTAGATAAGAAGTTAGTTTGTGGCCATTGCCTTACCATAGGTCAGCATCATGGTCATCCCATTGATGACCTTCAGAGTGCCTATCTGAAAGAAAAAGACACACCTCAAAAACTCCTCAAACAGTTAACTGACACACACTGGAAAGAAGTTTCTCATGTTATTGAGAAGTTGGAAGAACAAAAATCTCTTTCTGAGAAAATGGTCCAAGGTGATAAGGAAATTGTTCTCCAGTATTTTAATGAACTTAGTAATACAATAGAACAGAAAAAAAACATCTTCCTGACCGCGCTCTGTGATGTTGGCGATCTGATTAGTCAAGAATATTCTCCCCAAATTGAAAGAATGAAAGACCTGAGAGCGCAGCAGCAGGAGCTGGTGGCGCTGGCGTCGTCTCTGCCCGAGGAGCCTCCGCTCTCCTTCCTGGAGAAGGTGGCCGAGGTCCGCCAGCGCGTGCAGGCTCTGCAGCAGAGCGCGCTGCCCGAGGTGCGGCCCCTGGAGATCTGTCCTCGGGTCAGCCACGTGCTGAGCGCAGAGTGGGGCAGAACAGAAATCGGGCAAATCAAGAAAGCTGTGATTCCTAAAATGAAGATTTCTGCAAAAAGAATACCGTGCTCTTGGCCTGAAAAGGATGACAGAGAAGTTGAACTTTTAAAACTTGTAAACGCTGCTATTGTTACGCTAATTGCAGTGATAATGGTGGTGATGCTGTTTTTCAACCAACACATAACGACCTTTTTGAATGAGATCACTTCCGTGTGCTTTTCTGACATTGCGCTGTCAGTTTACCAAGGTTTATCTAAAAATTTTCATGATGTAGAGACCATGCTGTCTCACGGCTTATACTTGTTGAAGGAATTTACCTGGAACTTAGTTTCTCATTGAGTCGCTTGGTTGGGCTTGCTCTGTACAGCAGAGCCTAAGCGTTGATAACTAGAAATGGGTAGAACGAATGGCATACTACACTAGGTGCAGCACATACAAACATACACGTGAAATCCTTTGCATTTGAGTTGAAACGGTGTATCAGTGTTAGAAATGACACAAAACCAGGAATATTCAAGTCAAGTCAAGTCAATGTTAGGAAACTGCGGGAGCGTTGTGGTCATGTGGGTTAAGCCTGCAGCGGCATCCCGCATGGCTGCAGTCTGTGTCCTGGCTGCTCCTTTCAGCCCAGCTCCCTGTCAGTGCCTGTGGCTCCCTGCGGGAGACTGGCCAGCCCAGCCGCCACTGGGGCCATTTGGGAAGTGAACCAGCACGAGGAAGGTCTGGCTCTCCTCCTGTCTGTAACTGCCTGTCACAGAAATAAAAACATTTGAAAACGCATGTGTACTAGTGACTTAATTATAATACCAACACATTTCCACTTTTTTCTGACTTGATAGATTTAAGGCTGTTGTGAGTGAAGCATTTTTATGCCTACACTGTCTCTTGTTACTTAAGTGTAACACAGTGGTTGACTTTGCAGTTCCAACATTTGGATTAAAAGATGGCAACATAGCCGGTGTGTAGGCCTCTGCTGTGATGTGCTGGCAGCTTTTCTCCAGGCAGCAGCAGGTTCCCAGAGCAGGTGAGCTCGGGCGTGATCAGGGCGGGGTAGCTGTAGGTTGAAGTGCTTCCTGTTTTTGATTGGGAGAATAGGATGGTGATTAGGTTTAAACTCAAAGGAACAAAAAGTGGTAAGGGGTTTGTTTAAATCTTTTGGAATCAGAGCTACCTGGGCTCACACTTCAAATGTGTTCAGTAGATTGATGAACCTTACAGTATTTGCTCACATTAATTCCAGATTTATTGCTTTTGAATGATTTGTTAGGGAACAATGATATTCTCTAATGCTTGTAACATTCTTTAGCTTGTATAATTTTTTTGTATTATCAAATACATTCTTTAATTAAAAATCAAAATGTCACATCAGAACATTTGTTTTGGTAGTATGTTCCAAACTGTTGATTTTAATGGCATCATATAAAATATCTGAGAAGTTGTGTTGAATTTGTAATATGCCAGGACATGAATGGCACCCACATAGGATGCAGGTGCTGAAGGTGGAGGGACTAGCCTGTGAAGCCACAGCATTGGCCCCTGTAGTAGTGATCTGTAAAATTACGAGTATGTTTACTATCGACATTTTTGACATTTTGTTATACCAGTTTTTAAGACAAACCTTGTTTTTGATTAATTTTTTTGATTAATTTATTAAGTGCATGAATAGCTAAGGATGTAACTGACTTACGTTTTTATTCTATTTTTACTAGCACGAGTACTCAAGTATGTAACATTTTGATAAATTAATTTGCATTGAGTTGTTTTAATAAGGTACTTAGAATCATGATTTCTAAATATATTTTAAATCATCACTTCAGTACTCTGCTACACTGGTTACTGAAATGTAGTCAAAAGTGCATTACGTTGATATCAATGGCAAAGGACTTAATTATAACCATAGCAATTTATAATTAAAATCTAAACAGGAAAGGAGAAGTCCAGAGAGGGAGAGGTATCTTCCATTCAAATGACTGTCAGTGGGCAGAGCTGGCTCACCTGGACGCCAAGAGCCAGGGTATCCCTTAAGCCCAAGTACTTCCTAGGACATCAGCAGGGAGCCATACAGAAGTGTTGCAGGATACTCAACCCAGCATTCCCAACGCGGTATGCCAGTATGCCAACAGCTTACTCCATTAAGGGCCTGCCACCTTAATGTCTTGATAACAAATCTTGCTGTAAACTTAGGCTAGTGTACATTCCTGTTACAAACACGAACTTCCAATTTGTAAGGCATAGAGAGATAAAGGTCTTGTATCTGCTAGTTTATCCCCCAAGCTAGAAGCTTCATCTAGATCTTCCCAGTAGGTGAAGGGGTCCAAGAACTTGGGCCAGCCTCTGCTGCTTTGCCTTGGCACATTAGCAGGGAGCAGGACCAGAAGAGGAATAGTCAGGACTCAAATCTGTGCTCATACATGTAGCAGGTAGATTGGTCCACTATGCCACTACTGGATTTTTAATACATGAAAAGGTCCAAGTGAAGCTATTCTTTAAAATTCTTTCTGAAAGTGAAGTGGGTGCAACATACTCCCAGTAGGGTAACATGAGGAATGCAATAAACAGCACTTCCATGTATTATTAAGGAAGTACAGTTTTTAGTGAAGCATGAATAGTTATCTTTGTCACTTAGCCTAATCATGTTCAGACACTGTTTAGTAGCTTGCTTAAATGCTAACAGTGCTGAAATTGTGGCATAGCAAGCAAAACCACCATTTGTGTTGCCAGGCATCTTATGTGGCCACCTGTTCACGTCCCAGTGGATGGCCCAGCTTCTCATCCCAAGCACAGATGGTTCAAGTGTTTGGGCCTGGCCACCTGTGTGGAGACCTGGACTGTTCTGGGCTTTGGTCTGACTCCACCATGGCTGCAATGCCCACTTGGGGCAAGAAGCAGTGGATGAAGATCTTGATCTTTTAAAGAAATCTTAAAAAGGCTAAACTTTTAGAACTGTCTAAATTCTTCATAAATTCGGAATGATTGGTTTATTTATATAGCAAGCACCTAAATCGACAATTCAGTGGAATGCTTTAACAATGTGCTCGAGTAGGGAAGCTTCTGCAGGGTTGGACGAAGGTCCACAGGCATGCTGCACCTGATCACACCAACTGCGTGTCTGAAATACATCTCAAACCGAGCCAGCAGGGGCAAGGTAACGCCCCCAGTCGGCCCCACAGCAAACGGCCCCTGCTTTTCAAATGCAGTTTTAAGAAGGTTGAGTTGTTGCTGGAGGTCATGGGAGTTGAGGTTAGCAATGCACACAGGACACCCATACTCAATATCAAGTGCCTGGGTTCAGTGTCTGTTTCTCCCAGTTACAGCTTCCTGCTAAAGACAACACAACACCATGTGGGAACCAGGACTGAGTTCCTGGCTCCTCAAACATTTGGGGAGTAAGGGCTTTGAGTCTTGGAAAAAGCAAAACAACAAAAGCCCTCACAATTATTGAAAAGCTTGTACAAAGAATATTTTATTGGACTTACGACTTAATTTACAGGACAAAATAGAAACAAGATTTATGATCTAGTTTAGGAATATACATACAGCTTGTTACGAATAGAAATTAAGCAATATAATACACGAAACGTACACCCACTGAGTGTGAAGTCTTCACTCTGAACACATTCAGCACAGTCCTTTAGCTGCGATCTCTTTTGGGTTGACAGCTACGCTTTTTGTTATGTTGTACGTCTTGTAAATCCCAATAAGTCTATCTGAAATCTCAAACATGTTGTTACGAAGAGAAATAATTATGAACTGGGCATTTTTGGTTTGTTCCTAAAGAGAAAGAATAAGAACATTAAGTAGTAGCAGGAGGATCAAGCTTTACCTCCCTCAAATATTATTTGGGCAATAAATTCAACATTAATAATTAAAGTGAACAGGAAGGAATGGATAATTAATAAAACTACTTGAGCTTGAGAGGAATTTGCTTATTTTTGGAAGCATGATTGCCTAAAAGCTGCCGAGTGGAAAAAAATTATAGAAAGATCTGGTGTTCTAGATGGGATCTTTTTTGCATAACCAGTTTGTATCTTACATGTCTAAATTAGGAATATTTGGTGTATTTGGGAATATTTTTGTTCCCCATACATACCAGAGGACAAAGAGAATAGGAAAAAGCTCACGTGTAATATTTAAGGGACCACAAATACTGTAGAATGAAACCACCCTATCTGATTACTTACGTATATATAAAATGCAACAATGGACACGTTTTTAAAATCCAGGGCCGCGTCAATCTCATCCATAAAGTACAGGGGAGTGGGTTTGTAGTGGTGGAGAGCAAACACCAAGGCCAAGGAGCTGAGCGTCTTCTCTCCCCCCGAAAGGTTGAAGATCTTCTTCCAGCTCTTCTTAGGCGGCCGGACACTGAAATCATTAAGACAATCTCATTACTGTGCGGCTTAGTGGATTTTTTTCCATAATTAACTTCTACCACCCTCTTCCGTGACAATCTCTAATCTGCTCTTCACAAATAGCCCAAGAGGACAGATAGGCCATCGTATATTGAAATTAAAATGCCACACTGAACCCCATGAACATACACACTGCTACGTGTCAATTAAAAAAGGATATGAAGAAGTTATTGGAAGATAAATTCAAACACCAAAGTTTAAAATTCAAAGAGCAGGCTAAGTACTTCCTGCACTATTTTTTAAACTCAAATCACAGCTGAAATCCATTGTTTACACTTAATAAGCTACCAGCACAAAAACACTGTTATCAGAGCATGTTGGAGATTTAACCTTCAAATTCTACCCCCAGCAGCTTCAAGAATGAGAGTACTTTCTAGTTTGTGGAGAAGTGGAGTAAGTTTATTTGATCAGAAAGAACTGAACTGCTACTATCTAGGGACAGAAGCAGTGGCATTCAAAGCTCCCGACCTGAACATGATGCCTTCCGAGAAAGGATCCAGGCTGTCCACCAGCTCCAGCTCCGCATCGCCGCCCAAGGTCAGCATCTGGTAATTCTCTTTTAATTTATTTGTTATAATGTAAAAACCAGCCATGAATTCATTGAGTCTTTGTTTCCGAAGATCTTCATATGCTTGTCTGAAGTTATCCCTTTCATAAGTAATTTTGTCCAATTCTGCTACCCGTTGCAAATACAATTCTTCCTGTGAATATTATGAGAAAATCAATTCAGATATAAACGTGAGACAGGACCTTACATTATTATGCAAAATTAAAAGCCAGAATTTGGGCTAAGTTCTGTTAGATATAAACAATTTATACCTTCTTCTTATACTCTGCAATGGCACCAAGATTTGGTTTCATTTCGTGACACTGAGCTTCCAAAAGCGCAATCTGATTTGTTATGGAGTCTGGACTTTTGATTGCCTCAAGATCTGCTGGGCTTAAGACGGAAACCTCTTCAACAGGATTATCTTCAATGGGGTGCAGTGATATTTTTGAGATCTAAAAATTCAATTTAGAAAAGTCACTTTGTTATGACAAAATCAATGACCAATCATGACTATAAAGTTATATGTAGCTAATTTTCACAGGATTTCAAGAAAAACAGCTGTAGCATTCCAAATGGTTCATGTAGTCATTTTTTGTTAAATCTTCAGTTAAGTCCTGGTGGGAAAAGGCAGTTGCCTCGTTCTGACCATCAGACTTTCCCATGTATTACTATGTTGCCCATGATTCCCTTCAGATCTGAAAAACGGCAGCACAGGACGAGGACACTACCTCCCCAACCGATTCATTCACAGTTAACAAAATGGCTGAAGAACTCACCTCTTTTTGCCAATACTTTATTTTAGAATTATGTTCAGAAATATGGCCATCTATCTGCTCCAGTTTCAACTTGATGCTGAGTGCATCCTTCTGCAGAGCATGTTCGTTCTCTTGAATCGCTTTCAGCTCCTGAAGCAGATTGCGGTGTTCTTTCTGGATCTCTGGCAAGGACTCCTGAAAAGCAAGAACTCCCCAGATAAAATTGGCCTGACCTCCTAATTTTTGTATTCTAAACTGACAAAACATTTTACTTCATACAAAGTTTCGACAGTTTCCACTGTTTTTAAATGTATCTTGTGCTTACTGTAGCCAAGGCACTGAGTGCACCCGACTCTGCTTGCTCTGGCGTTAACCCCTCCTTTGTCCAGCATAAACCAACGTTACCTCTGCAGCATTGGTGTTTTTGATGACCTCTGTTGCTTTATCCTCAAGACTCTTCAGTTGTGCTGTTAAGTCTTCCACTTCTTTCTCAGTGTCTTTTATTTCCTTCTCTGTTTGAGTGACAGACTCTTGTGCTTTCTTAAGATTTCTAAGTGGCATGAAAAGGAGATGTCACACTACTGCTGAA
Organism: Ochotona princeps; assembly: GCF_030435755.1. NCBI lineage: Eukaryota > Metazoa > Chordata > Mammalia > Lagomorpha > Ochotonidae > Ochotona > Ochotona princeps. The sequence goes on along the minus strand of NC_080834.1, from coordinate 18,577,475 downwards.
AACTTAAAACAACTTTTCATGACATTCAGTGTGACATATTTTTCCTATCATGGATTTTAAAATTTGATTTACTGAACCATTTTTTTGTATTAGTTTTATGCCATGCAAACATTCGCAGAATAAGAATTGTATTAAAAACTCAATCTAAATGAAACTTCCAACCTACAGGTTACCATCCAACCTACAGTCCTGACACAAAATTTCTCATCCATTTTTCTCCCCCTTATTAAAGTTCTATTAAAACCAGGGCATCATTAGGGCTGCTAGTGAAATGTTTAGTAAGCGCTAAACTCACACTCAGCCCCTGTTCCAGTGTGCTGGGAAGGCAGGCAGGCAGGCAAAGCAGAACGCATACTCTACCTGTCAGCTGTCTTGATTGCCACTTGGGCTTTTGTAATAGCAGAAGCGCATTCATCTAATTGTTTATTGATTTTATCAAGTTTGTCTTGTTGGGCCTTGAGCTTGTGGTTATTGATTTCTACAATCATATCGTGCAATCGTTTCACCTCAGCTTCCACAGTACCAGCTTTCTGAGCCACATCATCGTATTCTGAAATTTAAAAAATTAAAAAAAAACTTGTTTCTATGCTAATGAGCATTACTTGTTAGTTAAATCTGACATTTGGTAACAGCATCTTCTAAAAGAACACCTTTCTTCAAAGTGAGAAGCACTGTCCTAACAGACACGGTTAATACTCTGGCTCAGCTGCAACACCACTTTTCTCTGGAACCTCACATCTGCAGGGCCCTTTCAATTTACCAGGCTCCTCACACCCAAGGGGGGAACCACGCTGGAGTTCCCCGACTCCACTCCTGGCTTCTCCTTGGGCTCAGCCCAAGGTTTTGTGGGTAGTTGGAATGAGATCCAAATGGATGGTTTCTGTTTTTACCCCTCTGCCACTCTGCCTTTCAAATAAATCAAACCAGGGAAGAAGTTAAAACATTCTGAGACTCCTGTGTAGCTGGCACTTAAGCATAACTTTGATCCATTCAATCACAAGTACTTGCAGAAACTGGAAGGTGCCAGTGCTTAACTGGATAGTTCAAGCACACAGAAAATTGGATTTTATGTGATGCTGTTAAAAATTCTACTGTCAACAGTTTTATAATTATTGATAGGCAGTGGTTTTTAAGCACTGGCCTTCACTTTAGTGGTATGGGTTACAGTGTGTGTAAAGTACTTCTGCTGTTGTGAGATAACTCAAAATTTAAAAGGTACTCTGCTGAACTGGTTTTGCAGAGTAGTTCTGGAAATTATTCTTGAATGTTCAATTTAAAACTCATTAACAAATTTTTTAGATTTTTTTTTTTTATTGGAAAGGCAGATTTACAGAGAGGGGGATAAAGGTCTCCCATCCACTGCTTTACTCCCCAGGTGGCCACAACAGCTGGAGCCAGGAGCCAGGAGCTTCTATCTGAGTGCAACTTGGAAGATAATGATTTAAAAAAAATTATTTTTATTGAAAAAACAGATCATATTTATGGAGAGAAAGAAAAATGGAGAGAAAGGTCATCTTATCTGTTGGTTCATTCCTCAAATGGCCGCAAGAAGCGGATCTGAAGCTGGGAGCCAGGATCATCTTCTGGGTCTCCCATGCGGGTGCAGGGTCCCAGGCTATAGGCCATATCTGCTGCTTGTTCAGGCTGCAAACAGGGAGCTGGTTGGCAAGTGGAGCAGCTGGGACATAAACCAAGCGATCCTGGTGCGTGCAAGGCAAGGATTTAGTCACAGAGCCACTGCACCAGGCCTCCAATTCTGAGATTCTTCAGCATCTCAATGATTCTGTTAATAATTTTTTTTTTACACATCCAGTTTCCTGCTTGCGGCCTGGGAAAGCAGTTGAGGATGGCCCAAAGCCTTGGGACCCTGCACCTGCGTGGGAGACTGGGCAGAAGCTCCTGCTCCTGTTGGCTTCAACTCTGGTTGTTCTGGTCTTCTGCAGAGTGAACCAGTGGATCCAAGAACTTTCCATCTCTCCTCCGTCTGCAAAGTTCTGGTCTTTCAGAGAAAAATAAATCTTTAAAAAGACTGGGTTATAGAATCAGACTATTCCTCTCATGGGCAAATTAGATAATTGCTTCATGCTTTAGTTTCTTTCTATGCCAAAAGAAGCTATGAACAGTAAAAGTCAATAACAACTTACACATAATATTTGTGTTTGTTATAAATTGATATTTTAAACACCGAAAACTTTTAACATTTCTGGTTGAAACAACTGAAATATGTATACACACATACCTCTTTTGAAAGCACTAACATTTTCTTCTAGCAATTTCTGCTTTTTCTTATCAGGGGCCGTAGCAAGTACATTAGCTTCAAGTTCCTTAACTTGGACATTCAAATATTCTTCTTGCTCTGATAAACGCTACAGAAATATGTAAGTATTTATGGTCAGTATCTGTAGTAAGTTATACATATGCATTAAAATTCCAAACTTTGAAAGAAGGTACTAAAAATCTTTAAGAGGCAAACATTAACAGAAAAAGGGTATGAAACATGAAATAATAAAATGAATAGCAACTGACATCAAATAGTGTACAAGCTCAGGTGTTGAAGTTCATGGAATATATGGATTCTGAAAAAACTGCATATGGGCCTGGTGCTGTGGCATAGCGTGTAAGGTTGCAGCTTCTGGTGCCACCATGAGTGCTGGTTGGAGTCCATTTCCTATCCAGCTCCCTGCTAATGAGATGTGGAAGAAAACCTTGGCTTTAGGTTGGTCCAGCTACAGCAGTTGCAGCCATTTGAGTGAAACAGTGATAGAGGATTCTCCCCAGCCGTGTAGCTCTTGCCTTTCAAATAAAGCTTGAAATAATATTGCATAAATTTAGTCTTTTTGGGCACCAAAATAAATTCTTTAAAAGATTTTATTTTTATTGCAAAGTCAGATACAGAGAGGAAGATCTTCCGTCTGATGATTCACTCCCCAAGTGACCACAATGGATGGTGCTCCGCCGATCCGAAGCCAGGAGCCAGGAACTTCCTCGGGTTCTCCCACGAGTGCAGGGTCCCAAGACTTTGGATCATTCTCTACTGCTTTCCCAGGCCACTAGCAGGGAGCTGGATGGGAAGTGGAGCAGCTAGGACACAAACCAGCACCCTTATGGGATCCTGGTGCTTGCAAGGGGAGGATTAAGCTATGGCCAGGGTGCGAGGACACGATTAGATTCACTCCCCATACAGCCACAATGGCTGGAACTGAGCCGATCTGAAGCCGGGAGTCTGGAGCCTCAACTGTGTCTCCCATGCAGGTGTTTAGTCCCAAGGTTTTGGGTTATCCAAAACTGTTTTCCCAGGCCATGAATAGGGCTGGATGGGAAGTGCCGGGCCCGTACCAAAATAAACTTTTAAAGATGATTTACTTATTTTTATTGGAAAGGCAGATTGACAGAGAGGAGAGATGACTTTCCATCTATTGGTTCACTTCCCCAAATGGCCGCAAGGTCTGGAGCTGATCTGACCCCAAGCCAGGAGCTTATTCCGGGTCTCCCACACAGGAACAGGGTCCCAAGGATTTAGGCCTTTGGCTTTTAGCCCTCTGTTGCTTTCCTAGGCCAAAAGCAGGGTGCTGAATGGGAAGTGGGATGGCAGGGACACAAACATGAGCCCCTATGGGATCCTGGCACTTGGAGGTAAAGGATCAGCCAGTTGAGCCATCGCGCTCAACTCCCAAAATAAATTTTTATATAACTACTGTAACAGTAGATACTGTGTGACTTAAATCAGAAATTTATTGTATCCTATTTCTGAGGACATGGGCCCTGAATATGTAAATAGACTTTCTTGCCACTCCATAGCTCCCAGTTAGTTTCCCTGGCTGGCTGTATTATTCCTTGACATGGAAATTTCATTAATTGCAACTTCTTCATCACCACCAAGTGTTTTCCTATTACCTTGCTTTGACACAGTAATCTTATAAGGTCATTCGCCATATTAGATTGCAGGACCATGCCACCTCAATATATTTTCACCTTAGCTAGTTAGGATACCTTCCGGGCTGAAGGTGGCAAGGAGGTGTGGTGCATAATTTAGCCAACATTAGGCATCAAGGAACTCCAGTGGGGGAAAGCAAGTCTTTACAACAAATGATGCTGATACAACTAGTTATCTAGATAGTAAACTCTGACCTGGTGCTTCATACAAAATAGGTGAAATAGTTACAAACGGACCCAAAACTAGAAGAAACCACAGCTACAAATTTGGACTTGGATTAGGCAACAATTTATACATAACATCAGAAGCAAAAGCAACCAAGGTGATAAAATCGGCTTTAATTAACCTGTGTATCAGAGGATTATATGCAACAAAATGAGAAAATATTTACAAACTTGTCTACAGAATATATAAAGAATTATATAAAGAATTCCTAAATATCAACAGCAAAAAAACAACCCAAAATAAAAAGTATGGGAAAATCTACAAATTTCTTCAAGGAAGGTACACAAATGGAAAAGAAGCACCCGAAGATATCCAATATCATAATTAGGGAAATGCAAACACTAGGAAAGCTATGCCAGTTGCCCCAAGTAGGAAAGCTAGCATTCAACAGCCTTAGTGAGAATGTAGACATTCCAGCATCCTCCTGCGCTGCTGTGGAGTGTGCATGGAGAGCAGCCTGGCAGTCCTCAAACACAGCAACCGTGTGACTCGATAATTCTACTCTGAGTATTCAGAAGAATTGTAAACTTGGGTTCATACCAAATTTGCATATGATATTTATGACAACATTTGTAATAGTTAGAAGTAGCTATACATTCATAAAATGATGCAAATGTACAGTGGTGTAAAAGCGAAGTGTTATGTGCAATATGTGAACACCTTGAAAATTCCACGCTGTGGGGCCTGGTGGTGTGGCCTAGCGGCTAAAGTCCTCGCCTTGAAAGCCCCGGGATCCCATATGGGCGCCAGTTCTGATCCCGGCCGCTCCACTTCCCATCCAGCTCCCTGCTTGTGGCCTGGGAAAGCAGTTGAGTACGGCCCAAGGCCTTGGGACCCTGTACCCGCGTGGGAGACCTGGAAGAGGTTCCTGGTTCCCGGCATCGGATCGGCGCGCACCGGCCCGTTGCGGCTCACTTGGGGAGTGAAACATCGGATGGAAGATCTTGTTCTCTGTCTCTCCTCCTCTCTGTATATCTGGCTTTCCAATAATAATAAAATCTTTTAAAAAAAAAAAATTCCACGCTGTGTTCAAGAGGGCCACATGTCGTGCAGCTCCACCTTCATGCAATGTTACAAACAGGGAAACCTTGGCAATCAAACAGAAGAATGGTTTCCGGAGGAATGGGATGTGTGGAAAATGCGGTGTAATTCATTTTTGAATTCCTTATCGGGGTGATTTACATTTTCTGGATGAAATGGAGATGAAGTACCACATTTTTGTAACTCTACTAAAAGCACTACACAAAATACATTTTAAAATATACCATGTGAATTACATTTCAATTTGGGGAAAAGAGTGCACTAAGTGCTTAGAATAAAGGGTATCATCACAGTATTTCTGGCTAACACAATCATTAGTATAATTATCTAGGACTTTAACTCATTTTTCTTGTTTTGTATTTAGTCAGGTAAATTTGTAGATTCAACAAGCACTGACTGAAGCAAATTCTGATTCTAAGTGTGAAGCAATCAGGTAGTATATACACAAATCACATTTTTATAGACAACACTTACCTTTGAATGTAACAAACTACAGATATCTTCCTAACAATGAAAAATGCTTCAACCCATTTGGAATCAATGCAAGCCCCCATTCAAATGCTTAATAGAAAGTTGCCAACTCATTTTGTTTGTCTATACATTTTGACTGAGGGTGTATCGCAGTGTTGAAGGACAGGGATAAAAACAGGCAAAAAAAAATCTCTTCCTACTGAGCTTATTCGGAATCGACTCTGAAGCCACCATCAGAAGAAGCGGATTTAATGGGGGGATGGTCTCCAGAGATACAGAAAAAGGTGAAACATGTTCAAGGCACCAAGAGCCCCCCAGAGAAGCTCATGTGCCTATGCCAGCCAGCATGGCAGAGGGATCCAATGAGTTGGGCTGCGCCGCCCACCAGGAACTGCAGCTTTGGGGACCTGGCAAGAGGCGACCAGGCAGAGCAGACAGGCCTTTCCTGCCACCTCTCATCTCCTGCAGCTTCCTCCATTTGCTCAACTAGAAGCCAGAGAGAAAACCGACGACACAGGCGTCTGCTCTGCAGCACCCAAGAGTGGGATAGGGAAGCTGGACAGGAGGATGCGTGGAGAGGCCAACGGAGGACGACTGGTCCAGAGCCAGAAAGATTATACGCTAAGGAGTACTAGATACATTTCTAATTGTATGTGTAAAAATAAAAACATGTACGTATAATTTATAAAGATAAATGTGACTAAGTTCACAAGGCAGCGAGTTGCATGTGCTGCTAGTAGTGCACGAGCAGCCCAAGTTTGTGGATAATTTGGTTTTATGCAACAAATATGTTAAACGTTGTACACATGTCATTTAATTCTTATAATTTTAGAAAACTACCCTAAGGAAATAGTTGAATGATGGTTTACCTATTGTACGAAGATATTTTCAACACAGCTGCCTTATAGAACAACAGAAAAAAATTACCAAAATTCAATGCAAACCAAATAATCCAAAGCAGCGGAGAACAGATTTATCTCTTACTTGGGAAGAAATGTGCTAACGTCACATGAAAAAGCCACATGCATAAAGAACCTCAAAGCATTAAAATAAAATCAAAACAGATTTTGGGGTAAAATAAACTTAAATCCACTCATAATTCAACGTATGTATTTCCCATTGTCCTTTTGAAAAGCCACACATAATGAGCCAGTGTGCTACAGCTTGTGGAGCCACTGCTGAGCCCTCTGCACCCACACGGACTTGCGGGCTGAGTCCTGGCTCCTGGCTTCAGCTTAGCCTCGCCCCAGCCATTGGGGCCACCCCGGGAATGCGCCTGTGTATGGAAGATCTCTTAATCCCACTCTGCTTTTCAAATAATTAAGTCTTTTTTTTTTTTTTTCCTAAAGATTATTTTTACTGGAAAGGCAGATGTACAGACAGAAGGAGATTTACATAGAGGAAGATCTTCCATCTGCTGGTTCATTCCCAAAGTGGCCGCAATGGCTGGAGTTGAGTCGATCCGAAGCCAGGAGTCACGAGCTTCTTCAAGGTCTCCCACACGGGTGCAGGGTCCCAAGGCTTTGAGCCATCCTTGACTGCTTCCCAGGCCACAAGTAGGGAGCTGGATGGGAAGTGGAGTAGCAGAAACACGAACTGATGCCCATGTAAGATCCCAGTGCGTGCAAGGTGAGGATTTAGCCATTAGGCCACCACCCAAATAATCAAACCTTTTAGAATCAACTGATATTTTCATTCTATTTCCATGCACTTTTAGAAATATACCTTATTTTCCACTCATATACATAAACACATGCGGTTCCCCACAGCCTACTGCTGTCTGGACTCCCCCACAAGCCCTGTAACATGCAAACTAGAAATGTCCATCACAATTGAAGGTGATGATAATCTGGGCATTTTCTGAAACACCTTGAAACAAAAGCAAGAATAACTCCCACACTGTCTACCTCACTAGGTCATATTCACCTGCTTTTCGGAGTCAAGAAAATCTCCCAGTTTGAAAACAAGGTAAAAGGTGATAGCCAATAGGACTGGCTGAGATGCAGCAGAAATATCGCATCGTCAGGAGAACTTAGAAAGAAAAGCCTCAAGATCACTTTCCTCCTCCATTGTGTTTTAACCAGTTCTGTTAAACGGCTGCTCATCATCATAATTTGAGCTAACAGGGACACACACACACAAAGTACCTGGATGCTCGCAGTGAACTTCTCCAGTGTATTCTTCATTTCTCGTTCACTGTGCCGTAACTTAACCACGGCCTCTTCAAGCTGTACTTTCTGTTCTTGGATTTCCACTGCCTTTTTAGAGTCTCTCTGCAACTGTGATTCCATTTTATTTACCTGTTAAGAAAAAAGAAATGCCAGTGAGGCAAGTTTAGCCCAAGTCATTCCAGATGTTCAAGTCAACTTATGCATGAAGAAAACTCAAACGAGAACAAAACTGACCAAGTTAACTACTATCTCTAATTCTATTCCGAGAGAAAGACAACCTATCATTTCAGTGAAGGGACAGCATTTCAACACCTGGGTGACAGCACATAAACTATTTTAAAATATTGGGAAAAAAAATCAAGGCATAGTATTTTTAAGAAAAGTGTTCAGGTTAAGAAAAAAAATTAGAAATTTTGTGGTACAACATGACATTTGCTCAATGACAAACTGAATATACAAGAGTAACAGTCCCCTAAGGTTGTCATGAAGCTGACAAAGCCCTACGGGTTAGTGACTTACACCTGCCCTAATGTCATACAGCTCCATGCAGTCCTCGTGTGTGTGGTGATGCTAGTGTAAGCAAAGCCATGCGACACCAGACATACAAAACTACAGTACACCAAACTAGGAACATTGGTGCAGGTGCTGTGGAACACTAAGCCGCCACATGCCAAAATTCTACAGAGATGCTGGTTCGAATCCCATCTACTCCACTTGCAATCCAGCTCCCTGCTAATGTGCCTAGGAAAGCTGAATGTCCAAGTCTTTGGTTCCCTGCACTCACAGGAGATCTGGATGGAACCCCTGGTTCCAGCCTGGCCCAAGCCTGGCTGTTGTAGCCATCTGGGGAATGAACCACTGGATCTCTCTGTCTCTACCACCACCTCTTAAACATATTTTTAAAAATTGTGCAAAGCACACAGTATACTTTTTTAAATTACTTTTTTAAAAATTACTTTTATTGCTTATGTGGCAGTGTGCTGTGTTATGCAGGAACAGCTTCATACGTCTCCCGCATGAATATGCCACGTGACTAACTTCTACAAGGTGCAGGATGTGTGAACAACACAATCATGCAATGCTGGATCTCAGAATGTGGCCCACTGTTAGGCAACCGTGACTGAATGGTGACCTGAGGGCACTAATGGAACACGTCTAACTACACTCCATCTCAGCCAAAAAGCCACAGAACAGTTTTTCCCGGACAGTCTCAAATAATTTTTGTAGGAATACAAAACAGCAATGAAATCTTTTCAACTGAAATTTTGAAACGTGCAAAAGAACTCTGCTGAAAGAATGACACAGAAACGATGCAAGGCAGCTATTTTGTGAAATAAATGTCAAGCAGTAAGTGGTTAATTATGAAATATCCATGGGATTCAAATTCAGTCAAGTATGCCAAGCCTATACTTTCTGATTAACATTCCATTTGTAGGCTTTCCGAGAACTCAAAGTAGAAGTTACACCATCATTTACATAAAATTTAACAATTTAAACTTTGAGTACAATCTTTTTAAAATGGCAGAACTTGGTAGGCCTAAAACAAACAAAAAAACCACCCAAACTAAATGGACTAGTTTTCTTTGCACCGACCTGTTCCTCAGAGATTTCGACAACAACCGATGAACCCATTCTTCCTTTCATGACTTTGCTTCCGCCACCAGTCATAGTACCTGGAGAGCAGGGGAGAAGTCAGCCTACACGTCTTCCTCAACAGAGTACATCCACTCCGTAGAGAGTAAGGAACAAGACCTGCCCCATTACCTGACTGTTCTATGATCTGTCCCTGTAAAGTCACCACTCTCCACCTTCTGTCTTTCTGGTATGCTACTCTCGTGGCTTGATCCAAGTTGTCAGCTACCAGGGTATCCCGTAAGGCAAAGTAAAAAGCTTGGCGAATTCCCTCATCTTTTACTTTGACCAAATCAAACAGCCGAGGCGTATCTTCAGGAGTTTGGATTCTGTGCATTTTTTTTGCCCATACTGCCATCTAAAAGTAAAAATACATAAAAATATAGTGAAGAACGTATTTCTAAGAATGACTTTTGTATAAAGGAAACTCTAGGAACTCCGAATACAAACAACTGTTAATGAGTTAGTGATGATGGGAATTCTTTAAACAGCGACAGTCATCTCAACACAGCAAGGTTCCTGTCATTTCTTCAGTAGAAGCACTGAAAACTCTTTCTCATGGTAATCTTCAAACCGAAAATCATTCTCAAAACTTATCAGGGGCTCACCGAGTAATGGTGAAAAGCTGAGAATCAAAAGGAGTATGTACTTGGCTTTTAAAATAGAATTACAGGTAGCTTATTAATAAAGACCCACCTTATCTAAGCCTATAAAGGTTGCAACTCCGATGTTGTGTCTTTTTAGGAAGGTCACACATTCCTGGGCTGTATCAATAGAATCAACAACAATGTAGTCTAATGCGTGACAACAGGATGAAATAGCAACATCGTATTTTTCATCAATGGCTCCTAAGTCCCCCTAATAATTAAGATGAGGGAAAAATTAACATATTACTAGAAAGGAAATAGACAAAAAATGTTCAGTTTTAATACTATTCACACAAAATTAGTTACTTTTAGTTTAAAACTTGTAAAGATAGAGCTTGAAAAAAAAAATAACCTGCAGGAGTACATTAAGTTTGCAGAGGTATCATTACAAAGTCTTTAAATCAGTATTTGTAAAAAGTTTAGGGATACAATTTGAATTGTGAATGAGCACAAAATGAAACACATACCATGAAGAGCAAAGCAATCTAGCCAACTGTGCTTTGAGAGCCAGCTCCAGTTCTGTGATTCCTGGTCAAACAATGAATGAATTCTCCACTATCATTTACTGACATAGGAGAAACTGTTGGGGAGCTCTGTGCTTCTCCGTTCTCCATTCCCTTCTTCTGAAAGTTAACTTGGGGACTGCATACACCAGCTGCTTAGACTAATTTTAGCCAATGCCTGATTCCAGTCAAAGTGGAGGCGAGATAACAGGGTTGACAGTACTACAGGCTGAACACCAACCAGAAAAACCCCGAAGGTTTCATATATTGCAGATGTTCAAATGGTCAACTTCATGCAAGCATTTTCACCCCTCCTTCCCAACCCTCCCCCACCAAAAGAACTCTGGAACACTTCTGGTCCCATCCACTCTGTGAGGCTCAGGAGTGACGTCGGCAGCATTGACTAACAAAATTATTCTTTATTGATTTTCCTAAACTATGGCCAAACCTTAAGTTATAATGGCCTAAAATTCTAGCCGAGTGTTAATTTCTAACTGCCTTTCAAGTAAATCAATCTGCAAGCTCCTGGCTCCTGGGCTGCAGATCGCCTCAGCTCTAGCTGGCTATCTGGCAAGCGAAGCAGCTCAGATGGAAGATCTGTCTCTTCTCTGTAAATCTGCCTTTCTAATACACACAATACAAGTTAGAAGAATGTCACTTAAAACAAGGTGGATATGAAGTTACCCCTCAACATGCAGTTCTCATGTCAAGGTAAGAAAATCATTTCTAATGTCTTAAGAAACATTAAAGTCATTCCCATATAAATCTGCTTTACCAGTCGTCCATATATTCCTGGAATCCTGCCAGACTTCTTCTCTTGAATTATCGCATCAAGCACTTTGCCCCTACTTCGATTCATCGCTAATGAACTTTTCGCTTCTTCAACTTTCTGGAAAAGCTCATGAACCACACTTTTGAAGTGTATTTCTTCTTCTGTGAGTTTTTCAAGTTCTTTTTCTTTCTAAAATTAAGAAGGAAAGAAGAAATTCAGAACCATTAGAACTTACATATGCCCAGTCATAGCAGTAACAATTGAACTAGAATCATTGTCCTGTTTTTCTAAAAAAAAAATATTTTTACTGGACATACAGAGAGGAAGATCTCCCGTTCGATGATTCACTCCCCAAGCAGCCACAATACTGGAGCTGATCTGAAGCCAGGAGGCCAGAGCCTCTTCCACGTCTCCCTTGTGGGTGCAGGGTCCCAAAGCGTTGGGCCACCTTCCAATGCTTTCCCAGGCCCCAAGCAGGGAGCTGGATGGAAGTGGGACCGCTGGGTTTAGAACCAGCATGTGCGAGGTGAGGACTTAAGCTGCTAGGCCACTGTGCTGGGCCCAGGCTTGTTTTGGGAAGATGTGGATGAGTCTCTCTTCCAGCAGCCGTCTATGCTGATACATCAAGGAGATCTACAGCTACGGCTCTCCTGATGGCATTCCAGTTATGATGAAATGCTTCCTAATTCTGAAGTTTTGTTCAAGAGATGTGGGACTAAAACATTAGGCAGGGGTGACTTGGCAGGACTATATTTATACTGTACTTTGCTGTCTAATCAAATATGAAACTTGAAAATCAAAGCAAAAAGCATAATTCTAAACTATAAGGGGCAATGGATAATGGAATACTTGTTGCTATCCAAAAATGTAAGGCTGCCAATACAATCACATGCAATTCCAAATTCTTTTTCAATCTTAAACTCAGCATCATTAGCATCTCCTTCAGTGACATTACCCATTATACTAGGATAAATTAAAAGCTACAGCTACAATTTATCCAGAAATAAATTGTAATGAATCCAGAATCATCAGGAAGAGGGAGTCATCTGACATTTGTCATGAATTTTTATCATGATCAAACACCGAGCACTCACTAAAATGGAAGATATTTGTATTTATTTTTAGCATATAGCTTTTCTTCAAACACAATCTTCCATTGCTACCTTGACTGGAAGAGCGAGATTAAATTCTTGAAATTCCTTACTTAGATTTATTCACTCAAAATTGTGGAGGTGCCATTGACAAATAAGGCTTGATTATTTTGCAACACATTGTTGTCTTGGAAGAGAATCAGATTGAATTAAAAAATTGATGAAATCATTCAGTTGTTTACTTATTCATTAAAGCTTATATACACTGCCTACATTTAAGATTTCAAAAAACAACCTTCCTTTTGTTCAAATAAATGTACAATTATGTTCCTACTGCTTTATGTGTTTGGGTAAAAAGCAACAAAAAATGCATAGGGCTCGGCAGTGTGGCCTAGTGGCTAAGGTCCTCGCCTTGATCCCATATGGCCGCTGGTTCTAATCCTGGCAGCTCCACTTCCTCTCTGTCTCTCCTCCTCTCAGTGTATCTGACTTTGTAATAAAAATAAAATAAATCTTAAAAAAAAAAAATGCATAAACTGGGCTGACAGACAGCATTCAGGAGAGAGAGGGAAGGTTTACCTCCTTGAGCTCTCGCGCGGTCTGAGGCAGTTTGGCCTCTATGTCTCTGATTGCGCCTGTCCTCTCTTTGAGGGTCTGCGAAGCCGCAAGCAGAGCCTCCTTGGCCTTGTTCAGCTGAGACACGGCAGTGTGGTGTCCACTGAGATAGATATCCAGTTCTGACTGGGCCACGTCCATCTTCGACCGTGCTTCATTTACTGATTTGCTGAAACCCATAAGTTCTTTCTCCCGGTTCTGCAAAATACAAAGCCATTACATTAGAAATGGATGTATTTTCAGACCTAAATTGAGATGAAAGGCATATGATTTTACATCCCAATAAGAAAGATTCTACTTTCCCAGTATACAGAAATAATTCTTACAGATACGATAGCATAACAGTTTCTGCCTGTCAATACTCACCATATGTACAACCTTTTTCCAATTAATCTCACAGGAACTATTCAGCATAGTTTCCTCTAGTATAATCTACATTGAGGATTTTGATGTTATGCTTAGGAAATGAAGGCATTTAAATTTAAGCCCTGATTTTGTCAACAAAGAGAGCAAGGCACACAGAGATACTCTCGATATATTAGTGAGTAAACATGAAAATCCACTATCAAATACTCCATTATAAAAGCTACTGAAAAATTCACTGTCACTCTATTACACAGGTATCCTAATGTATAGTATATCAAGAGTATGTCTATCACTTTTTATGCAATTAATTCGATAACCAATTTCTGTAACATATTTACAATCTCAGAATTGCCAAACAGGCTGTGGCAAATACACACACGGTCAAGTTCATACAGACCCCTGTGCTGGATACTTCTTTTATCAACAAAGTGCTAAAATGCTGCAACAGGATCCAGCATGATGGCTCAATGGCTAAATCCTCCTCTTCAAAGTGCCAGGGTCACACACGGGTGCTGGTGCAGGTTCTGGCGGCTGCACTTTCCATCCAGCTTCCTGCTTCCAGCCTGGGAAGGCAGCAAAGGACGGCTCAAAGCCTTGGGCCCCTGCACCCAAGTGGGAGACCTGGAAGAAGCTCCTGGCTTGGGATTGGCTGAGCTTCAGCCATTGTGGCCATTTGGGAAATGAATTAGCTGATGAAAGATCTTTCTCTCGCCTTCTCTCTATAAATCTGATCTGCCTCTGCCTTTCCAATAAAAATAAATATTAAAAAAAAAAAAAGATAACCTGGAGACAAACTAACCTGTACAAAGCAGCTTTTAACTAATACACAAGAGCTACAGAAGCAAAAGGGAGCTGATGCTAACCCGGCTGAGCGTGACCAGGTGCTGGGTTAGCAGCATATTACTTACCAAGGAAATAACTGGAGAAAAAAAAAATGATTCAATAGGCTTAAGAGTAGCAGATATACCAAGATATCTGAGGGCCCGGCAGCGTGGCCTAGCGGCTAAAGTCCTTGCCTTGAAAGCCCCGGGATCCCATATGGGTGCCGGTTCTAATCCCAGCAGCTCCACTTCCCATCCAGCTCCCTGCTTGTGGCCTGGGAAAGCAGTCGAGGACGGCCCAAAGCTTTGGGACCCTGCACCCATGTGGGAGACCTGGAGGAGGTTCCTGGTTCCCGGCTTCGGATTGGCGCAGTACCGGCCGTCGTGGCTCACTTGGGGAGTGAATCATTGGCGGAAGATCTTCCTCTCTGTCTCTCCTCCTCTGTGTATATCTGACTTTGTAATAAAAAAATAAATAAATCTTAAGAAAAAAAGATATCTGATCTTACATCACCACTGCCATCACCAATTCCCACTGTGTTAAAATGTGTTTTTTAAAAGTGGAAAGCAGTGCAAAAAGGGGAGATTCTAGGATGACCAATTTTTTTTTTTACCAGTTCATTTTCTGTTAGGTTTGTGAAAGATTTGAAAGGCTAGGCTGGGTGGCGAGTGGCAGCAGTTACATAGAGATCATGCGTTTAACCATAGCAGCCAGGTACATCATCCTGGCCTTTAAGCTGGCTTGAAAGCGGAGCAACAGGACCTGAAGGATGCTTGGATATGGGGTCCCAGTGTCATAGGGGTGGTGTAATGAAAACAAAACCATCAAAATAAACATTAATTGTAAAATCTTACTTCTTTTTCTTTCTGAAGTCCTTGTGTTTCCTGCTTCAGACTGTCCATGACTTCCTTTAGCTTTTCCTCTTCCTTCTCTTTCTCCTTTTCAAGGGCTTTGTTTCTATTTGTGGTTTCAGTTATGATATTCTGACTCTTGGCAGGTATACTTTTAAATTCTTCCACCTAAGATTATAGAAAAAGTTACTGCTACAACCTACACTTCTTAGTCTATCCAACATTATCAGTATTTCCCAGGGTCCTGTAGATCTTCGTTTTATTCATAATTCAAACTAGCTAGCCTGAAGTATCTTCGCAGCCAATCACTCGTTTCCGTTTTCTCTCAGTCTACAAATGTGGTTCACTCCTCCACTGCCACCATGACCAGGAGCTCCCTGTGGGCTTCCCACAGGGCTCAGGGCCAACCTCTGCTGCCTTTACAGGCACATTAGGGAGCTACAGCAGAACCGGGGCTCCAAGCGGAACCCGTGGGGGAGTGGCGCTTCAGGCAGTCACTTTACTTGGGACACCACTGTGCCAGCCCCAGTCCATGCTATTTTGTTTACACTGGATGAGCAGAGGCCAACATTTCCCAAAATCCATGTTTCCCAAACAATGATCAATATACTTGTTAACTGAACAGAAACAATCTTTTGAACAAAAACAAATCTGTTTCCAAAATTTGGAAAATGCCTACATGTTATATGAGGCTATGTAATATACAAAAAACCTTTCTCTAGAGGACAAGGTTTAGGTGTCATTGATGTTAATATTTTGGGAATCAATGAACATGGTTCGAGAGAATTCAAATTAACCAGTGTTCAGTTCCTAGTAAGTTAGCTTTTATCCATATTTTGCCCATTTTTTTTCTTAAGTTTAGGACTGGTAAATTCTTTCCTTCTTCAAGGAGGAATTCCTGTTTTGCTTTTATGGAAATCAAACACTCAAATCTAGTGGTTCCATCACATGATCTTATTTTTTATGGTTTCTGTTATCTGCAGTCAACTGTGGTCCAGAAACCATGAGACAGTTCCAGAAGTTCAAATTCATGTTACAAAATTCACGCAATCCATGGTAACGTGAAGGAACTGCCAGGAAAGCCTATCTCCTCACTGCCCTTCCATGTATGCTCCCACCTGGCAGCCTTCTCAGCTACCAGAACTGCTGGCTTATTTTGTTAGGTCACTGGTGGTATTTAAAAAAACCAGTTACCTCCTAACCAAAAATATCTTCATATATACATCACTAAAATATAACTGCTGATTTGACAATTGTTTTCCCTAACATTTTGTTGTTATAATGTAACAACAAAGCCCAAAATCAATGGATTAAAGTTTCCCCAGTAGAAATCCAGTAACAAATCCAAAAACTCTTGACCACGGTCTTAGGCCTCAGGGCCGAGCCCGTCCACGAGAACAATGAGCTAGATACGTGTTCCCGGCACCCACCTTGTCTTTGTCTTTGTGGAGCTGTTTCTCCAGTTTCTTGGCTTTACTTGTAGCATGTTTTAGTTTTTCCCTAACTTGAACATCTTCCAAATCTAGTTGTGTAAACTTTTCTTTATTTTCTTCAATAAATTTCGTAATTTTATTCAGTTTCCTAGCAAAGCAAACAAATTACTAGTCATTATTTTGAATATTCCATTACATTAAAACCATCTTACTTGTCCTTCCTATGTTCTTTCATCTACTGGGTCACGTCCCAGATGGCCACAAATGACAAAGCTGGGGTGGTCAGAAGGGACCAAGGACTTGGGCCACCTTCCGCTGCTTTTCCACGAGTAGTAGCAGGGAGCTGCATCAGCAATGGAGTAGCCAGGACTCAAACCAGAGCACATGGAACACAAGTGGTGCATGCGGTAGCTTCATCCACTACACAGCAGCACCGGCTCCTGTGCAAGTTCTTGTAAGGTGGCTCCCTATAGAAAGCGGATTTCCCAGGTGATAGCTAGAGGTGTGACATTTTTTGCTGTGGCCAACATCGTGGCACAGTGCGTACAGCCTCGGCCTGCAATGCCAATATCCAAACTGGGTGTGATGGAGTCCGGCCGTTGTACTTCTGATCTAGCTCCTTGCTAA
This sequence comes from Ochotona princeps, assembly GCF_030435755.1. Lineage (NCBI taxonomy): Eukaryota > Metazoa > Chordata > Mammalia > Lagomorpha > Ochotonidae > Ochotona > Ochotona princeps. Next base: position 18,560,274 of record NC_080834.1, on the reverse strand, counting down.
TGGCCTGGCAAATGCCAGGGAAGGTGGCCAAACTGTTCGTGCTCTTGCCACCCCTATGTGGGAGATCAGGCTGAAGCTTCTGGCATTAGCCTGGTCAGGCCCTGGCCCTTGAGGTCATCTAGGAAATAAGGCAGCAGATGGAAGATCTCTCCTCCTGCTACTCTTGCAAATAAACAAATCCTTAAACAAAATATTTGGTATGAGAGCCATTTTACATTTTAATCTGATTATTTCATTTCTGGGAGACCATAATGTCTAGGTATGTAAAAATGGTACCATAAAACGGGAAAAAATATTTTGGGAGATAAAGAAGAAATTCACATAAGTCAGAAGTGGCACTGGTGTCACTGAATCCTCGCATAGGGTAGGGTCATGATCAACAAATAGAACAAGCAAATTCTACCTCTAAATCAGCTCTGTGGCTTAAACATTTGTTTTCATCATTTTGTTACTATGTTATGCCACTAGGGGGCAGCATCCCCCAATACTTAAGAGGCATTCAATCTGCAAAGCGGAAAGGTTTTTTTTTGGGGCAAAACAAGACCATTTTATAACGACAAATGACTGTGCTCTCAATATACTGCAGTTAAGTTTACATATATATAGACACACACAATAGAAGTTAACTGAGTCTAAATACTTTCAGTACTTTCCAAAAGATTATTACTTCTCTACATCTTTCACGGCTTTATTCTTAACTTTCATTTCATTTGATAGTACATTGCTTTTCTCATTAATTTCTTTGGTGTCTTCATGAATTTTTTCCCTCTGAGTTTCCATTTCAGCAATTCGTTTCTGCAGATCATAACTAGGAGAAATATAAAAAAAATTAGGGACCCTAAAATGCCACTCCTAAAACTGTATATCCATTATGGTAAAACCAGTTCCTAAAATATTCTTAACTACATCAATTTATAATTTCTTGAGGATTACAGAGAGGGAATTGTAAAGGTAAAATTCTGGAGCCCAACAGGTTCATTTTAAGTTTTAGATCTGGTCTAACAGTTTCCAATGGGAATGTTACACTGTGTAGAAAAAACAAAAACAGACAAACAAAAAAAACCTGAGAAAAAGCACAGTATGTGAAAGCACTTCAAGTTCTCAGAAACTGGAAGCCAAAGGTAAGGAGGTGCAGCTGCTCTGTGGACATCCCACATGGGTATCGCTGTGCCAGCTGTGCCACTTCCAGTTAGTTCTTTGCTAACGTGTCTGGAAGGCTCCACAAGATGGCCCAAGAATGTGGGCCCACACTCAACGTGGGAGACTTGCAAGAAGCTTCTGGTTCTTGGTTTCAGACAAGCTGTTTGGCAAGTAAATCGGTGGCTAGACCCTTCTACTCCGTTTTTTTGAATACATGCGTTTTTAAAAAAAGTTAAGACTGCCTGTAAACCTGTTGGATGTTCCTTCATGTAGTTCAGTATGTACTTTGCAATTTACTCGGGGGGGTCTTGGAATATACATTCCCTTATTCACAGATTCTGCAGTATATGTACAAGTAAATAAACATTTGTGATCCTACTTCCCAACTTAAAAGTGGAATAGCAAAATGCCAAGTTCAATGGTCTAATTATCTGATGATCCTTCACACAGAACAATTTTTCGATTTTTTTTCTAGCATTCAAATTTCCCTAGGAAAAGAGGACTTGGATTAATGATTTAAAAACACAAAATTTGATAAATAAGGTACTTACATGTAATACTGACAAACATGATTCTTTTGCTTAAAAATTTCATTTTCCAATTTAAGAAATTCAATCGCTGTGTTCTTTTCTCCTTCTAAGGCATCCTTTTCCTTTTCCACCATCTTAACTCTGTTCAGCTAAAAAATAAAAATATTTAAAGACTGAACTACACTTCCTACATTCAGAGTGAGTTCAAAAAAAATATTAAGAATATTTATCTTAAATGTTCACAACATAAAGCAGAAATTTCAATTTATCACAATAAACATTTTTGTTTTTATGTTGTAACTCAGTAAAATATTAATCCACAAATAAGATTCTGACGCACAAACGTCTATGGAAGTTACCTTCTCTCCTCTGTGTTCATTAAGGATTTCTACTCTCCGACACAAAACTTTTATAGGTTCATTTAGTCGTCCACAACCAATTATATCTTCTAAATATTCAAGCATACCCTCATCGTGTTCAGTCTGGCCTTTTGGTTTCATCATAGCAATCTGTTCCACTTCACCCTTTAAAAGAAGCCGTAATCCACACTCTTTGTATATGTTCATTTAAAGAAATCTTAAGAGAGAACATGGGACAATGTATATACCAAGTAGCTTCAAGAGATTTAATGAAAACAAATACACACACACACACAGCCTACCTAAAATGTTCTTTGGATATAAAGAAAACTTAACTTTCAGCAAGCAAAATTTAACAAGGTATCTGTATGATTTGCAATCTGATTACGGTGGCAGCATTAGACTTTTTTTTTTTTAAATTTATTCATTTTATTACAGCCAGATATACAGAGAGGAGGAGAGACAGAGAGGAAGATCTTCCGTCTGATGATTCACTCCCCAAGTGAGCCACAACGGGCCGATGCGCGCCGATCCGAAGCCGGGAACCTGGAACCTCTTCCAGGTCTCCCACGCGGGTGCAGGGTCCCAATGCATTGGGCTGTCCTCGACTGCTTTCCCAGGCCACAAGCAGGGAGCTGGATGGGAAGTGGAGCTGCTGGGACTAGAACTGGCGCCCATATGGAATCCCGGGGCTTTCAAGGTGAGGACTTTAACCACTAGGCCATGCTGCCGGGCCCAGGCAGCATTAGACTTCTTACTCTTAAGAGAATTTTCAAAGACCCTTTATCCTCAAACTATACAAGGAACCTTGTCTAGCTTTAGAGTTAACATGCATAAAATGCTAGATACATATGAATAAGCATGGGATTCGAAATTTTTTCACATCAAAACAAACTTCTTTTGTTTATTTAAAGTTCTAATTTCCTAATGAGAGCCCTAAACAGCAAAGGACATATAAAAAGAATACAACAGAACCTTTGTCACCATTAATTTAGCAGCTAAGAATTATAGTACAAAACCTCACTGTTAATTAAGTCCTTAAAAGAAGGGCTGCAGGGGGTGCGTTCTGGTGAGTAGAGCCCACACCCAGCACCGACACCCCAGATCACACGGGTGTTCCCTGCTGACGTGTCAGGGCAAGCAGCAGACGATGGCCTAAATGCACGGGATCCTGCGTTCCCATGGAGATGCCTAAGTTTCTGGCTCCTGGAGATGGACCGGCCCAAGTCTGGGCACTGTGGCCATCTGGGGAGTCAAATAACACAGGGAATAGCCAGTTCTGCCTTTCAAGTAAAGACATTTTAATTCTACTTTGCAGAAGTAAAAAAAAGAAAAAAACATTTGTAACCTATATTACTGTAGAGGGGCAGTCAAGTGGAAAAACAAAAACCTATCATTTTCCATTAAAAACAAAAGGCTGGCTGTAGAATCACGTTATGTCTCAGCAATCCTTACTTCTTAAATGCACACGATCACACCTCAAAGAATTTGGAGTAAATTTAATAACAACGAGCTGTATTTACAAAGCCTCTAATTTTCATAAAGTGCAGGATAAGATAGTCATTTTGCAATCTACTTGGAAGACAGGTCAGCATCGTGGTGAAGTGGGCTAGCTGCTGCCTGTGAGGGCTGCCAGGTGAGGCCCTACTGCTCTGCTCCAGCTGCAGCACTCTGCTAATATGCCTGCGGAAGCGGCAGAGAAGGGCCTAAATCCTTGGGTCCCTGCTTCAGCACCTGCTGTTGCAGCCATCTGGGGAGTTATTGGTGAATGAAGGAGCTGTTTCTGCCTCGGTGGCTCTTTGAAATAGCTAAATCTTAAAAC